>NC_135362.1:14917500-15265833 GCF_051622035.1 Arctopsyche grandis | reverse complement strand
TTAATAAAAAAAATCATAATTTTGAAATTATATAAAATAATTTTCGGTGAAAAACTTATAGGAAAATATTTTTATCAGTAAGCAAATTGAGCAGTTTGATGGAAGGAATGATAATTTTAAGAAGATGTCATCATACAATTAATTAGCATCTAATTCTACATTTACGTATCTATTCTACAGCAGTGCTTCCCAAATTGGGGGTCGCGACCCCCTGGGGGGCCGTAGGATTTCTCGCGGGGGCCGCGAAAATATTCAATAGAAAGTACAAATATTCATTTATAAATATTTTTCCACATTACATATTTAGGGAATGTATATATTTAAGGAAATATTTCCCAAACTTGAATGAGGATGAAAGGAACAATTGGATAAGAACACCATTTGCCAAGTCCTTAAAATATGATCATACTACATATGAAAAAAGTATTTCAGAATTTTGGTTAAGGCGACAGCAAAAATATCCTGCTATTGGAAAAGAAGCCCTGGTAACTCTTATTCCTTTTGCGACTACGTACCTATGCGAAACAGCATTTTCGTCATTACTTATATTAAATAACACGAAAACCATGTGAACTTAATAAGAAGTAAGTAAAAATAAGCAAAGGTCATGCATTTCCACAGAGACTTTGGAAGATGCTTTGCGAGTTAGCATTTGTGACATTGAACCCGATATCGATTTGTTATGTAAAAACGCGACCTCATCTATCGCATTTTTTTTTTTATTTTTAAATGCTTTTTATTAGGAAATTATGTTCATAATACATCTTATATCTATTTTGATAGCTACTGATATACTGATAATTTTCTATTTTACAATTAAATTTAATTTGGTTAGTAATCATAGTATTATATTATTCTAATATTATAATATTATAATAGAGCTCAAAAACCTATTTACAATCCTTATAAATGCTCATAATACATACTATTAATTAAAGACTCACTAAAGTCGATGACCTAAAGCAGATTGTGTTTAGGTAATCTGTGTTTATACCTAAAGGGTATAGACATTTTGTAATCACCGAGACTCTTCACAAGTGTGTTAGTATGGTTATTAGTGATTCTGTAATATAATCTACTGGTTAGTTTGTTAGTAATGTCTGTAACAAACGGAATATTATATATGGCATGCAGTTTTTTCAAGTTAGTATATATGGGTGTATTATAAATTATTTTTAGGGATTTATTTTGTATTACTTACAGCTTGGAAAGGTTAGTATTCGAGGCGTTATTCCATACAGGTGAAGCATAGGTTAATAATGGTAATATGAGCGCGCGATATAATTTTATTTTATTTTGAGTTGATAAAGAACTATGGCGATTAAATATTGGATATATTGAGGATATACCCCCATCTATCGCATTAAATTGTTTCATTTGTGTATAGATTTTATATTAGAAAAATGTTTTTAAGCAAGTTCCTATAATTTTGTACTGAATATAAATGTGTTTTATAATTGTAATAATTACTGCCAAATAAACCTTTTAACTAGAAAAACAATTTTTTTAGGGGCCGGGAATTAATTATTTCAAATTTAGGGGGTCGTGACATGAAAGTTATTGGGAAGCACTGTTCTACAGCATCTAAAAAATCTTGGAATTTTAAATTTTCGTTCGTAAGTAATAAAAAATATTTTCAAAATTATAAAATTTTACCAAGTAATCAATAGCCTTTATGTCAACCTTCGATTCAGTATCAAATTTTCGTAAACAAGACCTCTTTTTACAAGGCTATTCTGTTTCACTTCACTAATGATTCAGGCAATATTCCTACATTCTTCCAATCGGTTTGAAACTTTGCCATTTTTTAGTTCTTTATACGCTTTGCATACAAATTATAAATTTCTACTATATGTAATTTTATTTGTTTTAAAAAATTTGTGGAGGATTTTACTACACATCTGGAGCCCAGATACGACTACCTGAAAACCTTAGATTCCAGTTCGCCTCGATGTCTCCGGGTCAAAACCGTTGGGGCGGGAACCCTATACATGACTAAGATGTAAAATTTATTCAAGATATCTCAAGAATATTTCTAGCAATTATTCTACATGAATGTGATGTGAATCCTGGCAGATAGCGCTGTCCAGGATCACAGTTGGGATGTGGAGGGCGAAGTGTAGACCAAACATGTTGGCTTTTCAATCATGTTGTTTATTATTATAATGATACAGGCGGGGCTTAACGGCCGACCGCTAGGAGTGCAGGTTAACTACCACTGACGCTTACATCTCTGCTACTTTCATCCCCTCCCCACAATCAGTCATCATCCCCATAAAATACTCTTTCTCAACTATAGCCCATACATTAGTCCCTCGTTCAATTTCAACCCTACATGAATATATACGTTTTTATGTCAAATTAAACTTATTGAGTTGTTTTATTTTTATATTAAAGCACTTCATTGTTAGTTTTTAGATAAATGAAACAAGTTTGATTAATGTGTAATATAATGTAGTTTTGTAAAAAAAATCATTTCGAAATCATGCAAGCATAGGACGGTTCGCCACTCTAAGTTCGGAGTTCAGCATTATTTGTCATGCATGGACTAGTTAGCAATAATGCACACCGCAAGCAGTCAGATCGCGACAGTATGACCGTCCGAATGCAGAACTCGTAACAACAGACCGTCCTCTGTCTGCATGGGCTCTTAGATTAACCAAAATCTCAGTCTCATTAATGATATAATAATATATACTTACATATCTTAATTATTGATTTTGACAAGGTTCCTTATGATTTTATATAGAATAAATAAAACACATTGTGAAATCACAGATCATTGTATTGTGATGAAAAATACATATTTCAATATAATTAGTCACATTTTTCTTAAACATTAACTAATAAAGGCAATATACATTTTGGAAATAGAAAAAATTATATCTAATCAGTACTTTCGAAAAGTTCATGTGCACACGCACGCACACAGTAGTTTTAAAATATTTAAATTACACTTAGTCAGTTCAGAAAGATTTCCTATAATAATTAAATAAAAAAATTCGCACTGGTATTCCAGTTGCAAAGTCGAGATCATATAATTTTATTTATAACATCTACACTTTGCGATCTATCATCATGCTTTCTCATAGAACATAACTGCGTAAATGGTAGTAATGATAAAAAAAAGGGAATTTCATTATCGACAAAGAGTCCTTGTTTAAAATCGATATTTATAACATAGTAAGGCTACACACGTGATTCGATCTATGATGGCATGATAAACTTCAAATGCAATTTAACATTGTGTCAATTCAGTTTTAAACATTGGCCCCTGATATGTATTTACAAAATACATATGTAATTAAACTGTGCGCCGCATCTAGAAAAATTGATGTTATGCATTTATGGCAGGAATGTTTTAGAAGTTTTTCAACATTCGGCAGTTTTATTTATTATATATTAAACTGATACAATATTTACTTCCAAGTGCTCAGATATTGATATAAATTTGCGTGTCGTGTAACATGGATTGCAATTGTGAAACACATACATATATAATATAGAACTGAAATCGCGAAATAGGTGCTGCATAAAATATATGGCACTAAATGCATGCTATCTAAATGAAAAATAAAATATTACATGCTTTTGTGTGTATCTTGTTTGTAAAACTACCAAAATTTAAACGCTAAAAGATAACTTTAGCATAGTCAGTACTCTAAATAACCATATAGGAAGTAATGGTTATTTCGAGGAATTTTATCTAATATACATATGTATATACCTGTGGTAAGACATCCTTACATACTGTTCATCCAGAATTCAAACTGAATCCAACATAGATCCTACACAAATTCCAACGTGAACAGAGTAGTTAAGTTGTTTTATATACCCAGCTCTTATTGAATCTTACAAAGCGTCTACATTAGTACAAGTACGAGTTTTGCATGAGCAGCATGTATGGACGAACCATGCCTGGTATATACATTATATTATTATCCTCATTCAATAATTTTCTAAAAATGATTTAAATAAATTTTGAGATGAAAATAATTAACTAAAATTTGTTGTACTGCATATCTATTCTAAAAAAATGACAATTATATAAATTACATAATTTTAAAAATGTTTTGGTAATAAAAACATAAATAATAAATGGTAAAAAGTAGAAAAGACATTTTATAGTCAAATTTACTAAATCGGTAAAATGTAACCGATTAGGAAGACTTAAAAAGTGTTTTAAATATGTATGTACAAAAATTTCTATTTTATAAGATATGCTTATTCAATAAAATCACAGAATTTTACATATATACAAAACGACTTAAACTGACTCGCAGAAAAGTGAATTCGTAATACAAACCACAATTCGAAGAATCATTAAAGCGATCTCCTATTTATAATGATCTACAGGCTCACCATTCTTACACCATCGAACTATCGAAATATTATAATAATAGTTTGTGCTGATAAGTGTAGTTTACTTAAAGTAGAAATGCGGTCACACATTTCGTGTCACAAATGCAATATTGAATTTAATTCACTATTATAACTATTCTTCATATAAAGTCGCTCTTATGTACACAATTAAGTTATGTAGATTTTTATATGTGAATTGTATCCGTTATCACAATATCACTACCAGAAATCTCTTGTCAAACAAATGATGAAAATCCTGGTAAAGGTGCCCGTGAACGAGCCATGTTGTTCATTATAATTTGTCCTCCATTAAGACTTACAACTGCACTGCCCTCTGGTTCAGAGTCTGTGTAACTGGAATAATTTCTAACAGGTTTTTGTTTCTTCCATGACTGTCTCAAAGAGTCATTAACATTAGCATAATGATTGACAAATGAATGTGGATCTGAACGTACACTTTCATTCTCACTTTCAGAACCCTAGAAAAAAATCAATACTTAATCGAAAGAAAAAAGACAATATAATAATTATACACATATTGCCAAAAACATACTTGTGATTCAGATGAGCTAATTTCCGAAGGTTTTTCAGTGACAGAACTGTCATCTGGATTTTCATCGTAGTCTTTTAGACTTTCCTCGTCGCTATGGTATGCAACAGATGCAGGTGAGGGTCTCGGTGGAGATTTACCAAGTGGAGGTGGATGTGCGGGAGCTGCTTTTGCTCTTGAGCTAGTTAATGTGCTTCCGAGATTAGCTTGAGCCCGACGCAAAGTCCCCGTACTTCCTAGAGTGCCATTATGTCTGGTTCGATATAAATCTAATGCTAACTCTCCTCGTTCTTCAGCATCCATAGCCATCGATTCTTCGAGAGTTTTTTGTGCTTCTTCTGAATCAAATAAAATTTTGTTTATTACTATTGCTAATCAAAATTATAATACAAAAAATAATCAACGATGAACACTTACGCTTATATTTATAACTTTTGCTTTTAACACAAAGTATTGCAATAACCATTATTATAATGATGATAGATGTAGCTGCTAAAGCTACCATAAACCATGTTTGTCTGTAGAAGGGTCGATGTTGTAAATAACCATATTCCAAGTACAACTTTGATGGTGTCATTATAACATCGTCTGAATAAACCGGATAGCTTATACCGTACGTATTGTATGAAATTACTCGAAAAGAGTAGCCAGTGGATGGCAAAAGAGTTTGATATGATATCGTAAAATCTTCCAAAGGTCCATTATTTGTTCTTGTCGCAGTTTCCCAACGAAAATCGTCTGCAATATTATTGAAAACATTAGTCGAGTTTCCAATTTGAAAAATGACATTTGAATGAAGAGTATGTTTTATTTGAAAAAGAAATTTGACTATAAAGGTTTTTATTAACTACGTCAGTTTATTAATATTTAAAAACAAATTATTTAAACTGGTTTGATTATATAATTGGATTAATAAAAAAATAATACATCAACAATTTGCTAGAATTGATTTAGAAAAAAAGATAAAAAATAGAAGCACTATATTAGTGTCTAAAAACTGTTGCAGATGCGTTATACTAATTTTCATTATAATTATGAATCATAAGGTCTTTATTTAATTTATAAAATGAAAATGTCAATATGAAAGTTAAATTTTAACACCAGAATAATTTGGTTTGAGAATATTACAAGGGGTAAAAATTTTCTTGTTCAAAAAGTGCAAACAGCGAAGTATCAAGCAAATTGATTGAGTTTTCATAATTCAGTCAAAGGTACATGCAAAATTTATCAACAAAATCTAATGTGCATTTTAAATATGGAAAAATATTTAAATTTTAAGAGTATATACTCAAATTGATGAAATTCTAATTGATTTAATCAGATGACATAGCAGCCAATGTTTTTCATGGATATGTTAAAAAATTAAAAAGATAAAAAATGTCGAAATCATGAACAATGAACGATATTTCATGAAAAATTTATAAAAAACAAATGCTGGTGAAGAGTCGTGAAGAATTTACATGCTGAAATCAAGAAAGTGAAATAGCTGAAATCTACATTCACTCAAAAATCGCCATAGATGTGATTCCAACTTACAGTATTGCCAGACTTCCTTGGCTATTCAAAACAAAAAAAAAATCATCATAACCAAATCAGTGATTATAATAATAATAATAATAATAATATGTACTAAATTATTAGTATAACTAAATTAAATTTTATATTTTTCACGAAGTATAAAATTAAAAAGCACATAACTTATAATATACAAATATGTTATACAGAAAATCTACATAATGCAACAATACACATTAATATTTTAATTATACGGTCAACACTTGCTCATTGGGTATGGTATGCTCAGCTGAAATTTAAATTTGATAGTAAAATAAGATGAGCAAGTGTCAGAACTGACAGAAAATGTCAATAAGATAATTATATTAGCAGATTTCCCCCCCAATATATTAAATCGAATGAAAACAAAAAAATATATGTACCTTTTTTCCTAGTTTCTATGTAATATCCCAGCAAAGGTCCTTTGCCACTTGGAGAATTTAACCAATGTAAGTCGACACCTGTTGGTGTTCTTGTCAAGCTTAATTGTTTTGGTGCGACTGGAGATCCTTCTTGTGGTCCGGTGCTAATATTACCCCACACCGGGGGTCCCAAATCATTCGTCATTGCCCGGACACTAAATGTATAACCAACTTCTTCTTCTAAACCTCCTACTACTAATGTAGTATCTGTTACCTTTTGTTTGACTTGTTTACTGAATTCTGTATAAAACAAATGGAATGTAAATTATAACATTGGTACAATTTTAAATGATTAATTACATTAATTAATTTAATGTATGTTACTAACTTTCATTTTGTTGAGTAGTTTCATATGTAACAATATATCCGACTATTATGCCATTTCGTTTCTTTGGTGGTTCCCAATTCACTCGCATACTTGTCATCGTTATGTCGGTGAAGTTGAGAAATTCTGGTGCACCAGGTAATCCTTCATGAGTTCTAACAGAGATTGCTTGCGATCGCGGACCATCTCCGGCGGGATTAAATGCTAATATTTGAATACGATATTCAGTATATTTATCGAGAAACACTAAACTATGACTGACAGATGTTGCAGGTACAATTTCGATCTCCTCTTCTATCTTTTTGGTTTTGTCTTGTTTTTGTGGAGAATCAGTTACCAAATAAAACACCTAATAACAACAAAATATTACAGAAACAGAACATTATATACTATATATTTTAAATTGAGTATATGACACACCTTATATCCGAGAAGATCACCATTTTGAGTGCTTGCTAGTAAAGGTTTCCAAGTTAGTTCAACTTCGGTGGATGAACGCGGAGTTGCAGTAACGTTTCTAGGTGGAGCTGTTGGAACTGCTTCACCAACCCAAACAGCAGCTACTTGTCCAGGAGGACCTTCGCCTTGAGAATTGAACGGTCTGACTGCTACTTCATAGCTCGTATCAATGGATAATTCTGCTAATATAATTCTATCAGACTGAAAATGTAAGTGTTTAGTGAAATATTGATAAATGCATTGAAAATACAAGTCAACTTATGGAAACAACAATACTTTAATTCCCATGATATCTTCTTTAAGCGGCGATTGTAGAACCGTAGGAAAATCAGATATAGGCTGATATACTATTCGGTATCCACCAGTTTTTGTATCACCACTCCAATATTTTTCTTCTATGGGATTCCAATATACTTGAACACTGTTTGTAGTAATTGGTACAACTTTCAAGCCTTGAACATTTTTACTTGGAGCTAAAAAATAAAAACAATATAAACAACTTCTAAACTAATTTGCAGATTAGAAAGAGCAAATTTTAACAAACCTGCAGGCAATGTTTTAACTTTGTCAGATTCTTTGCTATATCGGCTAGGACCAATATCATTAGTAGCACGAATTCTAAATTCATAAAATGTATAGGGTTTCAGATCACTGACTGTATACGATGTAACAAAAGGATCCACTCTCTCAGGTACCGTTTGCCACGTACCATCATTTTCTCTCAACTGCACTGTATAATATCTATAAACATATTTTTTTTAGTTTTATGTATAATATTTAAATGAAAACGTTTATTTGACACCAATTATTACCTTAAAGGTGCATATCCATCTCTACCAGGTGTCCAAGAAAATGTAATATGATGAGGTTGCAATTGTCCTTGAGACACTTGTGGTTGAGAAGGTGGTTGAGGAGGACTACGATTGTTAGTTGTAAGTACAAGAGCGCGGGCTGTTTGTCCCCATCCTATTCGCGTTTGTGCGGTTACAGTAAACAGATAATATCTTTCTGTAGTTAAGCCCGTTGATCTGGAAAAAAAGAGTTCATTAAAAAACTTATAAAAAAATCAATCATCAATTAATAAATAGCGAACTAGCATACCTGAAAGTACGATCTGAAGGTAAAAACTCTCTCGAAAAGATGCGATCTTTAGTACTGTTGAGATGGTAAGTCACACGATACGCTAAAATTTCCCCATTTGGATCTTCAGGAACGTCCCATATAATTCTGGCAGTAGTAAAGGATACATCGGGAAATGATACATTGGATGGCATTCCTGGAGCTTTAAATTTCATGATTAATTATTAACCTTAATATTATAAGTCATTATATAAAAAAAAACACTAATGGGTATATTATTAACACTAACCATCTTCGAAAGTTTGAACAGTGATTGGAGGTTTGCTCAAAGAACCATCTCCCAGTCTCGTGTAAGCCAAAACTTGGATTTGATAAGTGACATATTTTCGCAATTCGGTGAGTGTAGTTGTGTGAGTTTGATTTGATGGTATCGGTTTACATTCAGATTGTGAATTTCTGATTGATAGCGACCCTGGTAATGATGGAGATGATAAAGGAGCATAACAGACTTTATACCCTTCCACCATGCCATTCTGATGTTGAGGTGGCACAGTTCCCCAAACGACAACAATAGTCGTTGATGATGTTGCATTGGCACTAACATTTTCCGGACCCATTGAAGGAACTAAAATGAAATAAACCATGGAAGAAATTACATTCATATCACAAAAAAACATTAATGAAATATTTTATAAGTTCGCATCAAATTACCTGTTTCTCTAGTTCTTTCAATGGCTACTGAACTTCCGGGAGAAGATCCAACTTCATTACAAGCCATAACACTTATTTCATACTGAGTCCAAGCTTGAAGATTATCGAGAACGTGAGAGTTTGATGTGTGATCATCAATAAGTACATTTTCTACTACTTTTGAGTTGACTCTTTTGTACGTTATATTATAGCCACGAGGATTTCCAAACCATTCAGTTTGTTGTAAAGGCTGAAAAATATTAAAATTTTAGTTTCAATTTTATCCATGTTGATCTATTATACAAATGAAATAAAACATGACTCACAATCCATCTGACACGCAAATCGTTTGCACTGACTGCCCTAACTGTTACATTATTAGGCGGATTCATTGGAGGAGCTTGAATAGTTTGAAATTCTTTGCAAGGAGCACTAGGTGGGGAAGCTCCAACTACATTGTTAGCGATAAGTCGTAAACGATAAGTAGTGAAAGGTACAAGAGTTTGAACTACAACTGATTGCGCTTCTGGTGCAGATACTTCATATATGGTCATCCAACTCGTATTTCTTGCAGTTTGAGCCTATAATATTGACAAAAATCATATACATAAAATTCTAAATACATATATTGAATATATAGTGTATATTCATGAAAATTTCAATACCTGAACAGTCCATTTTGATATTGATGAATTACCATCGAAACCTGGAGTAAACTGTAGTACTACAGAAAAAGCTTCAATATTTGACAGTGCCAAATTATATGGTGCACTTGGTAAGACAGGTTTGATTCCAGATTGAATTGTCGCTTCTTTAAAAGGTCCATCTCCAATTTCGGTAATAGCACATATTTCAAATGAATAAAAGGTAGTCGCCTAGATATTAACAAAAATTCGGAATGAAATACAAAATTAAAAGACAAAAAGTAAAAAACAATCACTAATATTAAAATTACCTCAAGATGCTCTATCATCACAAAAGTGACATTCGGTGGAAAAACTTCTTCACGTAAGGTACTTTCTTGGTCTTTCACTTGATACCTCAATTTATAACCAATTAAAATGCCATTACTCTGTTTTGGCGAGGACCATACAACCTTAACTGCCCTATCTGACACATCATCGAAATGAAGACTGGAAACCTCATCAGGAACTGTAAAAAGGTTTTAAAAACTTTATATTTTAAAAAGGAAACTATAAATTTTGAATTCAGATAAAAAAAAAAAATACCATCTTGACTTGTTATGACATGAACATAATCGCTTCTTTCACCATCACCAGGATCCGTAAAGCACACAACTGTAATATTATAAGCGGTGTATTTTTCTAAGCCTCCAATTATGGCCGATTGCTCTGCCAAAGGATCTAAAAGACTAGGTGGAACACTAATCACTTTCTTTTCAACATTCTTTTCTTCAAGATCGTCCCATCTCCATGCTTGAAGTTTATATCCCTATTGTAACGAAATAATTAAAACATGGCAGAAATAATAATATTATAAAATCAGATAAAATTCAATCATTATAGATACCTGATTGATTCCATTAATTTTTTGAGGATCTGGTGGAGTCCATGACACAGTAATCGACGTTGAATTGAAAGCTTTAGCTTTCACATCTACGGGAGGTGCTTCTGGGACACCTTCTTTAGTTTTAATCTTGGCACCTTCAGTAAATACACCCACTCCCTTGTCATTATATGCTGCTATTTGAACGACGTAGTCTTTCCATGTGATCAAGTCTTGAATCAAGTAATTTCGTTGTGCGGCATTTGTGATGTTCTGGTGGGTCCACGGACTGTGATTATAGCCATAAAGTCGGTATCGTATGACGTATCCCAAAATATGACCATTTCGATGCTCTTCTAATGGTGGTTGCCACTGGGTAATGATTTCGGATGACGATCGCGCAGAACCAACAAAACCCAATGGAGGACCAGAAGGTGCTATTAAATTAATTCAAAAATAGTTATTAATGACGCTATTCGAAAAAAACTAGGTTCTACAAATAAAATAATATTTTTGAAAAGGAAATTGTTATAATTTTATGTTTACTTTCATTTTTTTTTATTTCTACCATGCAAAAAATATTCTAGAAAAAATCTAAAATTTGATCATGCTTTATATATTTCATCTTTTCATATAATTAAATAATAAATGATAATTGTACAAAATATGTCGATAGTGCTTAAATTCAATAAGTACTTACATATTCAAAGTGTGATAATAAATCACTAAATTTTGGGAATATATCTGATAAAGCGATATCAAGCGACTAAATAATATATTAAGGCTAAAATCTATTTTAAAAAGTCACTTTATTCAGATATGAACCCATTTTTGAATAGAAAATTCAACACATTCCAAGCATTAAGTAGTGTGGCATTCAGCCAAATCCAAATCAAAGGTAACAAACCAATTTATTACTTTTATAAACGAAAGTCAACATAGTAAAAACATTTAAACCTAAACAAAAAAGCTCCACAAATGAACATCAAAATAAAATGAATGTACGGAAAGTCACAAAACCTAAAAACCATGAAATAAAAATCGTTGAATGATATTTGTAATGAAATTAAAATAACTAAATTAAGATTAAAATATATGTAAAATCGTACGCAATAGGAAAAAAAGTGAAAAAGTAAAATAAATAGGTGATCAATAGAATGACATGAAAAAGTCACAAACAAGTAATACCTTGACAGCATATCAAATCGCTGGCTGTGTAACAGTACAACAGCTGTGACTATTTTGAAAATTTTACGAAATATCACACAATTTGTTATAAAATTATAATTAATTATACTACATATTATACATATAAAGAAAGGTGTCAACACTGCAACATTGTTGTGCTTATTGGATTTATGGTCATATAAATAACCACACGATTTTGGGATAATTCCGGTTCAAATTCATCTAAGTAAATACAGTTTTTTACAATACATATGCTGAAATGGAAATGGTAGTACTTCTTTTTTGAATGAATAAGAATGAAAATGGAACGAAATGGTTATTTTTATATGGAAAAAATGTAATTATTAAATTTGCGAAATGTACACTAGTGTGTTATGCATATAATTTTGAAGAACTATAAGAAAGAGTGAATTGGTGTTCATGTTATTATATCCATAGTTTGAAATAATGTCTAGTCTAATGCTTTTTGTTAAGTATGACCAATTCCTTATCAAATATTACATAATTAAGTGACAACAAATATATAAATATATATCAAACCTTCTTGTGGTAGGATAATAACACCGGTGGGATCTGAAGGAGAACCTTCACCAACAGCATTAATCGCAGACACTCGAAATTGGTACGCAGAGGCTGCTTTCAATCCAGTAAGTAGCACCCATCGTTGAGTAGCAGATACATTACTCAATTCAGTTACCCAATTGAGTAAAGGATCAGGAATTGGACCTTGATTAAACAGAGATAAATTAGAAACTGGCTAGACGATAAATTAAATATAAAATAAAACTAGTATGTGTTAAATTATATACCAAGTTCAGGAACTTCTCGCTTTTGGACAATAAATTTTTTGATAGGAGAGTTGCCATCAAATCCCGGCGTCCAAGTGATGTTTACTGCCCTTTGAGCAGACGAATCCACTTTGATGGCTCTTAGATTGGTCGGAGCAAATGGCAATTCAATAACTGATAGCACAGCATGTCGGGTATAATTACCACCGGGTGATGTTACCGAGCAAGTATATTCACCAGCATCGGTAGCACGCACAGCACTCACTTCAAGACTACCATCACTTCCGACCCATACTCGTGAACCAGAAACCATTATTCTAAAAAAATAAACATAACCGCTATTATATAATTGAAAAAAAATAAAGTAAAAGATTAATCAAATTTTTAATTCGTACTGTTTATGATGAAACCAGTCAATGTTGAATGGAACACTCGGATCACTCGATACTTTACATTGTAATGTTGCTGTATGTCCCAAAAGAACTTTTGTGTCAACAGGGGGTGCAACAATTTGAGTGCGAACTGAAATTTACAATAATTAAAATATGCTTATTATGAAGAAAAAAAAAGTATAAAAAAAAAAACGCTTTAACATACCCATTACTGTTAAATAAGCTTCTCCTTGTACGTGACCAGCTTCATTGGCTCGGATGCATTTATATTTTCCCGTATCGGCGATGGACGTACCAGCAATAAGAAGTTCTCCTTCATCAAGTATTTGGACTCTACTGCTTGTATCTTTCGACGCAGTCAATATCGCCGTATCTACATACATATATTTGTATGAAGTAAATTTAAAAGAATCAAGTAAGTAACTTGGTATAAGATGCAAAATTCGCAATTTATAAATGAAATATCAATAATCAAAAAGGAAACATGATCCATACCGTTGAAATACCAGGTGATATTTGGAGTGGGTGCACCAGCCGCTTTGCAAGGAATAGTGGCATCTTTCCCATCCAATACGGTCAAGTTGGATGGGGCTAATTCCATCACTGGTATGGACGCTAATAAAAGATACAAGCCACACATTTGTTAATATACAAAACACTAGCAATAAGTGCACATACAAAATGAAAACGTTCAAAATATAAAGAGCTGTGAATTCATGCACTAAGGTGGTCACTACACAAAATAATAATAAATAAAAAACATCAAATTAATAGTGCAGTTTAACTTGCAAACACGTGATTATAAACGATATAGTACATACATCTTTATAAATACTTAGTATTTATCATATAAATTTGATATTGTTTAACAGACGATAAATAAGCAAAATTGTGAATGTTTGCCACCTAAGCCATATTATATTATATTTAAATTATTTATTATGAAGATATTGTATCTCAGTAAATAAAAATTTGTTAAATTAAATAAAATATTCTATGCTTTGGTAGTAAATAAAAAAACAGAAGTCGAAGAAATTGGTGCTTAAAGTAATTATTGTATCTTATATTATAATATTTATTAAATTATAATATAAACATTTGGAAATGTAGGATAGTAAAAAATGTATAAGCGTCTATCAAAATAATTATTTCAATCAAAATATTTTCATATCATTTGTAGGTTATAACACCGTTTGTGCCACATTAACTTAAAAAAATAAAACAGCACACTGCAAACAGAAATATGTGAAAACAAAATAAACGTGAAAAATCTAATCATGGTGCATCAGCTGTAGATGAGAGAGAACTCATCTACTATGATAAAAAAAAAACAATTCGACTTTTGATTAAAAGGAATAATTCTTACTGCCGGAATCAAATCGGAAAGTCTTTATTTGTTTGTCAGGTGATCTCATTCTGATGATTTTTGGTTGAGTTCCTCTTGCCAACCGTTTACGCACTAAATTAGTTGAATAATTTATTTAACAATTTGAGCGTTCAATTGTCTAAATTTATAAGCATAAATGTATGCTTATGTATTGTTAGTATTTAAAGATTTGATTATGTTCAGGTAATAGTAAAATAATGTCTTACTTTTTACTTTCAGCCATGTGTAAATGGAAGCTTCACCGGCGTCATTGGCGGCTATACACTGAAATATTCCAACATCTTCGATTTTAAGTCCTTTGATAACGAGCGATCTGTCTTCTTCCACAGAATATCTTCCGCCACCAAATTCAATATCGTCAATTTGATTATCATCAACAATTACTCCTGTACTACCAACTTTTTTCCCATCTTTATACCATGCGATGCCTGGCGGTGGTACACCCTGCACGTCACAGTCAAGTTTTATAAACGCGCCATATTCACCCAAGGTCTCAGACTTCAAATTGCTTAAAAATATTGGTTTTTCTTGAACAAACACGCTGGACGTCGCAGTAATGGTCGGATACCCTCCAGTTTTCAATCTGACCTGGCATGTGTACTGACCAGTGTGGGTCAGATTGGCAGAAATCAGATTCAAGGTACGGTTCCATGGATCGGCCAAATCGTAAGTAATACCAGCGGTGTCAACAATAATGCCATCTTTGAACCACAACGTTTCAAGTTCATGCAGAGGACTGGCGTTAGCTATACACTGCAACTTTGTGATTTCTTGCCCCTTAACTGCTGTGACATCTTTAGGTTTGATGATTATTTCAGGTGGAATTTCAGCGCTGCCATCTCCTGTCACTTTAAGTATAATATATGGACTATTTTCTTCTTTGCCTAATTGAGTATTTATAGCACGCGCTCTAAAATAACGAAATACAAACACTTGAAAATATTTTAAATACTTATGAGTAAAAATAAAACTAGCCTGTTTATATTCAATTTACCTATATGCCTTTTCGTCTTCTTTGGAACTGGATAATATAACTAATTGATTACTTTCAGTTACAGCATATTTGCGATCGTATCGAAGTAGGCCATTTTCATCCTGCCAACTAACTGAAGGTGGAGGATTAGATTCTATTTGCGGCAGATTCAATATTGCAGCTTCTCCATATTCAACAAAAATTGTTTTTTCAGACGAATCTTCGAATATACCCATATCTGAAAAAAATAATTTAACTTATTATTGTCAATATTTAAAAAAATAAATCAGCTATCTAATTAAATTAAAAACTTACAGGCTACTTCAATGTGATTTTTTTCGCTAAAAATAGCTCCAACATCGTTTTTTGCTACACATTGATATGCTCCAGCATCTGCTCTTTGGGTGTTTATAATTTTATAAAATAATTCTGGTGAATACTCTCCCAGTGGTTCTCCATCTCGTAACCATCGATATAGCGGTTGAGGTATCCCTGAAAAAAATGTAGAAATTTAAAAAAAAAAAAAAAAAATAGCAACACAAAGTATGTAAAGTATATAAATAGAGCTAGAGTTTGTTCTGTAATTTTCGTGTCAACCCTCCGAGGTAATGGACTTTGGCCATTAAGCCAAGAAACTTCTTTATTCTCGTGGTTCCGACATCGGTGTATTTTTAATGATAATGCACTTGCACTGTTGAATCATTAATTCCGTTTTTCAACGACTATACAGCGTCGGAAGCGATACTCAATTTGGAGTACATTGTAACTCTTAATTATATTTAAAATTACAACTCGCATTATTACAAGTATAACTAAATATATACACGAAACAACAACCCCACTTTTGCCCATTGTTGGACACGTAATATATTTAAATTTGAGTGCGTGAAAAATGAACAATGCGGAATAAATGTAAAGTGACAAAGTGATAAATCACTTATTACTGTCAACTGAAAAGTATCTTACTATGGAGATTTATTTCAGTTATCAAATAAAAACAATGTACACATTTCTCGCGTATGTAAATTACACAATATGTATACTTTGAATTTGTAACGTATCTAAAAAATAGTAAGATAAAAAGTAAATCTCGAGGGAGATATGGATGACTGGATTTTAAACCGGAACAGGATGCACGTGATCCCCCTCCCGTGTAGAATAATGAACGATCCTAAAAAATGTGAGAATGCAACTGCAACACCGGCATTGAGAACACAGTTGAGGGGTTTCCGTTAAGGTCCTAGTTTTCTAGTATTTAGAAGTCGGTCACGTATGAAGTCATCGGATGCAATAGAAGAAAATGTTTAACCCTTTGGGTGTCAGAAACACATACATATGTATGTACATATCAAGAATGAAAATTCCAACGCGTCAATATAAAAAACCAGAATTCAATAACTCAAAAACAGATAATAAAAAAACTATAACGATGAAATAAGATATCAAAATGATGAAGGTATAATAATAATGTAAGGGGTAACTGAGTTCGGTGTAGAGAAAATTTTATACATATTAACTTCAGGTACGAAAGTATAGGGGTAAAAAACTACATATAAAAAACATTACAAATATTTTGGACACCAACATTTAGAAAATGTAATTTCAGGTTATCGGAAATCGTTTATAGTAAAATATAATTCATAAGTACATACATATATAGATGTGTTCATTTATTTTATGGTTTTAATTTTTATATAATACTAGTGTTTTCACCCGGCTTCGCTTAAACATGGCCAATCTAATAGTAAGCATTTTATTTTATTTTTTTCAATAGTTTTATTTTATTTAAATATTCATTTGTTTTTTTATTAAATTGAACGTCACGGATTCTACGAACCAAATATATATACATACAAAGTCTCTTTCGAAATTACATATATATTAGATTTTAATCAGTTTTTTTTGTTTGTGTTTTTAATTATGATGTTTGTTTTAGATTTTCAACTGGGTCATTTCGGTCACCAAAATATTATTAAATAAAATAATATGCTACATATGTATGTATATGTGTACAGGGCCGCCGAGAGGAATCCCGGGCCCTGGAAACAATTAATATTTCGGGCCCTATGACAAACTAAAAAAAAAGATCTTTTGAATATATATTTAATTTTTCAAAAAACCATCAGAACTATTAGAAAAATACGTATATGTTGGTTGTTATTTTTTTTTTTAAATAATTGAATAACAAAGTATGATATAACAGGTACGACTTCATTTATTTTTTAAATATATTATTGTTACGATTTATTATTTTAAATATATTATTGTTTTGATTTTCTCTGGAATCGGTCATTTGGACGTCCCGATATGGTGCCCCTCAAATATTCCGGGCCCTGGAATTTTACCCCAGCCCTCCCCTCTCTCGTCGGCCCTATATGTGTACATATACATATATCACTAATAAAATTATTATTATTTTATATATCTATGTTTAAAACTAAAAACTGGATAAACGTCACCCACTTTTCAGAAATTCATATTTCAAACACGTCTTACACGATATTTTTGCACCATCGTAATGGCGGAGGATCCATTTACTTATATTGATGATCAAAATGAGCAATATGGCTAAGTAAGAAAACGATTGGATAAGAGGCAAATTTTTTCCTGAATTGTAATCGGAAGTGAAACGTAAAGGAGGTATGTAAAAACAAGAATTTTATTCGAAAATTAATTAAATTATACAATAATTAATTATAATATATTTTATAACCCAGTCCAAAAAAAGGATTTCAAGATCATTCAGAATTTTAAATGTGTTCAAAATGTCAGACAGTGAAAAATAAAAACAAACATGCTTAAACTGAAAATATTTATTACACTTAAAATTTCCAATTTAAGGAATCGGTAAAAATAAATTAAATTTGCATAAAAATAAGCATTGAAACGAGCGAAAAAAGAACAGAACGGTTAGAGGTTAATTAATTTTTACGAAGAGGGTTTACGATATGCGTCGCACGGTACCTATAAAATCAAAATTTTAATCAAAATTGTAACAAAAGTATTCCCGCATGTACGTCGTCAATTTACTGTATAAAAATCTTTCTAATTTTAATACCTTTCGTTCGATAGCTATACATATCAATATAAATCGCATATATACATATGTACATACGTTAGAATCTCATTTACTAGGAAGCGGAACTTCGTTAACAGAACAATGCATAGTTAGCAGAGTCTTTCGCGAAAGTCAGCATTCTGAATGAGTCCAAGTTTCAAGCTGAAAAGCCACTCAAACGTATGTTAAACAGTTCAGCAGTTATTTAAAATCAAACGCTCGCAATATCAATCTAAAGTTTCGCGAAAGCTGCCTTGTGTTTTTCTTCTTACGAATGTGTGTATGTATGTATGTGTGTGTATATTTCGAAGCGGCTGAAACTTGCTGAAACTTTTATACAATGTATATCTACACTAACATGCGTAATTGTATATGCGATACGGGCGTATAGCTTTAGGCCAAAACTAAGGAAATGAAAATTTAACAAAATTAGTCAACCGGCGATAACTGTAAAATAATGCAAAACCGAGAGAAACGTTTATACATTCCGCTCGCGTAATGGATCACATTCGCAATAATATGCGACAAAACCAAATTTGGTTACAATACTTTATATTTCGTACGACTCGTTCATTTGCCCGTTATTTGTTTATTAAAACGTAGTTTGAAACTAATACATATATTGTATTTCAAATATTAGATACATAAAATTATTTATCCTATCCGTTAACTGTTGAAGCGTTTGCTCACGAGCACGTTACAAGTGAATCATCGGCTTTACACTCAATCTCATGAATTAGAATTTGCTTAAACATATATGATCTGCTTTTTATCATACATACTCGTATATACGTAATGTAATCTAATGTTTTAACATTAGATAATATTCAGCCAAGTTTTGCTTACGATCCTGATTAACATTAGATAATATCCAGCCAAGTTTTGCTTACGATCCTGATTGATATTACGCAAAAATACATAATACATCTTTAATAATTTTAAAAGTGAAAATGATATTACAAAAAAATTAATCTGTTTGTTTTATTTGAAAATGGTGAATGATTAGCATCGAATATTTTTAGGGTTTTAATTAAATGAACTTTAATTTTGACCATTTTCACATTCATAATAATGATTTACACTCAAAAACATTAAATAAATTATTCCAACATTCAACAAAAATATGAAAAAAATTATCATCACTGGAATTTATTTATTTGCACTTTAAATTACGAATCGGAAAGTGAAATACTTCACAATAGACGTAAGGCAAAGATGAAACGACAACTCTTGCCAACTCAGTTTTAAACAAAATTTTAATGCCTAATTGACGTATCAGTATTGGAAATAATGTTAAGATGTACAAAGTTAATATTATTTATTTTTAAGTTAAGTTTTTGAAATAAAGTTCCGTGTACTGAGTGAATACTAATAATAGTTCAATGTTTTTTTTATTTATTTATTGTAAGATGTGATCTATCAGCATATACACATGTACATGTAACGAAACAAGACAAAATGCAAGGATTCGGTTTCAATGTGAAGGAAAATCAGTTTCGGTGTTGCGACAGGAGCTTGTTCAAACAGAAGTAGTGATGAGCCGACAACAGCTCAGAATACAGCTCGTATTTAATTCATAAGGTACACGAGTCTCCGACCGCTCGAGGACCAGCTCGCGTGAATGGATCGAGTATGAAATGAAAGCACCGCTAGACTCTGACGATGATATTCAGGACCAAACCAAGCTTTCAGGCTTTTGTCTCATCGCAGTATCCCAGAGGACCGCACGAACCAGAACCACTTTAGTTCACAGGTACTATGTATGTATACATATTTCTATCGCAACAACATTATAATAATAATTAAGTTGAATAAAACTCACCTAGAGCTGAGCATTGCAAAATTTTGGTACGTCCTTCACTGACTATACTTCCGGAAGCAGAAGGCTGGGTGCTGAAGCGTGGAGGTTGAAGTCCTGCAAAAAAGAAAAAAATCAATATTATTATAAATATATTAGATAATGTAAATTAGAGTGGTTATATTTAACACCGACGATCTGGTGTTAACAATATAATCGTACAAAGTATTCAACCCATATTGTATAAGATTAATATATTGTACCTCATTTTAAACAAAAAAAATATCAATAGGGGAGAATTATACTGAAATTTGATCAAAATATTGCTGGAAATTCCAAATGATTAATCAATTGAAAAATCAACGACGTGTAAAAGTGCCAGCCATATGTTGCGCCGAAGAAGCCTATGAAAATATGTTCATAAAAATAGCACATTTTATGAGCTTTTTTTTTGTTCAAAGATGCACGCACTTAATGTGAGCCATAGTCGACACGGAAACGAAGCTGCTGTACCGTATTATCATTTAGAAAAGTTCCCATCGGCTCCACTTAGTTTTCTTATTGAAACTTAAGTACTAGTACTCACCGAGAATGCGCTGAGGTAATTTCAAAAACAAAAACAAAAAAATGGAAGAGGTATTGTGTAACGATCACTACAAGGTGAAAGAAAGTCAACCGAAACTAACATCGGAAGACACGCATGTGCATCATTGACCGACGAAGAAAGGACGTGAAAAATCGCTGATGACGAATCACAGATTTGTGTCCAATTACTCATGCTGGTTTTGTTGCACTCGCGTGGGTCAACCGAGCGTGAGTAAAATGGATTGATGCAGTAACACTCTAAATGCAAAGAAGGAAAACAAAGAGAGCATTTCGATCAGATAAACAAAACTAGGAAAACGAAAATACATATTCACACGACGGTATGTATGTATGTACACGTTTAAATATACGGTATATATCGTTTAAAACAATTTTTACACACAATTCATATTACATTTTAGTACTACGATACCTGGTCAACGAAAAATTGACATTTAACACGTAATTCAATACTTCAATATAACATATGGTAAGTACACGTATTAACAAACAAAAAAGCGTAAATTTATTGGGCAAGGTATAAAATCGCACTGAAGCAACTGGAATTCCAAAAAATCCAATACGAATGGTATTCGTTGGGTGCAAGCAAAGATCGGCGTTCGATGGATGCTTTTCGCACAAGAATGGTTCGCTATTGTCAATTTCTTAGAAAAACCATGCTTTTTTGCACCCTTGCTTTGCACACTAATTGAGAGGTCTATTGTTATTTGAAAAGCATCCATCGACCGCCTAAGATAGTATGGTGTTACGTAAAAGACGATTTGATACATATGTACTAGGGAGTCCAATTTACTCTAATTTCCGTTTACCAGTAATCCGATTTTTTTTTTTTACAAATTATCGGATTCAAATATAATTTCCTAAAGGACTAAATTTTTAAGTGATTTTTTCAGTTTAATTTCATTTCATCAAAAAAGTCCTCTCCTTTCTCATATTTTTTTCTTCTGTGTAGGTTTCTTTCCCAAACTGAATTCAATCTATTCATCCAATTTATTCATTTATTCATCCAAACTGAATTTAATTTATTTCTAATAGTTGACTGAAGCCTTCATTTTACTAATAAAACATTTATTAGTAGATGGAACTACAATAGAACTACTATGGAAACTGATAGATTTACTACATCTTCCTTGTAAATCCGTTCTATTACTTTTACTATTATTTGTACATTTTTTTTTCTCCTGGGTGAAGCACTGGGTCGGACCAGCGTTGCCAGAAGATAAAATAAAGGAGAGGAATTTGATAAAACTCAGTGAATGTTTTGTTGATTTACCAGTAAATATGATAATTTACCGAGCTATTTTTCGAACCGTTTTACCGGTAATGGGATATGTACATATTGCCAAACTGAAAAAAGTTAGATTAATTAGTAATCGTTTTAGTAATTTCGTTATCAATAGCTTAATTTTAGGTATATTAATTATTGGAAGTATATTAATTATTGGAAGTATATTAATACCCATCACCTACTTGAGTGTTCTTAAAATTTATTAATCATTTTCATCACATGATACTAAAAATAGTTTTAAAGTCTACTAAGTCAAACTAAGTCTTACTCAGGCAATGTCCTAAAAGTGACTTTTAACTCAAAACTGTACATAGGATATCCAGTATCGCCATTTTCAATACCCTCAGCGTGTATGCAATTGAAATAGATAATATACATATGTACATACGTAGATAATGTGCATATAGATTATACCGCGATTTCAAACTCGTCTACAAATGAGTGTGATACTAAATTATTTAAATTAGCGAATCGCAAACTATTTCTAGTGTTATGTAGGAACTAAATCGGAAACCACCATCTAGCCGTGCACATTTCCGAGCATTAAGTTTATTATTCGAATAACTTAAGTCCACTCTGGTGCACAGAGAAATGCGCGGGGAATCCACACGGTCCCTGGTTAAAATTCCCGGAGCGACTGCTCGGGTGCACTTTTTGGAATTAGCACATGCATAGCGCTGCACTATTAGACTTTAATGAGGAACATAGACAAAGAATCCCTCTTTGGGTACGACCGAGAATTTCGTCGCTCAACTTTTTACTCGCCGACAATTTTAATTGCGCTTTTGGGTGTTTCCAAGTGACAAAACGTCGGCCACTTTTTTAACGGCCACTGTGTTACTCTCTTTCTCTATATCTGGAGTTCGGCAAATGAAAACGAATGAGGTTGCGAGACGGGAAAGTTAGCAAGTCGTAATTCGACTAAGGGGTGTCTAGAGTGAGAGGAGGGTGTACCAGTAATTAATTTGTTTCGCGAAAGCGTTCATTATATGCGAAATTTCGCGAGAATGGCATTTCGAATGATTTACGCATATAATCCGCGTGATGTACGCGCGATGTGGAAGAACTTCACCGTAGTGGTCCGGCGGCAAGCTGACAAATTCTCTGTTTAATTTGAGCATGTACTGTTATATTAACTGTGTTATCTAATGTCTAATCACTTACTGCCATTCCGAGTGTGTTGTGTCTGATATTATCTGAAATGCTTAAGCATGCTACATATGTACTTAGTTTGGTGCTCGAAACTCCTTCATTTTGGGAGGTCATGATGCAATGGCTATAAGAAATATTGTAATCGAAAAATGGATAAATGACGTAAAGCGAATATTTCTCCACACTTTCTTAAAAAAATTCGGATGTGACCAACCCATGACTGTATCTATGTATTTGAGGAATATAAGGTCACAAAACAAAATTCGATAATTAAACATACATACACGTTCACACATACCGGCTATTAGAGCATTTTCGATACAAATTGATCGCAAACAAAAAATACACAAAAGTTCTACTTCCAGTTATCGGATTTTGTTCAAATTTTTTTTATTACTTAAAATCACTATAAATATTATACAAATTAAATATCAAGAAAATAAAAATCAAAATAAAATAATGAAATATTATTAAAAAAAAAGTACTACTTCCGGTTTACGAATTCTGACCAAAACCTTATCAACTGCCAGTTAGTTCGTGGTCACAACATTTTTCACTTTTCTAAGAGGAAAAAATCTCACTTCCGATTTTTTATATTTTTATCACCTTGATACAATAATTATACTTGAATTTCTTCGTAAAGAGCACACATGTCTAAGGGGTCGAAAAAATAGTGGAAGGAAATTCGAACAAGAATAAACTGTAAACTGCCACTTCCGTTTGACGGATGCTGACCAAAATTTATACATAACTTGGTATTAAGCTTAAACTTCTAGATATTTATTTATTTATTTTAAACAGACCATTGTGGCATAACAGGAATTCCTAAAGCGCCACAATGGTCAAAAAATATAACACAAAAAAGAAAAAAAACAAAATAACAATTAAACATAAACATAAATACATCCATACATACATAAAAAATAGCATTTAATAATAACAGATAAAGTAAAAATATCAAATAAAATATAGCATAAGGAATGCCTTGCACCTACAGCCAGTTTCAATAAATATGTAAGAAACAACTACAAATACAAAACATCCCTGTAAGGCCCAAATGGAAGAGAGTTAATCAAAATTTCACTCATAAATCACAATCAATCATGAAAACAATGATGAGCGCAGACTACCAGATAAATGGGTTAGAGTAATTTCCGACAATTTACGCTCACTAAGGTGGAAAATATCACATTCAGTCTCGGCAGCAACGATTTCATTAAGAAGTCGGATAGCTCTTGGAATAGGAGCCATTCGAAAAAGGACTGTGCGGGCAGGAGGTACAGCCAGCAAATGATGATGTCTACCACGCACATAGTGATTAGGGACATAAAGCCCCAACTGCTCCAGCAACAACGGGCATGACGTATTACCACGTAAGAGCAGGAGAACGAAACGAATTATATGAAATTTCAGTTCAATAAACCAAAGGGTTTTTGAATAAAACTTAAAAAACCTCGATTATCTAGTACTAAAAAGTACTACTTCTGGTTGAGGTAAAAATATTTAAATAATATTAGGGTATTATATTTATAATTTCTATTACATGTAAAAAATTTATGTAAAGAAAGAGAAGGCACCATTCTAGTCAACTTGAAAATTAAAAAAAAGTTAAAGTCGTATCGAGAATTTCAGGAATCGATACTAAGTTTCAGTTCGATAGGATGAATGGTTCTCAAAAAATCCCTAAAAAACACGGACACGCAGACACACATTTTTTCTAGATCATGAAAACGTGATCAGTGTTCGATTCTGAGTTCGAATCAGTCAAAATCTCGAGTTCAAATTTTCGCATGATCACAAAACTTCATCTATTATTACTACGTACATACATATGTAGATAAAGTAAAAAGCTTATCATTACTAAGAAACGCACTCGTTGCCATATCGTTTTAAAATTTATCAGATGTGCGATAAAATAATTGTTGCACTCAAACCATCCGGGTGTTTTAAATTTATTCACAAAAGACAGTAGAAATTCGTCATGCGGGTTTTTCACTTTTAGGTAGGTACATATACTAAAAAAAATATTTTTGCAACTATAAATAGCTTAAGATATACTAAATATGCGAACATTGCTATTCCAATAATTTTAATAAAAACAACTTCGATTGTTTTGAAAACGATTGATTTCTTCCTTCTACGCATATAAATTAATTTATTTGAATATAAATTGAAATAAAACAGATAAAACGTCAAACGTATTAAATATGGATCGCACTTTACGGTTGAATATAAAGATAAAAACTGCACAATCAATATTACGAACGAATCACCATAAAGATAAGGTACGATGCGATATGATAGTACGACATATTCAACAGAAAATATTCCAACATATGTACATATTTATACATATGAATAAAGATCAATTAACAAGGGCGGTTCTTTCTCGAAAATGGTTAACGACTACGTACAAAGTCCAACACCTGAACTGTTAATTATTAACTCAGGTTATCTCTTAATTGACCCAGCACGTTCAGTCAGAGCAGTAAAAAGCTTCCGTCGAACCGGTCGACTTAATAGAATATTACTTTTTTTCAAACAGACAAATAATCAAGCTGGTACCACCCCGGCAGCTAATTTCACACATTAGCTCGAAATTGCTATGAAATTATTTAAAACGGAAACGCGCGTAAAAACGCAAAATTACTCAAACGCACGTAAAAAACACGATTGTCGAAACACACGATGAAAAGAATTAAATTGTCAACTTTACGGTCAAATTCAAACGTGCAATCTACATTAAATATAAAAGCATTTAAATTCTTTGTATAAGCAAACCACTGTTTGTAATATCTGCGACGCGAACCACATGTTGAGAGTCTCCACATATGCGTGTAATTAACGTCCTTTTTAAGCAGCTTATACGTGTGCGTCGATCAAACCGAGTAACCAGACAGATCAATCTGGGAGATAGTTGTGGAAGATTTCGGATAGCGTAATTGCCTGTGTTGAGGTTTGATCAAAACATATTTGTAGTTAAGGCCATTTCATCGGGTTAGATTTTCGGCTTTGATAATATAAATTGAATGCTCAATAATTAAAGGTGTACTGCAAACTGGTAGCGACCCAACCTTACGATGAAATTCACTTTATGTATGCATACTATCGCACTCTAAATTGTATGGAAGAATATGTAAATCAAGAAGGAAAAAATACAGTTTCATTAGGCATACTTTGCAGCTGTATAGTAGTAGTCATATTGTTACAATACCATCCTCTGGGAAATATTGTGCCAGAGGAGCATAAGAAATTCAAGACAAATATAATATTATACTCGTACAAGTGGGACAAATTTTGTGCATCCCCAGTCTATATGAAAAAAAAGCCAGACAGTAGTTTAAATCAAGTGAATAAAATGGTCGTTGAGGTGACCTATTTATAAATTGATTCAACGACAGAATTGATTGGAACACATCACTAACTCAACAACGTCGATTTTAGTTGCAAAACTGCCACCCGCATAGCATTTATGTACAAACTACATATGTACATATATCCATATGAGACTCAAAGAAAGCCCTTTATATATGTAGAACATCTTTTGCCACGAGAAAAATTACCTTTTTTTATATAAAAATCCAATCAATTGGCGTAGTACCTAATACTACATTTTTGATAAAATGAGAATAAATAATTTGACTTATGGGAGATTCTTATTTGTCTCACGCAAAAGAGTGCGCAATATTGTTGCACCATAAACCTTTCTTTTTCAAAGTAATTGCGCGTGAGTGCGTCCAAGTAACGGCATATATCAAGAACTTTTTGTACTAAAAGCGCATCGTTGAGCTCAACTTCTTTTAATACATTTAATGGATGAAAACGGTCCAGTCATAACTCACGGGCTGGTCTCCATGCTGGAACAAAACAACAAAAACATACATACGGGATTTTACTTTACACTTAAAAACTTATGTGGGTGCAGATGCGCTTCGTGCGAGTACACTTTGTCATACAAATGCACGCTGCGATTGCAACAAGATGGCTTGTTTCGCTATGGAACTTCCTCAGGGAGATGAGAAAACGAGGGTGATCATTGCCTTCACACTGATAATGCTATACAATGGTCGAATTAGTACGGATACTACACTATTTTCCTAATTATATGTACATATTGACTTAACAGTGGAAACTATATATGTACATATGGGTTACACGACAATTGGTGCAAGTCCAAAATGTTCAACGACAAAATGTACCCGAAAATTAGTGCACTGACAAAATGTACCCGCGACAAAATGTACCCGCGACAAAATGTTTAAGCGACAAAATGTTCAAAAATGTTCAAAATGTTCAACCGTATCCAATATTTTCTTATTTAAATTGAAAAAAAAAAACTTTCTGAGCGTATGAACTCCAGATTACATTGCATTAGTTTATATGGCAGGGCTTCTCAACCGTCTCCAAAATTTTCTTTATTTCAAATGAATAATTTACTTTTTATCGTACACATCGCGGGCGTTATTAAATTAGTATAAATGACAGGGGTTCTCAACCGTATCCAATATTTACGTATTTAAATTGAAAAAAAAACTTTCTGAGCGTATGAACTGCAGATTACATTGCATTAGTTTATATGGCAGGGCTTCTCAACCGTCTCCAAAATTTTCTTTATTTCAAATGAATAATTTACTTTTTATCGTACACATCGCGGGCGTTATTAAATTAGTATAAATGACAGGGGTTCTCAACCGTATCCAATATTTACGTATTTAAATTGAAAAAAAAAACTTTCCGAGCGTATGAACTGCAGATTACATTGCATTAGTTTATATGGCAGGGCTTCTCAACCGTCGCCAAAATTTTCTTTATTTCAAATGAATAATTTACTTTTTATCGTACACATCGCGGGCGTTATTAAATTAGTATAAATGACAGGGGTTCTCAACCGTATCCAATATTTACGTATTTAAATTGAAAAAAAAAACTTTCCGAGCGTATGAACTGCAGATTACATTGCATTAGTTTATATGGCAGGGCTTCTCAACCGTAATATAAAATCTTATAATGAAAATAAATAAATAAAAGCCAAAATTACAAATCTTTTCTTCATATGAAATAAGTTGTATTCAGTTGAAAACAAAACAAAAATCATTTAAACATAATATGAGCATACAAAATAGATAAAGAAAAAAGATCATCATTTGACATGTATTTTTAAAATCATTTTTAAATTTTTTACTTAATTTTGTAATAATATTTATTTTAATAAATAAACAATATTCAATTAAAATAATACATCATTAATTGTAAGATTAAAAGTGATCTGCTCTCAAATAATGGAATCATCATAGTTCGAACTGTTGAAATGCACATGTCATTAAATTTAAAACATTAAAACACAAAATTTATCAATTTTCAGATTAAAACAATAATTGTTAAATTAAAAATTTAAAATACCTAACATCAGTGACAAATTTAGTTATAATATAATTGCTTATCAACAGCTACCGCTGCATAAAAAATATTGATGTCATTTAAAAAATTTGAGTATATTATGACTTAATTTATACATTCTTAAATAATAAGAAATAAATAAGCAAAAAGTTGTGCATTTGATGGTTAATTCATACGTTCTTCTCTCGCCTTTACTCTTCTTTGAATTGGGCGACTTCATGTTTTCGTTTTTTGGAGCAGCTCTTTTTCCCCTTTTATATAATTATATAGTTCAATGCACGACATTTTATAATACATACACTTTTTTATAACACGCTTTTCACTGTGTCAATATAATGCGAATTGCGCTCATCTGTTCAGTGAGCTTTATGTAATTAATGAGAACACACGTTCAACATAGGCATTTTGCGGTGGGATGGTGAACAAGTATTGTTAACTTGATAACCTTATTAGAACTTTATAATACCAGAGAAATTATAAATTTATTACATAGATATATGTATATTTTTCTATAATAAATGTGATCGAGCTTATCAACTGTGAATAGCTAAAAATTATTATTCTAATGCTACAAACCGAAGTTGAAGAGGACATTGAAGAGATTTCGAACCCACCATTTGCCTATTGTCCTAGGGTTTTACGCAAAGAAAAAAATGCATTCAATAGCCTCTAACATGAGGGTAGTAAAATTTTATAACCCATTTGTCTTTTTACATATTTTCGTCCATTTGTGTAGACAATTCATCTGTCAATCATAGAACTAATTTCAAAATATATTATTGTTTTGCCATCTCTATTCAACGCGCGTGATTTTTTTTACATTTACATTTTAATTGCATTTTACATCAATCGTGTGTCTTTTACATGTCAAAATTAAATTTTGTATGCAACTCTTACGCATAATAGTTAGTTGTAAATGATGCAATATTAATGTGAAACATAAAGGAGGTATGTAAAAATAATTTTAGCTGGGGATTAAGGAACCCGTTGCCCAAAAAAAAAAAAGGTTGACTATTGTAAATTTCTAATGTCTGCCTTTTTTACATACCTCCTTTTTTCTCCAATACAATGTCCGATTCATACATTTGTTTTTTGTTAAACACTAAGTAAAATCTCTCCATCATAAATCCTAATAGTCGTAATTCGAGACTTGATTGTAAAATAATACATTAAATTTATCTAAATTAATATTTGATATTCTTGCCTTATAATTGTATAATGAAATATTAAGTTTAAAAAAAACTTTCATTTTACATATAGCTTGCGAATGTACACTAGAAGACTTATTTGCAGAAGAAATAAAATAATTGCATTTTTAAACAAAATTTTGGAAAAAAATTATGTGAATTTGATTTAGAGACGCCGTAAAGGTCACATTCAATGTTAAAACTCGAAGTACACGTGACCGCTGGCTGGGAACTGTTTTATCAAAATAAAACGTGGCGATCAACGTTTATTTATTTATATATTATCTTAGCTATCAAGCTAATTTTAAAATTACTTAACTCTAAAATTTATAATTATCTTATATGTACTGTCCCTCACAGAGGTCTTCGGTGTTAAACTAATTCAATGACATACGCTTAAAAACTAAATTATTCATTTGAAATAAAGAAAATTTTGGAGACGGTTGAGAAGCCCTGCCATATAAACTAATGCAATGTAATCTGGAGTTCATACGCTCGGAAAGTTTTTTTTTTCAATTTAAATACGTAAATATTGGATACGGTTGAGAGCCCCTGTCATTTATACTAATTTAATAACGCCCGCGATGTGTACGATAAAAAGTAAATTATTCATTTGAAATAAAGAAAATTTTGGAGACGGTTGAGAAGCCCTGCCATATAAACTAATGCAATGTAATCTGGAGTTCATACGCTCGGAAAGTTTTTTTTTTCAATTTAAATACGTAAATATTGGATACGGTTGAGAGCCCCTGTCATTTATACTAATTTAATAACGCCCGCGATGTGTACGATAAAAAGTAAATTATTCATTTGAAATAAAGAAAATTTTGGAGACGGTTGAGAAGCCCTGCCATATAAACTAATGCAATGTAATCTGCAGTTCATACGCTCGGAAAGTTTTTTTTTTCAATTTAAATACGTAAATATTGGATACGGTTGAGAACCCCTGACATTTATACTAATTCAATGACATCTTAAAATGATATTCAATGAGTCACAATGACATTCGCTTAAAATGTAATTGTTCAATTTAAATAAGTATATGTTGGTACGGTTGAGAACACCTTTAATTTATAATAATTTAATAACATCCGCGATCTATACGATAAAAAGTACCATATACATCGATAAATATAATACAATAAAAAGTTACTTTTGCCATTAAAATAGGATAATTTAGGATTTTTGAACATTTTGAACATTTTTGAACATTTTGTCGCGGGTACATTTTGTCGCGGGTACATTTTGTCGCGGGTACATTTTGTCGCGGGTACATTTTGTCAGTGCACTAATTTTCGGGTACATTTTGTCGTTGAACATTTTGGCCTTGCACCAATTGTCGCGTCCCCGTACATATGTATGTATTGTAAAAACATCGATGTGAGAATATGATTGATAGCCATCCTTATCAGCTAGTGATTAATAATAAAATACAACGTTAGATAAATGTTTTATGACATACATTTCGAAGATTCCGTAATGAAATCCCACTCTATCAATGGGTTAAAGGGTCAGAATTTCTATGCGTAGGTTCTTGCGCGTGTTCTATTGAGTCAGACAACAAAGGCTACTGATATATTATGTATTAAAATTAGTGTTTATATAAAATTATCAATTTGATAAGTAGTAATATAACTAGAATCCGGTTACTATTATATTATACCAAACATCATGCGTGTATGTTATGTGGTGATCGATCGCTTTGCCATTATGTCAAGTATATGGAATCAAATTGGCTTGGATGTGTGGTAGCAATGCTAAAAAAAATAAAATTAGGCTAATGTTGGTTTACTGAAATTGGAAATAATGGAACTTAAAAGGATTGCTTGTATGTAAAATATCATCGATTTATATTAATGGGCCATTATAAAAACATTTTAAATTGGTGATACGGTATGATTTGTATATGTATATGAAACGACGCAAGTAATTCCTTTTAGGATCGCTTAGAAATAAAAACTAAAGAAATAAAAACATCGACCTTTGTCCCAAGATAATTGGGATAAGGATAGGATTATCCACAGATTATCCCAGTTATCCGACATTCCCTTGTTTCCTTTAATGGATAGCAACTTTAAGAATAATTTCATTTCGTACAAATAATGCGATTTTCCGACATTCTATAACACAAATCTTCTTTTATAACCCTCTTCAGAAATAAATCTTTCCATTGGTAATCTAAAGCGACGTATTTCATTGTATGAAATCAAATACGTAGTAAAAAACACAGGAAACTAATATATGTAAGTTGAATAAAAGCGCCCTAATTGGATATGATATATCAAGTCGAAAGCATAATTTAAAATTTGAGAAGCAGCAAAGTGTTTTCGACAAACACAAGTGGTTTAACTAAATCGCACTAATTAAATTACGCGCTTGCAAATCCAGACCATGCATGCTGTGCTAACAATAATACCACTTGAACCGACCAACATAATAAATTTAATAAGGGACCATCGTCGAGTGGTAATACAACCCTTTCAACGACAGATGTCCTCAATGAGCGAGCTAATGTGGATGCATATGTTGTTGTGTGCACATATCGGTGCAGTCTGAGCGGGTTAACTTGGACAACGTACGACGTTGTCAGATTGAGGGTGTGTGTCCGCTGGGATATTCGATCCTTGCGAGAGAGTGAACATCCTGGGATTATTTATGGATTGTGTAAGGTGGAGGAGTAGCCTTGGGTTATAAGCTACGTTTATTGGACACGGTACGGTAATCCATCTAAATATGAAGATAAGCCCGGAGGCTTCACGTGCCTCTCGCTACTAAATGATAACATAATTTACTCACGGGTGAGTAGCGATCGTGAAAATACTCTCGTGCATTTTGAATGTATCGCTCGCAATCAAAAGGTTAATTCTTTGTGAATTTGATTTTCACCAAGTCAACTGGCTGCATATTTAAAAATTTCAATAAAAGGTTCATCACACAAATAATAAATATGACACTGTTTAATGAAATGTACTACGGAACTCCCTTTTCACGTTCGAAGTTTACTGGTTGCTAACCAAAATATTTTTTTATGTATTCAGAAGGAAAGTATCGATTAAATGAATTACGTATATACGTATGAAACATATTTTTATTTATTTTAGTGAGATATTCAACATCCAAATTGTATCCTACTTGTGTATCAAAATATCAAATAAATAAGAAAAACACATCAAATCATTAACATATATTTATATGTACATACATATGTAGATTCTATTAATTTATACAATAACTAAATACGTAGCTTAAATATGAAAAAGATCAAAATCTCTTTAATAATAATATATACATACGTATCAGTGGCGTTCCGTAACTTTTAAAACAAGGGACTAGGTATGGACAAAAATATGAGTTTGATTTTTGGGCCAACAAAAATATCATAAGTAGCACGCCTTTCTTAATAGCATCTTGTTTGTCTTCAAAACTAAATCTTCAGAATGATTTGTTGAACAATCGATTAAGAATGTAACATTCCAAGGCCTCGTTATTTGTTTTCGCGAATCGTTTCGTGAGCCGAGTCTTTTGCTATATTTGTACTCAAGAAGTTGTTTAAATGTGTTATTTTAACAAAAAACAGTTCAGAATGATGTTTGATGGACACAAATTAGATTATAATTAATGAAAATTCCATAAACTCTTGCGGAGATGAGTTAATTAGAAAATGTTTTGTCTTTGACAGAACGACTATACATAACAATTCGACAGTACCACTCAGGGAAGAGAATTGAGACGGCGAGGCCGCGCAAGCGAACGGCGCGGCGGACCATACCATAACATTCCACTACCACAACTACCTCAGCCGATTAAGTATTAAGTAATTAGCTAGGGCCGATTCCTGTTTCTGAACTTTGCTAATTCGAGTGGACAATATCAATATAGACAACGATATTGAATTCATTGTAATTGATTGTTGAGATTTAAATTTTAGAAGATTTTAGAGGACTAACCTAATAATCCCTCTAGTCCAATAACGGCACGCCACTGGTACATATTTATACTTATGTAACAAACTATTTCAAAGCAAATACATATATGTTCTTGATAAGGGTCGTAAAGGTCACCTAAATTATAATATATTATGAAAATATTTAAAATAAGTTACACACAAATACATATAAGAAGTTCAACTACATAAATGCATATATCTAATATATAATTTCGTACTTTATATAAAGATTCAGCAAATCTTCGAACGTTCAATTGATTAAAATGCCGAAATGAAAATATTATACGACGGTTCAAGAAACTTGATGCAATTAAACGACCCTTAAAAATCAGATTATACACACACACACACACACCCAATCATAAAAACAATAAAACTTCTCATAAAAATACGAAGAATAATTATATTCTTATCAAAGTTTTTGTTCGAAACACCCAGATCATATCGTAACAATGAATTATTTTAAAAATGAAGGACGCACGTTAGAGTTAAGGCAATTAAAAATACGAATAAGTTATACTAAACCTTTCTCAATTTTACATAAAAAAATCGGGTCAGTATTCATCACACATGTCAGTGCAGTTATTTGGTATCATGCAAAAATCTTCATTCATAACACGAAAAATAGCCACGATGTTTAGAATTTCCACTCACGTAGCATATCCTTTTATTTACTTTTTGATATTGGTGCGGTTTTCTGCTCCCCTCCCAACCCCCATTTCGGCGAAATAAATATATAAATTTTATAACAGTTATTTCAAAATAGTTCAACGGCTTCATCGGTTGTCATATGTGATAAATATAGTCAACGGATGTCCAATATTAAAATAGCTATTTGTTCACCTCACTGTAGTACGCTTTCTAGGTGTTTATGAAGTACCGTTGAATATTAATTAAGACATTGTTGGTAATTGTGAAGTAACCCGAAACTGTTGCTTCAACTACCCACTCTTGGAAAAGCCGTTGAACCAAGATTTAATAAATTATTAAATATCAAATCTTAAGACAGTGCGTATGTTTTACGATAATCGAGTTAACTACATATTGCGTTAAAAGTAGATAAAATAATAATCAGTTACAGAGTTAACTCGATTCAACAATAATATGGAATTTCTGATCACTGTTGATATGTATGTATTTATGATGTAATTAAGAGAACGGATGCAATTTAACCCTGTAACATCAATTTTCAGATTAACTCGATATCTGCCGCTTTATCTCGCAATTACAACCTGCAATTATTCCAAAGAATTATAATTAAGTAATGTATAAAAAACGTGAATCGGTACAAATTAAAATTGATCTACTGTGATAAATTAAAAAAATTACGATGAAAAAAATTTATCGTGGAAAAAATACACATTGAAATTTAACAAGAATAAAAATGAAATTTTTCGAAATATTAGAATTTCTGGCAAAACAATAGCATGATTTTTTTTCAAAAATAAAACATCAAATTGAACTAAAACAATAAATGTATCGACATACCACATTTATTCCTACATTCTGGTGATTTTGGAGACATATCTTGATTTACGATCGCACTCGAAAAGGTTTCTCGGTGAAATGTTGGAATATAAGATCTCAAATCTCTCAAAGTATGCAATATGCAAATATATGCAATATAATGCTTTGTTAAATATTTCAGACTTTTGACTGAGGGTTAAAATTCCCAGTTTCTACGCTGATTTAAATAGCACAGAAACTAGTAGGTAGATATACGAATTTCTGAACAATCCTTGTTAGAACAGTGTACATAATATTTTTGCAAAATCATAGGAGGCATATTCGAGCTCCATGTCCCCGAAGCTAAATAATAATGAGGTGATTAAGGGTTGTGCGGTGAACTAATCGAAAACTAGGCAGTGCGTCAGGTTGTTTAGGCCCGACTCAACGCCGTGATTTCGATGTAAATAGAGGTGTACATTTTACATGAAACCATCGCGCGGTTTAATAATTTACAACGTCGGATTATCAAGCGTTTGCGAAAGGTCGTCGGTGGTGAAACGGTTCAAAAATAATTGAAAACTTGACATAAATAAATTTTAAGATTGTGCAAAGTTTCAAACAAAGTGTCCAATGGTAAAAACGTAATGTGCCAGAAAGCAGGCGTTAAATTGCGTCCCACCGCAGAGCAAATCCTAGCGTATTTACGAGGAAAATTCGCTAATGAAAACTATTCACTTGCCGCCATTATCCTCAGGAGGAAAAGAGGACCGCTGTTAAAATAAATTTATTAGCCCAATTAGTAGCCTTAATTATGCGTGCTCGATTAAATTTATATTTTAATTTGTTACATCGAATATTAACCAAGCATAATGTAATGATCATAAGGACATTGTATTCAATAAACAATGTGTCTTACACAACTTTACATATTGATTATCATATATGTACATATGTATAGTAGTGCGATTATGCTATCTCTCCCTCTGCAAATGTTATAAGATATAGTGTGAAAACAATAAAATTATTGGCGTTTAAACAATTAAATCTGATAAAACGAGTGGGTGGCGGAAAGTCAAACATATAAGGTTACTGGCCACTAAACGTTAGCTTCTCGAAACTATTACATTCTAAAACGGAAGCGATATAAATTTCTATCGGTGACCAAACCACGCAAAATGGCAAAGTTTCAAACCGATGAGGAGAACGTAGAAATATTGCCCGAACCATTAGCGAAGTGAAACACAAAAGCCTTGTAAAAAAAGCCGAAACATGACCCGCACTCGGACCACCCAAATTTCCACTTGAAACCATCGATTATAACACGTTGTTCGAAGTGTGTTTTTTGATTTTTAAAAGCTTTTTATTATTATCTTATATCTATTTTAATAGCTACTGATCTACTAATCATTTTTTTTATTTTACAATTTTATTTTATTTGGTTAGTAATCATAGTATTATATTATTCTAATGTTAATGTACAGCATAATAGGAAAAAGAGCTCAAAAACCTATTTACAATCCTTATAAATGCTCATAATACATCTAATACATAATATTAATTAAAGACTCTCTAAAGTCGATGACCTAAAGCAGATTGTGTTTAGGTAATCTGTGTTTATACCTGTAGGGTATAGACATTTTGTTGTAATCACCGAGACTCTTCACAAGTGTGTTAGTATGGTTATGTTTCTGCTATTTCCGTCTTTTCAACCGTTACATGAATAACTCGTCGAAAATTTAAATACCATCGTGACTAAATCTGGTTGATCACATGACTGGTCACTGGCATTTATTTTTGACATTATTTAAGTCCATTGTTGATTATATGTAAATGTTACGAAATGGTTTGAAGGTCCAAAACGGTGATCGGATAAATGCACTCAAGAGAGCCGCACTTTCGAGACATCCAAACTTAAAAAAAAAAATGCTCAAGAAGAACTAACGCAATAGAATTCCACAAAAAAGCGTCAAGGGGTTATCCGAGGGTGCTAGTCCTTTTTTGTGAAATTCTTCTAGGGCGCCTTTGATAATTTGGATTTCTCGAAACTGCGCTGCCATTATTTAATGCAATTCAGTGCATTCTTCCGGGAATAGTCCAAAACAGGATATGATTGCTATAGCGTCACATAACCGTACCTCTCATGTTCCGCGGAGATCCTTGAAATAAGTAAAGTATAGGTAAAATATTTTTTCTCAGGAGGAATGACTTCATTTTCAGCAGCATTCAAAAGATGATCTATCACGACTTTATAACTGTCGGCACACAGCTGATTTTGTTTTGTCTTGATCCATTTTAAGTCATTTTCTTCGACTTTAAATATGAATCTACGGGAAATCTTTCTTAGCCCATTATTTAATTCCTGTTTTTTTGTAGCACCAAGAGGCATTTTCACTAAAATGTTCAATTTGTATAAAAATAATATATTAAATTTTTATGCTTGATGATTAAATGGCGCCATCGAAGAGCTGTTCTGATAAAGGGTGAAAATTAATTGAGTAAAATGGATATACATACGTATTTATGTACTTTATTAGGAGTTTTCACGGTCGATTTGATCTTTTTCGCGAAACAATCGCCACAGAAGGAGCTTTGGCGCAGCTAAAGACTAGATATTTTGTTATCGCCGTTCTTTTCTGTTCTTCTGTTTCGGCAGGAGAAGAAAAAATTGTTTCTTCACTTGGCCATTATGTACTCTCCTCGCCTCGCGTCTGGGGAGACACCGTACATACCCACACCCAATCCGTGTTAGGGGAGGATAGAATCTATTGTGAAGATATACCGCTTTGTCCGCAAAGACAAGTGTCCAGCTAAAGGAAAAATTGCACCACCACCCCCAGCCCCAAACCCAACATCCTCTCACCGCAGCCCCTATATTCGGTTTCTGTCCGGCGGGATTAGGACAGGAAAATGCGCATTTCAAATGTATAATAGTAGACACGCCAACAAAGAATCGGGTGTATGCCTAATTAGCCTGTTGTATACGTAGCGGACTTAATTTCTGCAATTAAATTACACCAAAGTATGAACACTATACACAAAAGGAGCAGAATTTACCAAGAATCATTAATTTTGTCAATTTCAAACACATTACACATTAATATTTTAACGACCCTTTCTGTAATTTTTCCTAATGAATAAAAACCACAAGACATCCACAATTCTGTTAATATTTTATATATGGTACAAAAATAAATTCATAAAATTGGTTTATATATGTATATACATGTGTATAAAACTGGAATAAACATCGCCATTGCAAAAGAAAAGCGAATTGGTGATATGGTGATAGTGTAGCCCAATCAGAAAAAACCAACAGTAAAAAATAAATTTATTCAGACATATATATTATGATAATATAGGATGCAATAAAAATTATACAAACGACTCCTTTATGTGCAGTTTTCCAGACTAACCAAGTAGAAAAACTTCACTTTAATCTATTCTTATCCCTTCGATAAAGATAATTCTTTATAAAATTGTATAAATAACGAATATAACGTATGTATACAAAAATGAAACGTATGTATGTATAAACCCCCCCCCCCCCCCCATATGTACATACATACGTTCTAATCACAGTTTCACAATAACGCACTTGCGACTGTCGATCGCGCGATCTTTTTCTTGCGCGACAGAAACCATAGAAAGTGGCTGTGATTATTTGGTCGCATATGCGCGCAGTCGTACTTAAAACTGGGTGTTGTATTTTTGCGACTAAGTGATCGCGCGACAAAAAAATCGTCCAATTAAGTTATAAGACAAGAACATGAGAAGTGTCCTTGAAATTTCGTCGTCTTCAATTTGAGACGATTTGTTTCAGCGATTCAATTACGACTCATTTCCCTAGTTGAAATTGTTTTTTAATTTCTTGAAATTGCTCAGAATTCTTATCTATCATCGGGGAAGTCGTGAGTTTTTTCAGCGGCCTGAAAATATTACATGTAACGAGACAGCGCCGACAGCCTCATGATTAAGTGTATGTGGGTTTTGCTTTTTGCATGTTTTACGTGATCCGCAATGCAAAGCGACGAATAATAATTGTACACACTTCTATGGTGTGTTTAACCGCCATAAACGATACGGCAGAAATGCGATCGAACTTACCCGAGCGAAGGCCACTTTCGCGCGGTTTTTTCGTGATTAATTGTCATGATCAAGCTTCAATAGACGAAAGGGGATATATTTGTGTGATATTCGAAAAGCAATCAATACAATCTCCCAGCGGGAACAGGGCATGGGGAGCATTTAAAGCGCACAGAGATATTCCCACGATGGTAGTTCGGCGGCTTTCGCGCTTGATTTACGTTCGAAGATTGCGCGCGTTTTTATCGCGATCATTGGCCGATCTCGAAAATTCTCGCTAAATTGAATGGGCCAGTGAAATTCGCGAACGCAATGCAATAAATCTAACTATGTATGCTAATAAATAAACGGCGGATAGGTAGGAGGTAAAAGGGGTTGTTAGGTGACGTGCCGGTATTGTTGGCGTGCCGGATTAATGCCACACGATATGGGTCAGGGAGTGTAAACACACACACAAAACTATAATAAATATGAAAACATTCCAGACAGATCCTTGGATAGTAAATCATAGACGTGTTTGAATAGATCCTATTCATTAAGCACTAATTTAACTTTTGCAATGCAACATGAAATATGACTGCAAAATTTCTAAAATTTTGCTGATAGCATGTTATTGCAAGGGGATATACAGTAAAATTTGTACATACAAAAATAGTTCTCTCATGAACAAATCTCTACATGAAGGTGAACATTAATGCAGAGATTTGTCTGCAGACAAATATTTAGTAATCTGTTTATAAACGACGAGCAACTTATTTGATAAGCATTTTGTTTACGACATAATACAATTTATCGGGTGATACTAGGTGATGAAAAGGCTTGAAATATGTAAATATTACTAATAATGAAAGCAACATTATAATCAGAAAACCATTTTTAAATTATTTACGAAAAAATATATGGGTATAAAATGTAACGAAGTAAACGATAAAAGATTCTCAAAAAAAAAAAAATCTAGGTCTCTTGGTTACGAGAAATGTAATAATCAGAGACTTTACGAAAGATTTATTTGCCGACAAATTCGTGAATGCCCACCTTAAGCGTATTCCTGGTCTCACAAAATTTTAACAGAAAACTTGTTTGATTGTAACAACTTCATCCGTATAAATATAATACATGATTAAGTTCTACTTAATTGAAACAACTCACTTTGTATAAAATATTTCGATAATCGCAAATTTATGTATATATAAGAAACTTATAAAATAATAGAAAACTTCAACATACTCATTACTACTAAATTTTATAAGATTGATTTTACTTGTACAAAAGTTATCTACATATAAAGTTGCGATTATCATCAAATTATTCACGTTAGACGATTTCGTAATCAGAAGCACTATGACCAATACTTAAATTAATTATTTAAATGGACAAACATAATACGAAGAGAATAGTTTGAAAATTTCGATCCTAATATAGGGACACAAAAAATTATATGCAATCCGCTCTTCCATCCAATGTCTGGACCGTCGAGCGAGACATTAAAAATTTACTCCAGCATCCATTTCGGTGAATTCACGGTGAAAAGTGCAGTGTCAGCGCCATTCCAAAATATATACAGTGGATCGATGGGGTCACAGTGTCACGGGTCGTTGTAAAGCTGGACACGTCGATGGAATATTTCATGTGTACCGTTTAACAAATTTGGTCCACTGTATGTCTAAAAGAGCTGTGTTCTAAAACCGGCCGTGACATATCTTTGTTGATTGTCGTCGTATGTATACATATTTGGAGGATATTTGCAGTGGATTTTGTGTCGAACCTTTGGCCTAGTTCCTGTTTAGTTAAGTCTGGGTCGTGGTTATATTTGTAAAGTGGTGTTAGAATTTATAACATCCGTCTATCTGTATATGCATAGGCTGATTGATGCAGGAGATTAACGAGTTAGGCGAGTCAGAATAACGTTATAAATATACCCTTCAATATAATCTATATGTACAAATACCATACGTCCTTTAAATAGGAGGACATCCCTGTATTTCACTGCTCTGTCCTTTAGATTTATTTATTTTCTAAAATTGCCTTTTTGTCCTTTATTTTGTAAAATCGACTATAACTAAAAATATTAAGGATGCAATTCATAAATTCCATCAAACCTAAATTGATTATTTAAACAACTCTGACAAAAGTATTGTGGAAATGGACGTATTTTAATGGCTCCTATTACGAGAAATCCCTCTGTGGACGAAAATCGAGGAAAGCTATTTTTTTATTTACTTGACGGCAAATTATTCGATGATGTTTTAAAACTTATGTCACAAATGAAAAGATCGAAGAATAGCGAAATGACGTCTGCCAACGTATGTACATACATAGGTGGGTTAAAATTTTGATGAAATTTTTTTTTTTTAAATGGTTGAATTTTCCTTATGTCTCCCTGGATCTAATATCCCCATTTAACGATTATTTGAATTAATGAACCAAATGCGGACCAATTAAAAATAGACACATTAGACGCATGTATTTATACCAAATGCAACTTCAAAATGAGCTGTCTATATTTTTACTTTATCTATGTATGTACGTGTGTGTAGTAACAATATTTGAAGTTTTGTGATCATGCGAAAATTCGAACTCGAGATTTCATCATCTAGAAAAAATAGATGATGAAATGGTACCTCCCCTTATAGATGTTAAATAAGTCATGGGTTGGTCACATCCGATTTTTTAAAGCACGAAGCTGCGTTATTAAAAAATTTCATACGTGTGAAAAATATCAAAATCAATGAAATTTAAATTTCAATAATGTGTAATAAATATGTATGATTGTAAAAAATTATAAATTTTGTATGCTAATATTTTATAATAAATGTTTACAACTTATAAGCATTTTTTAAGTTAAAAAATTGTTCTTTATTTTCTCAAAAAAAAAAAAAAATGATCACCTAATGCTGCGTACGGACCAAACCAACGACGAATTTGGTCCAACGATTTAACCAGCAGGATTAAACCAGTAGCGTACAAAATATCGAAATAAAAATTAAATTTAAAAATTGAAATTAAATATCAAAATTAAAAATATTATTATTATATTAAAATTAAATTCAAATATCAAAATAAAATCATAATCAATATATTAAAATTAAAATAAAATATTGAAAGTTAAAACAGAACATGCCCAATTTAAATAAATTTTCGAGATTGACCTAAAATTAGATCATCAACAATCACATACAGATAATCCTCGACTTTTGTTTGTCGAAGATGCTTTGACTTACGTAGATGCGCACTAAGATCGAAAAAAAAATCAAAGAATTATTATTTTTACTTCCCCGTAATGCGCAGCTACTGAGCATATATTATGTGTAAGTATGGGTGACGTCTTCGATCTCTTCAACCCGAGACGTTGTCGGTTTTATCAAAGGAAATTTTTTTGTCTTCAATTGTTTCTCTCGTCGTAATAAATCAATTAATTAAATCATTTCAGAGGTAAATTTTATCGGATAATGTCTTCAATTGTTTCTCTCGTCGAAATAAATCAAATAATTAAATCCATCTCAGAGGTAAAATTTATCGGATAATGTGTGATTATTAATTTTATTTCGACGAAAGAAAAAAAAACCCTTTGACAAATCACCGACATTTTTTTTGTTAAATATTTCATCGACGGCGAAACACATTGGTGTATCGTGACGACTTATAAGAAACAATAACAAGGTTTTTTTAGCTCGTAATTATAATATTTCTCTGGTTGTAATGCATAATATAAGCATTTTCTATCAAAATGTACGAGGCCTTAAATCTAAACTGGATGAATTAGGTTCTAACTCGGCTATTCAATGTGCTGACATCCTGGTACTAACGGAAACCTGGCTTGACGACTCTGTGCATGATTCTTTTTAATTTACATTAATGACATCTCAAAAATAATTAAGTATTCAGACTATCTTTTATTCGCCGATGACCTTAAGCTTTTTAAGACAGTTAAGTCTCATAGTGACGCAGCCCTTCTCCAATTGGACTTAGATGCGCTGTCAAGTTGGTCTGTCGATAATAAATTATTTTTTAGCATTCAAAAATGCTGTGTTCTCAATGTGACAAGATCTTCAAATCGCTTGATTTATCCATATCGCCTAAGTGGTGTTGAATTAAAGTTTGTAGATGAATATTGTGATTTGGGGGTCTTGTTCTCGAATAATTTTCAATTTAAACGACACATAGACAATATTTGTTTGCGTGCAACAAAAATGCTGGGATTCTTACTAAGAGTTAGCAAACCTTTCCAGAGTACGTTGGTGCTTAAAATTCTTTATGAATCTTTAGTACGTAGTATTCTAGAATTTTCTTCTATTATATGGAATCCTACCCATATAACTCATTCATTGAAGATTGAGAGAATCCAAAAACGGTTTCTCAGATATCTTTATTTGAAACAGTATGGTTATTATCCTTGGCTATATCCTAGTGCATTCCTATTAGGGGCGTTAGGTTTCAACTCATTGGAGTCTCGTCGGAATATGTTACTGGGAAGACACTTTTTTAAGCTGTTGAATGGGATAATACACAATCCTCAGGTTCTAAAGGAATTTAGGTTTAATGCACCTTGTAAATTCAGGGACTTGAGAAATCGTGATTTGTTTGTTCCTCCTGTGGCTCGCACAAATATGTTGTCAACGGCTCCTATAGCTAGAGCGATATATCTGCTTAACAGGATTTCTGGTGAAATTGACCTCTTCAATATAAAATATACTAATCTGGTTGAGTGGTTGTTGAGGAATGCCAGTGGTTGATTTTGCCTATTATAAATATTAATGATTGTTATTACTTTATCTATGTTTTTTCTTTTTTTTATGATTTTATGATTTTAATGATGTTGTGTTAATATTGTTATTATTATAAGTTATTATTACTGTTATCATGTTATTATTACTGAATGACCGGCCACAGCGACGCGTTGGAGATCTCTGTAATGTCACTGTGGCTAATATGTTAAATAAATAAATAAAAAATTAAAAAAATGACGTTGTAATTCAAAACATTGTTGTAATTCAAAACATCAACGATGATCTAATTTTAGCTCAATCTCGCTCGTTAGCTTAATTTTGATATTTAATTTCAATTTTTTTATTTAATTTTTATTTCGATATTTTGTACGCTACTGGTTTTAAAAGTTGGCCCAAAATCGTCGTTGGTTTGGTGCGTACGGACCATTACATGCGTGATGAAACTCACAATATATGTATCTGGAAAAAAGGATTGATATTATTACCTTTTGAATCAAATAGCAATGGCGTTATTTCCAATTTTAAGTCACTAAATGTGAATCAATTAAACTTCAAAGCAATAGAAATATATAGGTAAAAAGAAATATAAATAACACTGAAAACCTTGTAATAGTAACGAACAGCAATGAATCAGTGTTACTAAATTAAGCTTTTATTGCTATTACCGTACGTTAAATTAACATACATACATATGTATATGGTGGTTTCGATACAAAATAGATTTCCATCATGTTGAACAAAAAGCAATTTAACATTGCACACTTACATCGTGCTGCGGTGAACTAAAAAATGAAACGCAAAGCCAAACATCGCAAAGGTTGAGTGATAGGGGGTGTAAAATCGGAGAGGCGAGATGGTGAAGAGTCACTGACTGTAAGCTGCACAACGCGAGCTTAATGGAAGTGCATGCCAGGTGGGGAGGGGTTACTGGAGTAGGCGGCATTGCAAGGACATAAAATGCATTCTGACAGATCAAAATAACACTTGCGAATGTTTAAAAATAAATTCGAACCATATAAACCAGATAGCAATATGAAAACGAATTTAAGTCATTGAACGAACCGCAATTAGATATGCCTATCCCTATTTAAATATGCCATATGCATAATCCACGGCAGATGTGCAATTGGTGCATGGAATGAAACTGATGCGATAATTCTACATAGAGGGTTGTCAAGTCACGAGCCCGTAGTTCAAACTGCGGACAATGCACTTATGTATTGTATAAACTATAAACGGTTCGAACATAGGAAGTTATAATAAAATTAAAAAAAAATTACCAACACGCAAAACGACAAGGTATAAATATTTAAAATTATGAGGTCACTATATTGTGAATGCATAACGTGAAAGCTAAAGTGCAACGGTGACACGCGACACCGACGTAACGTGAACGTTTTGCGAGAAAAAAAATAGGAACTTTTAACGTGGGACTTATAGATTTATAATCACACGTTTATAATATCGAGTAATAATAAAAAATAATTACAGGTTAAATTAAATGTTGGGCCGATATTGTCGGACGTTTGCACGACATTTCCGATTTCAACCCCTTCAGTTGAGAAAAAATATCATTTACACATATTTTATCGATAACACATACATACATATATGGTATACTACACACACCAATGGACATAAATAAATACACAATTTTTATTAATTGTATAAAAATGCATGCTCGTTGTTCAAACGATTATGATGAAATTCCGAAAAACTCGAAAAATAAAATTGTTTCTATAAATTTAATTAGTAAAAAAAAAAGTTTTGCTTAAAATTTCAATCCAGCAGTATAATAGCTCAATGGTTAGCGTATGTTGCTAGCGACTGAGAGATCCCGGGATTGAAACCTAGTTAGAACGATTGAAAATACGCTTCATGATTTTGGGTATTTCTATGGTGCTGCTTGTCAGACATGCATTTTTGGTACCATGGTGTCTTTACGGGTTTTCCCAAGGCAACACATATGGCCAAAGTTGTGCATATGTACTATAGAGGTGACAAATACAGTTTCAATAATAAATTAGATAAATTGGCACTCTGATGGGAAACGATCGAGCTGGAGTCACACTTATCCACAAGGTCTGGCAAGCAACACTGCTGAGAGCCAGGGCTCGAACCCGTGACCCATGAGTTATTAGTATTATATACTAACCATTGAGCTATGCTGCTGGTTTGCTATGTTGACTCAAAGTCGATCATTAGTCAAACTGCCAGTTTGCTAATGTATCTGATTTGATTGTTGAAACGATTCTCTTTGTTTTCTGTTTGATTGATTGTTGAAACGGTGTTGACTTCCTACCCTCTATTTTTCACGACTGTTTAATTGATAATACTTCAAATTTTGATATATGAGCCGTTATACATGTATTTGAAAGTGGCAGAAGTCTAATTTTCAGTTCCAAAAAGACTATTTGTTCTAGACTAATTAATTCACAAATTTTTATCACTTCTTTTAATTCGATATGTCCAGAATCTCGGAAAAGCAGAATAAACTTATTACAGGCCAGTATTTTAAAATATTGTTAATCGCAAAACAATATATTTAATGTTTTGCGAAATTTATCGAAATTAAGAAAAATGGACATCTGCCACTTTTAACCTGTAATGGTAAAAGGGTACAGGTAAAAATTAAATAAAAATAATAATTATAATATACATAAAACAGCAGGAGTTTGCGTTGATGTATTGTAAGTACTGCAGATGATTACATATTATTAAATATATTTTTTAGACCACCCAAATGCCAACGTTTAAATTTTTAAGAGATAAATAAGGATGGTATTGTAGTTTTATATACATAAGTTAAATGACAGATTCGATTCGATTTTTAACTAACAGCTGACTTCGTCTTTGGAGTGTTGAAAGGAATTTTTACGCACAACAAGAGGGAGAAATAATTTATGTATCCATTTTCTATGCACCGGAATATATTATGTGGTATAAAAAAAACCGGATACTATATGTATAAAATTGTGACCGTAAGGAGTTTTCTAAAAAAAAAAAACATTTCTACTAAAAAAGTGTCTATTTCCGCCAGGACATCCCCTTGCGGATATAAAATAGGGTAGGTGCTTGGGGAACGACCGAAAATCTCGAAGTAGGAAGGGAGGACGTGACTGAAGTGGAACACACCGAACACCATATGTATGTCGAGTGGCCTGTCTGAAAATAATAATAAAAAGGTTGAGGGAGACTGGACTAAAAACAAATAAAAAAAAGTGACAAGTGAGAATTCAACTACCACGGCAGTAGTAAAGTTGCAGTTGCATCTGCAGGCGTTTGTCGCCCGTTGCCAAATTACGCTAGACGTGCTTGTAAACTTATCCAAAATGGCAAATCCAAGTGGCAAGTGAAAAATTGCATCAGAATTGTTGAAAAGTAGTGCAATTGATTCGTTCACTCATATACATGTACATATGTAATGCATACGCATTGATAAATATTTGACATTCTATTTTCGTCTATCCTTTCAGGTGAACTGAAACGCTATCATTATTAAGGGGAACGTGTAACTTATCACCGAGCGGGCAATTTAATCAGAACATAGTAATTATAGCGTGCCACGTCGTATAAAAGAATTTAATTGTTTCAGACCTAAAATCGTTAACTTGGCCACCAGCACACATTTTTCCACATCGCGTTTCTCAAATAACAATAATTAATACCACGTGAAAGTATACTTCTTAATACACCGACCAACTCTTATATAAGTAAAAAAAAAGAAGTATTAGAAGCCTAAACTACTCTATTTACGGACGTCTGATCTATCGATATACTTGTATGCCCTGGCTCAATTGTCATTGTAGAGGTTACTAACAGCTATTGTATAATGAAAATCCAAATTACTTCAATGGATGGTGGTTTTTTTTAAGAATCCATTGATAAAATTATAAGAACGATTATCCATAAGAGTTGTCAGCCTTATATAAAATTTTACTTGGGTATAATTTCCTTGAACTTCAGAGAAACTTCTCATTATTTCGATTTATTCTCCAGCTTCTATGTACGTGGTAATACGTCATGTCCGTCGTTGCTGGAACAGTTGGGATTTTATATCCCTAATAATTATGTGCGAGGTAGACATCATCATTGATGGTCGTACCTTCTGCCCGCACAGTACTTTGTTGGATGGCTTACTATTCCAAGAGCTATCCGACTTATTAATGAAATCGTTGCTGCCGTGCCCGAGTATATTTTTTTCCGCCTTAGTAAGCGAAGATTATCAGAGATTATTTAAATCTATTTGTTTGGTAGCCTGAGCTAAACATTATTTTCATTTTCATGAATTTTGATTTTCTCGCTTATATTTGGCCGCGTGGGGATGTTTTTTATTCACAACTGGCTCTTGTAAAATATTGGTGCAATTATTTTATTGTATATTGTACGTATAAATATATATTTTATTTCTGTATATTCGATATATTTGTTTCTTCTTTGTGATATTTTCGAGCATTATGGAGAGCATTAGGAATGCTTGTAATGAATGCCACAATGATGCAAACTTTAAATAAATAAATACATTTTATAAGTCATACCCGTTTCCAAAATTGGAGTAAAATGAAACTTCAGTGGGTAAATGTTAACATTTTATTTGGAAATAATCAGCAAATTTTATCTATTCAAAATACATTGTTAGATTCAACAAAATAGCATAATACCACCAGTGCTATTCAACAATGATATAAATGCCGTTCATTGTTTTCATTTGTTGAAAGTTTGTATTTTCACAACAAACAAATCCATAGTCGAGTGTGCATTTGTACTTTAACAAGACTATCACATTTTACTCGACTTAATTAACTATGATAAATTCATACACTATTAAACCATGCTACTCACCCCTACTCACATAATTTATTTTAAATACATATAAATAAGTTAACAAACGAGTTTCGAATTTAGAAATCACCGCACTTTATCCACCCCGCTATAGTTTTCATAGTGTAAAAAATCCAGCGGGGATTCGAGTTTGCGGTACAAATAGGGGTGGTCAACTAAACTTAATAAATTATATTCGAAAAAGAAACGATACAACTAACGATCCTTGAAGCCATACGATAACAATGGTGCATCTTCCCGGTCGATTCCATAGTCATCATCATCATCATCATTGTTATCGTCATCGTCACGCTCGCGTGTAATTAATGTGCGTATGAATGACAAAAGGTGAGCATCGCTCGTTACCACCTAACTGAAGAAAATGTCCCATTTTTCTTCGTCAATTTGCGTGTACCTATACGTTTTATTTTTGACCGACGAATAATTATGACAGACACGGTCATCCGCTTTCGTTGGCCAGTCATCGTCCATTATTTCCATTGTACATACGATGAAATTCACACGCCCGAAAACAATATTGCGAACCGATAATTATTATCATACAAAAACAAACACAATAGTCAAAAAAACGTATGAAGAACAATTAGAGCTGTCGAAAAGTTAACGCGTTAAATGCGCGAATGCCAATGATGGAACTTTTAAACTAATTATAACGCGTGTACGAAAATTACTGTTGACACGTTAATTTGTCACAAACTACGATGATTTTAATTCGGAACGCTAAGTTTTATTTAGCTATAAGAATATGTTATTTAAATTTTTATTATTCAAAACACTGAATTCGACTACGAATCAATCAAAACTAATCTTGTATGACTCATTCAAACTGCAATAAGTGACTAAATAAAAAAAATCCCTTTCGTACGTTTTTGTTTCGCTATTGAGTAATCTAAAATTTGCATTTTTCGCTTTGACTTAATGTATGTATGTATGTATGAAGTACATATTTACATACACATGCAAATAAAAAAGCGCTAGCACGCCCAATCTATACCATCGGGATCCTTGGGAAAATTCACCCCCTGAAGTGCTTTAGGTGATATTGTATCTTTGTATTGACATACATAGGTTGGACAGTGATCGATTGCGGTGATTTCCATAATTGAAGAAATGTAGGAAAAACTTGTCAAAATAATAAGATTGTACGAATCAACAATGTTAAATGGAGATACGCCCATCGCCGCTGTAAACCGTGAGACGTACCGTACCACATTTTTGAGCTTTCATTTGAAATTTATCGTTTAAAATTGAAACAGCTAATAATAAGTAAGCTAATAAGTATTCATAAGTACACATACATAGCATGATTTTACACAATGAATAAAATCAAACAATTTAATTTCGGAAACTTAATGTAATGAACGAAAGTTGCATTTTTGATGTTTAGAAATATAACTTGATAATTGGCTACATTTTATTTGAAGGTATTTTTAAAAACGAAGGTCGTTTACGAGCTGACATTTTAACAATAAGATTATAATTCATTTACATTAGTTTATTGCTACTTTTTATTATAAAATATACAACGATATGAAAGTCGCACGATGGAGTAAATTCGAACTCCCGCAAGGCACCGGTATGGTAGGTACTTATACATAATAAAAATCGAAATTCGTTTAAAATTGCTAAAAACCATTTCAGACTGTAATAACGCAGTAAAGAAAAGTCATAAATAATAATATAAGGTTTGCGTGCCAATGGTAGAGCTTCCCTGACTAGTTTGGCGTTAGTTCAACCGTGGAAGGGCGGACGAACAAACTCCCCACAAACACAAAAAAAGCTCAATCATCCGCGTCATTTCAGTAACTTTTTTACAATGAACTTAATCCGAAAATGCATCTGGTTTATATTGGGTGGGGGTTGAGACAACTCTCCACTATGCACCCAGGGACCGATAAAACAAATTAGCCGGCATTCAACCTGCACCACAATACAATTATACAATGCACGCGCCAGTTGTTAAATCGACGAGAAAAAATGCGATACATTATTGAAGGAATCTAATATGAATTAATAACGATTTAGTGATCACGTAACGCCCTTATTTTATCTCTAATTCGTTGATCTAACGTATGTGAGTGCCAACACCCACGCAAACTTTCTCAACAAGGCGCTATTTTTTATTTTTCCTTGAACAATCTCCAAAATTTAACATTTTCCGGTCCAAATCAAACTTGTGTGTGCCCACGCCGCTTTTGGACCGCACGCGGTGTCGTAACCTTTGATTAATCCCCATTTGATAAAGTCCAACAAGTTACAAAATATAAGTTACACGTACGTAAAATGAAGACCAAAGTCGTCGAATATACACAACAATAGAATCCAGACATTTGAAAACATGTGATTAATCAAAATTAATTAAATTAAAATGCGGTTAAACACAGTGACTGGCAATTAATCATCGTTTGAGCGCGAGAATGATCAAGACTGGCGTGACCGGCAAGTAACCGAATAAAAACAAATCTTTACAAATTGATAACAAATATTGACGGATAAAATACTATTGAATTGGGGACACATCGATGCTGGGGGGCACAAAATGTCGTATGTCGCAACGGTAACGGTCCATCTTAGTGTTGAATTATGACACTAGCCGAAATAAAAAAAATATACAATAAATTGAATTTGACGCTATCCGAGAAAGTAAAGAAGGTACGGTTGAATATATAGTTCGATTGAACTCGTATGTTTGACCATAAAAGCCAACAGTGGCGTATCATCAATGGTGAAGGTGATGTAATTGTACCAGGGTCCAGAACTTTGGGGATGCTTTTAGGAAGAGAAATAAATTTATTTATTCTATAGTTGTAGCGAAGGCAATAAAAATTATATTTTATGAATATTTTATAAAAATATCCACTCAGGTGTATTAACAAAACCGATGCATACCATCTTAGAACCAATTTTATTATTATTTAATAAAATTAGTTAGAACCAATGTTATTCAGGAAAATTTCACATGAAAGTTCCCTTAGTTGCTAAGCTTCGTATTTTGTAGAAGTCCATACAACAGGAACAAGAGGAACAGGCTTTTCCTCCAGTATTAATGTGCGCACGCAGAATACGGGAGGAAAAGCATGTTCCTATTGTTCCTGTTGTATCCTGCTCGCGCAAATTAAGTGAGTATGTACGTGAGTATGTACCGTTTACCATGTACCATTTTTTTTTTTTGATCTTTCGACTTAAGATCTTTCGATTTTCGATCTTTGCCTTCCGATATTTGTTTTTTCTGTAATTTAACATTCTGTCTCGTCACGTAGACCCGCACGTACTATATGGAAACGTGCGGCAATACAATTTTCAATTTTATCGGGTTTATATGCAACGAATTGTTTGATTGAAATGATTGTTTTAGCAAATTTTTAATGGGGAAAGTTTTGTTAAATGCTCAATAAACATTCCAAAGCAGAATGGAAAATCGGAATAATATTATTGAGCACTGCAGACACGGTCCAAATTGATAAAGTGCTAGTCTTTTTACATAGAGTACATATGAAACGCCATTAATGCAAAAAATAAGTGGGGAGTTGATGTGTCAGTCAATTGATTGGATGCGATGTTCATAAGAAGTGTCATTCATCATCGTAAAAAAAGACCAATTATAGTAATCAATTTCTCGCTTACTTCTTGGAACAAGAAAAATGGAAACTTTATAGGTCTAAATACGTTCGATTTTTCGAATTTTATTGTGAGTCAGTATAGGCAACAGCATACCATTATAAAAATGAAATCACACACGATTTCACTCTCAATAGAATGAGAGTGACGTGTCTACAAAGGAAGTTTGCCGGAAAATCATCAGAAAATATAAGCGGGTCTCCGGAAAAACCGTCACGTACGGTGTCAAGCGTCAAAAACAATCGCGAATATGTCAAACACAAATCGGCTATTTCACTTAAATAAATAACTTCGGGGCAAGACGAAACGCGAAATTTTTGTACAAAAGAGGTCAATGTTTTTTTTTTGTTGTTTTCAAGTTTGATACAATTCAATCGACGTGAGAATCAAAACGCGTTTAAATCATAATGCGCGCTAAATTCTAAACGAAATGACACAAAAATTTTGTAAAAACAATAAAGTATACTTAGATATAGACATAAAGAAACGAAATTCACACGTTAAAAGTGCATAAATAAAACTGGATAAGATAGCAAACACAATCGAAACGATCATATTTATGGGAATGATCTATTGTCACTTCTGCCTATCCATGTTCATACGTCTAATTAACTCCAAAGACTAGGATTTGTGTGTGAAAATGGGAACATCGGTCCCAACGTAACGAATCAATTACGACAATTTAAACAATAGTTATTTTGCATTTTTATGGAATAACAATGAAATCGCGATGAAAAGTTTAACGTGAGCATTGGCAATCGTAATACTTGGTACAAAACCGTTGAAATCGAGATGAATTTTAGCTCGTTGCACAAGAAAAGAGGTTGATGGTAGAGAACGGGTGAACGAGAACAAAAGTGACTATGTATGTAGAGCTGGTAAACTGGTCTTCAACCAGCCAGTGTGACCATGTTGGGTTTATTATACACATCCAAGAAAAATGCAAGCGTTTAAAATAAACATTAATATTAATTATATATTTCTCAATCGTGAATAATGCTAAACTTATGAAAATTAAAAATTTAATGTATTACAATTGTTTGTTTACTTATGTAGTACGGAATGCATCACTACATACATACATATATATGTACATATGTATGTATGTAGTATGCGTGTAAAGAGGTTCGGTGATGACTGGAATAAAACTAGAATATCACGTGAGTTTATCCGTGTCTAGAATTTTGTAATATTTATAAATAAATAAACAATACAATATAAACAACTTTTGGGTGGTGGATCATTTTAATTGAAGATCTAGTAGCAACAAAACACGAACCCTAATTCTTAAACTACATACAAAGTTACAGAAGTTATAATTAACTTTTTATGTGGATATATATTTTTACATATATATTTTTTTATTTTATCTTTAATTTATACCAGGAAGGCCTAACAGGTAGCCCCAATGCGCCTTCCTGGCCAGAAACACTGTACATTTGATACAAATATTATTAGTATTATACAAAGTACATAAATACATAATAATATCCACAGAGACATTTATGGTCAAATTTGTAAATTTGCAGCATTTTTATACAATTCAGCGAAATTCGAGATTGCTGAAAACTCCAGATTCTGCGAGAAAACGGGTAAGGTTGCCAATTTGTTGGGACCGTTTCAATGAAAATCAGATAAATTGGCAAACTCTGATAGGAAATGGTCGACCTGGAATCACAAATCCAAGATCTGGCCAGCAGAAACCAGTGGGATTTGAACCCGTGAGCACTGTGTTTAAAGCATTATATGCTAACCATTGGTATATTCTCCTGGTTTTATATATTTTTATTTTATTGTTTTATATGTACATTTATATATTATTTTATATATGTATATTTTAGCCCTTGATTCACACTTGATTTAAAGCATAATCACTCAATTTTAATCTAGATTAAGATTTCTATGAGAAATAAATCTCATTTCTTGTATACGTATTTTAAATGTGGATGAGAGTAAAAAGGAAAAAAATGAAATTGTAAATTTGATACTAAACTCCCCTGCTACCAGAGCGGAACGCAACCAGTTGGAGTCCGCAGTTGGAGCAAAAAACTCGACATATTACACATAAAAGTATGGACAGGTACTACATTATACATTACGTATTTTTCTATGCAACTATTCCACTATATTCCCATCATCTGAATACCTAATCTCATCGTCTCTAGAGCTCGCTGAATACTTCTCTAATGACCGTCCTATCTTTTATAGCGGTGTACTTCTTTTTAAAACCGTCGTCGGCAAATTGGTAATACAACCTGTTATGACCGAACTAAAATATGGCCACTTCCTCTCCAATTCCTAAATGAATTTAATGAGTAAAGATTAAAATTTGACTCACCGCGATGTTCATTAGCGCGCAGAGATGTATAAAGATCATATTATTTACCTGGAAAGAAAGAAAAATGTTATTAGTTGTGGTGTAATTTTAGTCATATTGTTGTCCTCGGATAGTTTTTCACCTATCCGGAGAAAATAGAGCGAAATATCAAATTAAATCCGGTGAAAAGATTCTACGACAATGGCTTGCGAGGATAATGGGAAATAAAATCTCGTCGCTTGACCAGTTGATGAAAACGTATGAATGGAAAAAATGCAATTCTTGGTTCATGGTACGCTTTAAAACGAAGTCGATATCTGCCTTAGTAGTTTGAGACGAGATTGGATTATGCACTCGAGGAGATTGAGGATGCTGGTAGTACAGAGTCTAGATTGAATTTTGCCGTAGGATTAATTTGTGTGCGAGAGTACGATGTAACGAGACTCGAAGGATAGACATAGTATGTACATACATACATAAATGCAGTGGTTAAAGAATAATCAAAATTCGCTTTGAAAGTCCCAGAGAAACTGTACAATCGAGTTGCAGCAAAGGAATGTGTGAATAAATAAGAAGAGGTTAGTAAAAACGATTTGCATTGAATGGACCGATGGCGTCATCAATAACATCCAAATGCAGTTCTCCTTTCTCTTCGTTAATATGAATATTCAGTATAATAAAAATAGCAAAGGTTACTTAAAAAGGTTATATAAAAATGCGCACAAACTAGTTTTGATCAAAATTCAACATTTTTTAATTTTGTCGTTAAATGAAATTAAAACGCTGGATTCGCAGGAGATGCGTAATTAAAATTTCTGGTTATTTTTCAAGCAAATAAGAACACGAGTTTTAGGCATGTTTACTCAGGGATCGTACACAAAGGGGTTGAGTATGTTAACCGAAAGAATAATCTGATCAAAAATGATAAAAAAAAATATACGTATGGTTCAAAAAAATATAAAGCCGAAAGAGTCAAAACGTTAACGCTCCAAAAACACCGTGTTACCGCAGATAATATTTTGCTATGTACGTCGTTAACCCTTTTACCGCCGAAAATAAATAGCCCTGTTTAATTTATAACGCACAAAAAAAATAAAATGCTTCATATGCGAGCAAAAACTTGCGCCCTATAGGTAAATGTATACATCAACTTTTATCATAGTGGGATTTTTATGCATGCAGAGTTGCAAATATGGAAAAGTTGAAAGGCGTACATAGTTAGAATATGTATGCTATGCAATATAAGAGTTGCTTGAAAATTTAATTATTTTATACAGCGATGCATAAGGCTAGTAAAAAAATGAAATGGAGCACAAAATACAAGAGTTAAGTGAATTACGACGAAACAATATTTTTATTATAAACAGTAACGTTTCGTGTCTCCCATGTTGCACAACGTTCAATTTTCCTAAATTATATACTCGTACAGAAGGAAGTGTGTAATAATGCTATATAGGTAGTACACGCTTTGTGGGATAGGAAACATCTGGTCTTCCTTTCCCTTCGAGAAATTTTAAAAAACAAGACAAATAAGTAGGAATTCTACTAAAAACTAAATTGAACTACATATAACATATAATGCCTTTATATGCACATATAATGGTGAACTAAAACATAAAATATTGAACGGTAGAATCGGAAACACGCAAAGCTATAAAATATATACATATATGTATATATGTACATATCTCATTGAACAGGATAGTAAAAAGATATTAGGCATATAAAATATAATACGAAGATTAAATCTGGTTAAGCGCAATGACCCAACAAAAGCTCAATCCATACAAAATTAGTCAGTTACGACCAAAACGGTTTTTCGCGTTCAAATAGAAAAAGCAAATTTCCTTTTTTTATAGTAATAGAAGCAATGTCCAAAACAATTGCAGAGCGAAACTGCTCTTGCTTTGCTGCCCATGGACATGGTTCGTCGCACAGAAAAACCTGTAATAATAGACCTGCGCCGATTCACCTGCACAATACGAGCTCAATTAAATGGTCCTTCGGTACCAAATTCGACTCTCAACTCCAACAAAACTGTGACATCAATTAGCCAATACGATTCGAGAGAAATCTCAATGCTGCAATAAGTGAGGATTAATTCGTTGCTACATCTTCGAACTCAAAACAATGAACTAAAAATCTAATTTACAGAAGCTGTTGGGAAATATTAAGATAAGACCAACGAAGCGTAATGAAAAATTCGTATAAAATTTAAGTAATGAATTAACGCGTACATCATATTTAAACCAAAATACAAAATGAGTTATAAATATTTGATTTCTACTTATTTTTTTTATAAACTTATTATTATAAATACATTAGGAGCAAACCGATGTATTGTACAATTCAAATAATACTTACAATTTAATTTAATTATTATAATATAAATGTAGCAAAATTCTGGCATTTTTAATTCAAATTTATATACATATATGTATGACTTATTTCATTTAATCAATTTGAATTGGAATAAAATATGTCTACCTCATTTTTTATTGCTAAAAAGGTAGAATTTCCAATGAAATTCCGACTACAGAGCTAAGATACGAATAGATATTGGAAATGTCCACTGACACTGCAGACTATATCGACGACACGAAAAGGATATTGAATAACCACTGAATATCAAACAAAATGACCCAAAAGAGCTCAGAGCGACCAGAACTTGCAAAAAAGCCTTTGTGAACTTATACCTTTGTTAAGTATGTATGTAAGTATCGATTAAAAAAAATACCAATGTGTACACTATTAAGGATTCTTTTCGAATGAATGACGCGGCAAAAGAATTAGCCCTTCACTGTTAAAGTAAGTGGTCTTACCGAATAATTGACAAAGTATTATCATGTACATACATACACACATATGTATCAACATTACGATCTACGATCAAAAGCGTCGAAAGTAATAAAATAAGTTAGGCGCTGCTACTTTGAACTTCCGACAATTATTATCGCAATACATACATATATTATAATATGTATAGCAAGTATGAAAATCCAAAACCGTACAAGAATCGCATTTCGCATACGTATGTATGTAAGTATAATACAATAGATGAGAAATTTTGCAGCTAAAGAGAAATGGGTTATCCAACTTTCGCCACTTTATACGCAATACCGACGCCTCCATTACGGTCTATAAACGTAATAAATATACGACCGAATTCAAAACGATAAAAAGGAAATCAACGCTTTCCAAAAAATAGGGCGAGTATTCCAGAAACGTTATGGAGAGATTCCGAAAGCGATAGACCCGCCTTAGTATGTATGTATGTACGTACATTTAAATATCTAACGAATTTTGATAGACCATTAGTGAAATCCATGCATTGTATGTGGTATAAAAAATATATAAAGGTTCTCGAAACAATTAATTGAATTCGTGAAGTGTATTCGATGTACTTACACATTTCTCAAAACACTCCAATTCCTTAACAGGATATTTTACACGATTAGGGTGTAGGTTCTACTAACAAGTCTACCAGAAGCAATCTGAAAAGTCAGATCTTAGTAGGTGACATGACCTTAAAATAGAAAATTGTAGAATTTCAAAACCATTCGAAGGACACTGTTGGCAAGCTATAATTGTAGCAACAAGTGTCAATATTTGTATAGATAGCACTGTAAATCTAAGGCAGAAATTTTCAAGTCTATTCAACTCACTACATTTTGAACGGGTTGTACAATAATAACTAGAGGTAGGACCGGAAGCGTGCCGTTTATTGTTAAATTGTTGTAAATCCTTTGTAAAAAAGGTTCGGCAAACCATTAACAATGCATTTACAACATTTGAACAATATACAGCCCCCTCAGGGTCCGGGCTTTAGTAATAACATATTTTTATTATAAAAAAATCGGAATATTAACTATAACCAGAACAAAAAAATAAGTAAAAATCAGAAACTTCGAAATTACCAAGGCAAACCAGTTAATATCGTTAAACATACGTCATGCTAGATAATTTTATGCAATTTTATTTATGTTTATAAATTTTGCGTCACAATAAAACTTCCGAGATTTTCGTTGCAAATTCGAATACATTATAAAAATATACTATATATATTTACATATTTACTGCATCATTGTATAGATATCAAACAAGGGAGCTTTTAAAATGAACAGTCGCATCGCTGCTGCAAGTCCACAATTAGCCGGCTTGTATTTCACAACTTTGGTGACAAAGATTATTAATATTTTGGAACAGCTAGTGCTCAAAAATACAACAAATGCCAAATATCCAAAAACGTGTCATAATAATCTGAGAGCATTTAAGGCGAAAAATAAACCAATTACATTTCAGATCGACAAAATACCTCATTGGGGACTTGAAATAGATGGGTCAGATTTGACATGAGAGCAACTGCTAGGTCAACAGTTTTTTTCTCTCCGGACGATTCGGCCGAAAAGTAGCTATCGACAGTTTAGGGTTGTGCCACAAACGAGCTATGCGTCCCATAGGGATGTCGCAGATCCGAAATAGGGGGGGAGCTCCGGTTGAAAAATGTTGAGATGCGACGATTGAGTGCGGACACGCGTTTACAATTTATATAACAATCCCAGTGAATAGTCTCAACAGGGCCGAACGGGGTTTGAAGCCCGTGAATTGTTCGGTACGCATCAGGCCGCATCCGTTCTATCAACAATGGAGCCGGGATGGCTATTATCGTCAGGAATACTCGCTTTTGGGGGCACACCGACAAACAATAACTTCAATTAAGACGTGAGAACATTTGAGAAGCAGTTCAACCCCCTCCGTAGCCCCCCCGGTGTAGCTAATCTCGCGTTTTCATATTGAAACACCTCGCGAATGGGGGTTCAGGGGGTTAATTCGATAAATTAATTTACCAATAGTACGTACATATGTATGTATGTACATACGTTGTAGCAAGTTAGTGGAGCTTGAGAATGATGAAGAGGAATTTTATGGTTCGATTTTTCGAAAATAAAAGTCAATATCGGTGATATATTCTGATATAGCAGTAAACATGAATATACGATACATATAAACTTGGTGTCTTCAACCACACGTTCGCCTGACGATGTTGAAGAAATAGTGAGAAACAGCTGGATGCAGTGAAGATAGAATAGCGAATATTGGGGGAGATATTCAGCAGTTAACTGACGTGCATTGAGGATAATGATTATGAACATGAAGTTAAAATGAAAGTAAGAAGAGGTTGGTAAAAAAGCACATCATTGAATTATAAAACTTTTAGTTTAACTATTGGCAATTTTAAGAATTTATTTACCAGTAAATGTACACAAAATCTAAATAAGATCAAAATATTAAGTTTTTTTTTTATTTGGGAATTTTACATTTTTAATCGTAATGAAAATGAATCCTACCCACCAAATCATTGTATTGTATTTCCTATTAAATAGCTATCCGGAGTGTAACGAGAAACCGCTGAACTATATCGTTATTCATTACCCATTTATTATATTTTAAATATTTTTAGCCGTGTAGTAAAATGGTCTACTTTTTGGCGTCCGAAACTTTTATCAACAAATTGTAATTCTTTTTCCCTGCTCTTTCAGAAGTCACAGGACGGAAACTAATAGTTTATTTTATTTTGGATGAAAATTTTAATCTTTTCATATACATAGAAATCATCAAAAAATTAAACGAGAACCATATCATCAAAAGCTATGTTAGAATTTTTTCTTAAATGACACAGTGAGTCCCAAAGCGAAGCTGTCGAATCTACAAGCAAGAAAGAAAAATCCTCACGCATTAATTAAATCGTCACAAAAAATGTAATAATTACCCTGCGAAACGTGACTCGCCATATAGGATGCGGATGAGCATGAATATTCAAATTTTAATGAAATTTCTTTAGACTATTCGTCAGGGGATAGTTATCATCGGGTAGCGAACGAAATTTCAGTGTGGGTTAAGCGTTTCCGTCGAAAACTGGGCATGCGGCGTTCCAACTTCATGATTCACGAACAGCTCGATCGATGCCTTTGGGTCGTTGAATCATTCGCTGATGATGGCATCGACGAAACGAAGATTCGTAATTGATCGAATAGTCGCCAATGAGAGCCTTGGCATCTGATTCAATATAATTCAAATTTGCTTGAAATTGATCAGTAAATTGGTCTGCCACCAAATGATTAAATGTATGTGCAAATGTACCTATGTACATATACATATTTAACCCCTTGAGTAATAAATCTTGTTTAGTAGATTTCTAACAGGTATATGTATGTTAAGATTAGTTAAAAATGTCCTATATGTTGTATATATTATCACGCATTCAAAATATCCTATTTGTATACATACATATGCATTTTTGATAGCTTAATGTATTATGTATGTAAAAATCATGACGTAAATTCGATGCCAAATTTAAAATATTAAACTAAATACTTGTGTAGACGCTTTTATTTAAAAAATATCTTTAAGCTACTTATATAAATCTACCAGCAAAATATTTCATATGCAAAATATATGTACATATTGGAACAAAATTGAAAAATTTAGATAATAACTGTGTAATAGAATATGTCATTTATATTTTAATAAGATGCATTTAAAGCAGTTTTTTTGACACAAAAAATTCCCATCATGATGGAAACTCGCTTCTCAAACCTACCGTAGCAAATATATTTTATTGCGCTATTTATATTTATTACCCACATTATTTACGAAAAATAGCTATTCAATAGATTTGGAAAAGGAACATTATATAATGAGGTATAAAGTGATGAGATTATTTGCATTTCATAGCAAAAGGACAATTAATAGATATATGTAATCTAAACACATTTACATATGTACGTTTGATACGTTTCATGGTTCAAAAATCAGTATGAAATAAACGTAAAATAATTTAATTGAATTGGTTGTCCTTAAGCTGTGAAAAATCTTAAATAAATATAGATATTTAAGTTTTCGAAAGCTCTGTGAAAATTTCAAGCGGATTCTGCGTATATAAAGCCTATAGAAAAAGGCGAATAACTGAATAAAATAGCCGTTAGAGTAAATACATACAATACATTCAATACGTGATAAAAACAGAAACAGGAAAATGAATGCAAGATGTAACAATAATAAAGTGTGTTTGTGTTGTATACAATTTAAAGTTGTATTATGATATATGTACATGCATGTACATATGTATGACAATTCACATATAGGAAATTTAATTTAATTTAAATAAAACTGAAGGCGATGAATTCAACGAAAAAATAAAATTGTGTTATGTTGAACGTGGTCTGATTTCGAGCGCTCGTGGGGCGAAGCGACTGCAACAAATTGAATTAACGTAGCGATAAGACAAGAAGAAAAAGAAGGAAACAAGAACAATGGAAGAATACCCATTTCGCGGAGAGGAAGTGTTAAATTCTTTCCCAATAAGAGAATTTAACAGTGAGCAAGCGTGACCCGAGATGCACTCGAACGCAACAAAAACTCCATTTACATATCCGTTCTACTGTTACACAATGTTTACCGAATAATTTCGACAAAGGTCGTTCATTGCACGGAATGCGATCGATTAATTCTTTGTGTGAGTAAATCCGATTAACCCCTTCGTGCGCACACTAGAGCCTATTTATTAATACTAAATATTTCTGAGGAGAAATTTGTGCGAATATATTCGAAGAATGAGTCGATAAACTAACGTCGAAAAGTATTCATATACACACTTTTTACAATATGCATATATATGCGATTTATTTTATTAATCATTTTGAAGAGATATAAATTTAATTACGCTATGAAATTATAATTAGATATAAATTTAATTATAATTTCACTTGAAGAGGCCAGTGAATATGTCATTTCCGTAGTGAAAATATAACTATACCCAGAGAGTGTGTAATTCACTGGAATGTCAGTGTAATTATAATTTCACTGTAACATATGTATATACAATATGCAAAAATATAGAAGACTGGTCAGTAACGCTCGCGTAAGCTTTGCGTGCGTACGTACAAAAATTTCCCCTGTGAAATTTATAAATAACCTCAAAAAAGGAAAAATCACTATAAAAGAAATGCATCAAATTCGTGTAAGCCGTAAGTGAAAATAAATCGTTGCCGTTTACGAGAGGCGTTTTTAACTATTCATGTCGTGAAGATATCATCAGTCGGTCGTAATAATATCCTTCTTCGGCAAGTATATAATATGTACATAGTTAATGGGTATATAAGCTGAAAAATGTGCGTGGCCACTCATCGTCCATCATCAACGGTGGCTAAAATTGCGTAAATCACACGAGACAACACGCCACTTGATAAACACACGCAGAGTGAGGGGTGGTTAAACATAAAAATTCACACCTAGCACAATTAGACACGAATTAATGGTTTGACACTATCATAAAACGCATATTCCGTTTAATAAGCGACAGAGAATTGACTACATAAGAATTATGTTTTATATAATTGTTTGGATTTTTTTATTATTTACCAATACAAAGATGATGACCTTGTGAATTTCAATTTGTTTAATGCAGAGGTGGTACGTGACATAGGGGAGCGATCTTCGATGAGAAAACACAGGTAGTACTGTGAAATTTCGTGCAGCTTCCAAACAAGTAGATCATCCTTCATCCCCCGTGAATATTTATACAAGGGAAAATAATTATTAACGAGGGACGCGTAAATATTTTACGAACCGTCACTTGTTCGTATGTCAAGTCTTGTGGACAAAAGCGAATCAGAATGGAGTAGAATAAAAGAAAAGAGACGCCGGGCGAGATTAAGGAGTTAACAAGAAAACAAGACATCCTCAGGCTAAAGTAAACAATGGGAAATAGCGATAAGAAAATATACAATAAAATACATTTTGAATTTTTTTTGTTCAAATAAGAATTTCAGACGTAATTAAAAAAAAATATTAGTAAAATTAGATGGCTATGTATGTATAATAACCGGATTTTAGGCATAGTTGATCTTCTTACAATAAAAAATCGAAGAAAACATTATGGGTGTTTATTGTTAAGATTTAACAAGCAACTCGGAAGGAAAAGAAGTAAATAAACGTATTCAACATCTATAAAGCGCGTTTTCGCGTTATATGCGTACATAAACAGCTAAGAGCTGTATTCACACAACGATAAAATTTTAGGCGTTTTAATACGACATTCTACAATTTAGAATAACATTGTCTTCGTATAATATTTTCTACGTGATTTTCTATTTATTTTTACGCAAATTAGGCGATTCAATTTAAAGGGAGCTTTTTTAATACTATACCATTCTTACATACATTGATGCTTGAGCAAGGGTGAAAAAATGTGACCGCCATAAAACTAAATACGATGTTATTATATTGCCGATCGACCGTTAATTTTCGACGATTTAAAAAAACCAGATCAGCGGTTTCCGCAATAAAAATAATTAGCGGTTCAGACGCGGGCAAACTATGCGATAATCGGGATACCGAAAGCCCGAACAAACCGGTTATCGGCGAAAAAATAATTATTTATATAAGGAATCTGCTATGAAAAGCAGGGCCGTGCAAACAGAGAGATTGCTGCACCACAATGCAACGCAGAAAATAAACAGAAATTTCCCGCTTGTTTAATATGCAGCTACATACAACTCTCGCAGATGGCTATATGAACTGATGAATGTTTATACAGTCTCGCCTAGGTGGATCGAGGTATGAGTTGAAAAGTATATATTTATGGAGCTACGAATACACGCATACAATATATACTTTGTAAGCCCAAATTAAATAAACAGGCTATAAAATCATTACGGAAAATATTTTGAACTCGATGTGTTGAGTGGTAGAGAGTTTACGAGTTGCACGTGAGCTTTGGTATTTACGAATAGACGGGATGTTTGTAAATTGACTGTATAGCGCATTTATCGAAATAATTATTCAATTTCGAAAATATATTACCAATATTACCAAAATCCACAACGCTGAATATGAATCAATACAAATACAAATATGGCAAAGCTCGACAGTTTGATATTTAATACAGTGTAGTGACAGGTGGATTACACATATCCTATATTAATAAACATGTTGTTTGAAGTACATTTATCGATGGTTATTAACACTTCATTACACTAAAATCAAGGTCAGGAAACTTGGTTTTAATTTAAATCTGGCCCTGGATAAAAAAACTTTTAGGACAAAATTCGCTATTTATACGAAGGATACGGCGGAGTGAACAATGAGATGACATTAAATTCGTACGATAAAAAAGCGTTAACAATAAGCGGGCGTCCTTTAAATTGTATAAAAAGTCGGCGAACGTTTGAGAAGCGCTAAAGAAATTAAATTATTATATTTGAATATGAATTGAAGAGTATATATGTACATATGTATAGCTAAATGTATAATGATTGTATGTAAAGCAGAATGAGTAAATCAAGAATAAACATAAAAGTTTATTAGTTATGCTATGTAAGCATTAGTAGTATTTCCTTTATGCGAAAATAATTTATACGAAAATTTTGCGCGAGAAAATGTTGAATAAAACATGTAAAATGGCTTAAATATCAATTTCGGTTTACACAACATAAAATCAAGGATATGAGGTGAAAATAAAAATTCGTTATTATAAAAGCAATCACATCCGTGTATTATACAATATATTGAAATTTCATATATATAGAAATGTAAAGCTTTTATTATTATTTTTATTTATAACTATTTTCCATTACATTACGCGTACGCCATTCCAATCGACGGATAAAAATAAAGTCATAAAAGGTTTCAAAAAATTTTATACGACATCATAATTTATGTAGGTGAGCTGTACATTTCAACAGCACGAATATTTTCACCCGATGAGCGCAGCGCTTAATGGGTTAACTGCAGCTACGGTAATATGCGTTCACTTGTTTACATATTTTCGAGGGGAAGTGAAAAAAAATTAAAATAAAAAAATAGGTAAACACGTGCGAGGCGAACTTGCGTGAACGTTGTTTAGCTACATACATATGCATACGTAATATCATACAGGCCGACTCGACGACTAGGTACAATGTAAGCGACAAACTAGCAGGGAAGTGTTGATTTAATAAATATAACTTGTTAAATACCACTCAAACGTGATATCATACTTAGAAGAATGTTTGAATAGACGCACAAGTCTTTCAGGGAAGTAATCTATAATATGCGTATATAATAAAGCATGGCAACATGACACAACGAATTTTCATCAAGCTTTCAAAGCTGCCCTGATGACGGTTTTGTCGTTACCAGTCATCGATGATGGTTCCCCGATTTCTGTCATATTACATCGATTCGCGTTTTTACTTCTACTATGTACGTAAATCAATAAGAGCGCGTACACACAGAGTGTTACTCTGCACGTGTTTTTTAAATAGATATGTAGTTTTGTGCATGTAAAAAAAGGTCAACACGCCTGATCTACGGTATGGTAATCCAGGCCAAAAGTCACTCCTGAAGTGTTTTCGATGATATTTTATACTTGTATTGACATAGGTTTAATTGTGATCGATAACAGTGATTCCCATATTTGAAGGAGAAACTTTGTCGAAATAATAAGATCGTACGAATTAAGAATGACTTGAGGATACGTCCGTCACAGCTGCGGTCTACCTAGACAAGCCGTGCCATACGATTTAGTGTGTCTGCGCCGCAATACATATATCGCCGTTTCCTGGCACATCTATAATAGTAACTGTGCAATCTAAATAAGTTATAAGGAAGTCTTTCACTGAGATTTAAAAACATTATACTTATACGTATTTATTTATATGTAATTTTTAAACAATGGGAATATATAATTGAAATTCATTTTGGTTAGTATTCCCTAAATACTCGGAACTTTAATTCGGCTGCTCTTCACTTACATAAAATTGGATACTATTCACTTGGTAAAATCTTAACTTATTTCGAATACCGATAAGTTAAATATAAAAGACATGGTTTCATGAACTTTTTATTAAATAGTTTTCAGTTGGAAATTTAATATTTGAGACATTTTTAAAGATGATATAATTTTGTTTAAAACTGAGTTGTGAAAGGTCATAAGTTCTAGCCCAGGTTCGTTTAACTTCGTTCTAACCCAGGTTCGGTTCATCTTTGCCGTACGTCTGTTGTGAAACAAAGCAACATTCAGTTTGACAGATAAAAAAACCCGTGTGGTTTGGTGATTTTAAAGTGCAAAGTATTCGTTTTTAAGTGTAAATAAAAAAATTCCTCTGATAATATTTTTTTTCATATGCAATATGTTTGTTGAATGTTATAATAATTTATTTAATGTTGAATACATTTAACTAAATTTGAATAATTTGTTTTTTGTGCGATATATTTGTTATAAGTAGAGGTAGGATAGTCACAGTGCTATCCATTGTTCGGCAAACCTTTAACAATGCATTTACAACCTTTGAACAATACACGGCCCCCTCAGGCTCCGGTGACTAGTTATAAGTAGAGATCGGCGCGACCCTGTGCTATTTGGACAAAAAATGAGTTCACCATTGTCTATTACAATGAAATACAAAGCTAGAAGTCCAAAAAAAAAAGGTTGGGCATTGTAATAGACAATGATGAACCCATTTTTTGTCCAAATAGCACTGGGTCGCGCCAAACCTAGTTGTAAGTAGAGTACGGACCCAAAGCGCGCCGCTCATTGTTCAATTGTTGTAAATGCTTCGTAAAAAAGGTTCGGCAAACCTTTAACAATGCATTTACAACATTTGAACAATGAACGGCACCCTGGTTACCCGGGATTTAGTTATTTTATTTTATTTTATTTTAAAAAATCAATACCACAGAGACTTGACAGGTTGCCCCAAAGCGTCAATGTGATTTTAATACAAATAATAAAAATCATAAAAATTACAAAAAAAACATCATAAAAAAAATAATAAAAATCATAAATAAAAAAAAAAACATAAGAAAATAATAAAAATCATAAATAAAAAAAACATCATAAAAAAATAATAAAAATCAAGTAAAAAATATGTACACAAAATAAAAACAAAGAAATAAGATTGAAAAATTTATATCGTGCTATTTAGGATGTGTTCCACCAACTCAACATAACTGGCATCGAATAGGTCCAAGTATTGTGCCAGTAAGTTAAGGAGTCGAACAGCTCTCGAGAGGGGGGAGTTCATGAGCACGTTTGATTTAGCCCTAATTGGTAAAAATATATCATGTTTTCTTAAAACTCTACGATTTTCCGGGGCCCAGAATTTTAGTTTCTCCAGGATAGTGGGATTGTGAATCTCTCCTCTAAGTAATTTTACGAAATGTTTCCCAAGAAATAAATCTCTTCTCTTTGCCAGGGAGTTGAAACCCAAAGATCCCAAGACAAAGGCACTAGGGAACAGATATGGATAAAATCCAAATGTCTTCAGATATAAAAATCTAAGGAATTTCCTTTGGACTCGTTCCAACATTAGAGAGTAACGAAGTTGATAGGGAGACCATATAATGGAGCCAAACTCGAGCACACTGCGAACTAATGTACAATATAAGAGACGAATGGCAGTGAGCCCTAGTTCAGACGAATTACGGATTACGAATCCAAGGATTTTTGTTGCCCTATCACAGATATTCTCAATGTGAATGTTGAAACTCCAACTATTTTCGAAGACTATTCCCAGATCAGATATAAATAATTCTCTCTGAAGAAGAGAATCATGAAATTTATACGGATATTTAATAGGAGAACGAGAACGAGAGTAAGAAATGACCCGACACTTTAGGATATTGAAGGGAAGTTTATTAACATTAGCCCATTCATAAATAGAATTCAAATCCTCTTGCAAATAAAGAGCGTCAGGTAAATCAATTATTCTCTTATAGATTTTTAAGTCATCCGCATATAATAAAAATTTAGAATGGTGAATAGAAGATTGAATATCGTTGATAAATATTAGGAATAATAAAGGGCCAAGATTTGATCCTTGGGGAATCCCAGAAGTGGCAACATACTCATAAGAAAAGCAACTCCCAAACTTAACGAATTGACGTCGATCCTGTAAATAAGAAATAAAAAGACCAACAAGATTATAAGTAAATCCAATAAAACTTAATTTACTAACCAAAATTTTATGATCAACTTTATCAAACGCCTTCTCAAAATCAGTATATATTACATCCATTTGATTATTACAATCCAAAGTGCTGGTTATGTCATTAGAGAAACATAACAAGTTGGTAATAGCTGATCTGGCCGGACGAAAGCCATGCTGCTGATCAATGAGCATACTTTGAAAGTGATTAAAAATGTATCTGTGTAATATTACCTCAAACATTTTGGCTGGCGCTGACAAGATAGTTATTGGTCTGTAGTTCCTTACACAAGATTTATCGTCCTTCTTATGAATAGGAGTTACTTTAGAGCATTTCCATAAATTGGGGAATGAAGAGTTCCTTAGAATTAAATTAAAAATGAATTTTAACGGTTCTAAGAGACTAACCTCACATCCTTTTAGGATGTAATTAGGGATGGAGTCAGGACCGGAAGAATAAATATTTTTTAACTTTAGAAAGCCATATTTCAGATCGGAAGAGTCAAGATGATTAATCGCTAAAGTGGGGAAAGTAAATTCCGAGTCATTGGTAGGTTCCATGGAATCAGTAGGATTATTGAAAACTGATTTAAAAAAGTCGGCAAATCCATTAGCAATGTTTTGATCACCCTCTAACAATCCAGAATCATTGTACATAATGGTCGACTTTACACGATTTACACGTTTAGAATTGATGAAGTTCCAGAATTTCTTAGGGTTTTTAACTATGGAACTTTCACAATCAGCTACATAAACATTATATGCATTATTAATTAATTTCTTAATTTCCGTACGTAAAATACGGAAATTATTTAAGATAAGAGGATTGCTTGATTTCTTCCAGAGTTTATGTGTTTGATATTTACTTTTTAAGAGATTAATAATTTCTTTAGTAAACCAAGGCGGATAAATCCTTTTACTCGTCACTAATCCTTTCAACCGAAAACAATCATTAAAAATAGAATATATAATGTCATAGAAATTAGAGAGGGCCAAATTAACATCTTTGCACTCATAAACTCGCTCCCATTGACAATTACAAAGAATATCATTTAAATATTTGAAATCAACATTTGTAAATAACCATCCATTTAGGACAGAGGTATTAAGACAGTTATTTATTAAACGAAGTGAGGAATAAGTTATAGTTAATTTTAAATGAATATCAAGAGCAGGATGATAGCTGTTAGATGATAGATGATAGCTTATAAGCAGTCTTAGGCATTGGCTAGGTGCTTTTCAAATAGCAATAGACCTATCCATTACCGTACAAAGCAAGAGAGCAAAAAAGCATGGTTGACAATAGCGAACCATTTTTTGTGCATAAAGCATCGTCCGAACGCTGCCCTTTAGTTATGAGTAGTCACCGGACCCAGAAGGTGCCGCGTATTGTTCAAAGGTTGTAAATGCATTGTTAAAGGTTTGCCAAACCTTTTTTACAAAAGATTTACAACAATGGAACAATCGATAGCACTGTGACTATCCTACCTCTAATTATGAGTGCACATTATTTTTATAAAAGTGAATAAGGTCGAATTTAAATATCAATTAATTAGCACCCTTAAACAATTGAGAGAAATAATTTGTTTGGCGTTATTTACAATGAACAATACCGATCATTTCAATTTTTATTGAATAATTAATTATTCTCAAATTGAATGACATGTACCAACTAATAATATAAATTTTTCAAATATATTTATAAATATTATGAGACGACACCGAATACAAAATGATTTTGTTCATAAATGCTTTGATTTCAAAACACATACATAGGTGGGATGAACGTTATAAATATAATATAAGTCAATACACAAGTATGGGTTAATGTGAAGCTGATATCAGTCAATTCACAACTTCATAAATGAATAATCAAAACAAGTATCATTAAATTCGGTAGCTTATAAACTCAAATACTACTAAAATCCCTTTGCAAATGATATAAATTTGACATCACGCACCAAGGCTGAAATCAGAGTACATAATAAATTGCGCAATTTGCCGAAATTGAATCAGACAGCTTAACAAATTGATGTGACCGCACACGGAGCGTGTACATATTTATAAACGAGGAAAAATGAGAAACGCAATGAATTATGATTCATAAGAGACACTTCGAGATCGGACAGACATGATCAATCAGACAGAAAAGAAGTTCGAAGCGAACAATATATAAATTGGCTCAACTGACCGACAATTGATACTATTGCGCAAACAGGGGTATTAATAGGCTCGGCCGCAGACCGCAGGTTAGGACCAGGTGTAGTCAAACGAGGAGCACGGAAATGAGATCAGATTACGAACCGCAACTCAAGGGATACAATGACGATTCGTTCACGAATTAGTCTCGTTTAAAAAGCTCACATTACAGCATAGCGTTGTATCTATACCTTGATATGTGCATATAAATTAAAATATTCTGACGTTATGAGGTTTTGTTGCGGTATCGCTTGTATATTTACTGCACCGGGAATGCAATAAATCGCATTACAAACTCTTATTATTATTGCACCGTTATATCAGAGAACTGATGCTATGTATTATGTATGTAGGTACAGTATATGTACATACATATGTAGGTAAAGATTCCACAGTTTGTGGAATTCCTTTACGATATGAGGTCACATTATAAACAATTTAATTATGTTTATATGTGCTTCATTGTGTTTGAGTTATGTATGTAAAAAGTAATTGAAATTTATACGACCTAGTACGTACATTTATGTGTGAAATTAATTCACTGTAACTACAGTATAATGTGTACTATAAGTATGTAGCTTTAAATGTGTGCACAAATTATTTGTTGAAAATAAATTCACAAAATGATGATGTGAGAACAAAGTTTCTGTAACTTCAGTTATTAAAACGTACACGAAGTTTATCCAATTTTATAATTATACATCTGAGTACCCTGACTTGATGTGTTTGAAACTTCAAGCGCTCCAATTGCTATAATTTACATTTAAAACTTATCGCGTATTTTGCATTGGAAAAAAATTACAGTTTTTTAATTCATAATTTAGTTATTAGAATATTAATTCATACTGACTAGTTTATTTTAGCAGTGGAGGTTTTTTTATTCGAAACATTTCATGAATATGTCCAAGACAACGTAAATGACAAACCAGTAAAAATAAATTCGGATGTGACCAACCCATGACATTATCTATGTATAAACACATTTTTTCTAGATCATGAAAACGTGATCAGTGATCGATTCTGAGTTCGAATCAGTCTAAGTCTCGAGTCGAATTTTTGATCACAAAACTTCATCTTTTGTTACTACGTACATATGTAGATAAAGTAAATATATAGATATTACATTTGTATGCATGTACATATACATATGTATACGTACAATCAGGTCTCTGTTTATGCGATAGATGTGTTCCAGAGGATACCATAAAAAATTATATCGCATAAATAGACAGCTTACGTAAAAAAGTAAGGATGCGTTTCATAACTTTTAAGAAAATGTAGGGATGTGTTCCAAATCCAATGTCCTGGTCATTATAATTAGGAAAGAAGGGGGATATCGCTCGGGAATTCCCAATCTTGTCTGGCCGCAGCCCGAGTTTGCACAAAACAAGGCCGGTTGGGCTTACCTTCCACCTTCCTCAACATCGACATAGATACATGACAACGTAGCCTTGCGGTAAAACGCGACAAACACTGGATTTCGCACGTGGCATATATAAACAAATAAAACAACGGTGCAACGATTTAGTATAAATGATCGAAACCAGCTTTTATTTTATTTTGAGAATTTGCATTAAATATAACCCGCACAAAAAAGACCTGAGAGTTCATATATTTCCATATATGAAAAAACAGAAATTTTATTCAAATACAAACGCAATGTTAGTGACATTAGTTGGATGACAGGAAGTGACTCATCAAGTTACTACTGATAGTATCCAGGTATGTAGTAACATAATTTCCAATTTAAGAAAGAAGCATAAACTATAAAAAAATAAAATCAACACGAAATTTTAACCAAAAATTACAACGAAAAATGTTTTACGTTGTCAAGTTATTGGGTGTTAATATTCAGTCTACATGCTTTATGATACATTTTCATTTATTTTGTTCGTAAATATTACGCGCAGAAGGTCGAGAAATTTATTAAATGGAAGATGATAAACATCGACCGAAACAAATTTGGATATTCATTTGTTTGAAAATTTCCCAAATTTGTTTACGCAATCTTAATGAAATATAATGCTGATTAAAATATATAGCATTTTTTTCAATAATTGATTTTAATCATTCCAATGTTTTTAATTGGACTTAACACGTGGTTTGGCGACAAAGTGAACTTTCTCCCGCAGTAAATTGGCCACTTTTGTTGCAGGCAACAGGGTTGATACATCCTAGGGCGGGTTTAGAGCGTACAATTTAAATAATGACCATGATCGCATGCACCGGCCGATGATTGTTGTAAAACGAGTGGACAAGAAGAGTGGACAAAGGACCGGCACGCCACATGGCATGCCATAGGCGAAATAATAGCATCATAGTAGGAGAGAGAGAGGTCCACGGGCAAAAATTCAAACAACCGTAAGCAAAAAGGGCGCGAGTAGCTCAAGTGAGGTCGACTCGGTTCACCGCAAAACACATGCCCCATATAACCGAAGAGTACGGAGACCATAAAAATCCTAGGCCAGTGTAAAGTTATGCACGCGCACGTAAATATTGCATTGCTCCGTATATTTGTATATGTAGGTAAAACAACAACACACGTGTTTTATATATTGAAACGTGTGTTGAACCCGCCAAGTGACGTCGCGTAACTGTTTTGTTAAGAAATTCGAGCTTTTATTGCGCAATTCGCACAGTCCGATAGTGCAGTGGGCTTTTGATTCACAGCCGATAAAACCTTACACGGCTTTCTCATTACGAAAAAATCTAACACGTATTCACACACCGATCATAAATTCCACTATTATTTTTACTGTAGAACAAGTGCGCCTAATCGGGCGGGTTTAATATTCTTACTATGTGCTGATATAAGATGGGATAAAAGAGTGGACTGGGCTATAAAATAAATTGAGATACGTAGTAGGTATGTACATAAGTGTTGCACAATCAAAACCAATTTTTTCCAGCTATTTCACTGCTCAGATAGATAAACTACATGTCCAACTCAGATACATTTGCAAATATCCAAGTAAGACCAGCAAGATGGCTCGGTGGTTTCGTAGATATTAAGCACCGAGGGTCGCCGGGTCCGATCCCGTGTAGGGATTACATTACCGAAAATACCGATACCGGTAGTATCGTACTGGAACAACATAGCATAAACACATAAAAATTAAGAAGAGGTTATTAAGAAAAATACCATAAAGCACCTTCGACCATCTTTAATAATAAGGGCCTCATATAGTTCTGCACATGCAAAAAAAAAACACTGGTAGGCCAAATCTATTCCGTCGCTATACTTGGCAAAACTCACCCCCTGAAGTGTTTTCGGTGATATTTTATTCTTGGCATAGGTTTGACAGTGATCGATAACAGTGATTTCCATATTTGAAGAAATGTAGGAGAAACTTGTCGAAATAATAAAATCGTACGAATTAATAATGACATGAAGATACGACTCTCACGGGGACGCGACAATTGGTGCAAGGCCAAAATGTTCAACGACAAAATGTACCCGAAAATTAGTGCACTGACAAAATGTACCCGCGACAAAATGTACCCGCGACAAAATGTACCCGCGACAAAATGTACCCGCGACAAAATGTACCCGCGACAAAATGTTCAAAAATGTTCAAAATGTTCAAAAATCCTAAATTATCCTATTTTAATGGCAAAAGTAACTTTTTATTGTATTATATTTATCGATGTATATGGTACTTTTTATCGTATAGATCGCGGATGTTATTAAATTATTATAAATTAAAGGTGTTCTCAACCGTACCAACATATACTTATTTAAATTGAACAATTACATTTTAAGCGAATGTCATTGTGACTCATTGAATATCATTTTAAGATGTCATTGAATTAGTATAAATGTCAGGGGTTCTCAACCGTATCCAATATTTACGTATTTAAATTGAAAAAAAAAACTTTCCGAGCGTATGAACTGCAGATTACATTGCATTAGTTTATATGGCAGGGCTTCTCAACCGTCTCCAAAATTTTCTTTATTTCAAATGAATAATTTACTTTTTATCGTACACATCGCGGGCGTTATTAAATTAGTATAAATGACAGGGGTTCTCAACCGTATCCAATATTTACGTATTTTAATTGAAAAAAAAAACTTTCCGAGCGTATGAACTGCAGATTACATTGCATTAGTTTATATGGCAGGGCTTCTCAACCGTCTCCAAAATTTACTTTATTTCAAATGAATAATTTACTTTTTATCGTACACATCGCGGGCGTTATTAAATTAGTATAAATGACAGGGGTTCTCAACCGTATCCAATATTTACGTATTTAAATTGAAAAAAAAAACTTTCCGAGCGTATGAACTGCAGATTACATTGCATTAGTTTATATGGCAGGGCTTCTCAACCGTCTCCAAAATTTTCTTTATTTCAAATGAATAATTTACTTTTTATCGTACACATCGCGGGCGTTATTAAATTAGTATAAATGACAGGGGTTCTCAGCCGTATCCAATATTTACGTATTTAAATTGAAAAAAAAAACTTTCCGAGCGTATGAACTGCAGATTACATTGCATTAGTTTATATGGCAGGGCTTCTCAACCGTCTCCAAAATTTTCTTTATTTCAAATGAATAATTTACTTTTTATCGTACACATCGCGGGCGTTATTAAATTAGTATAAATGACAGGGGTTCTCAACCGTATCCAATATTTACGTATTTTAATTGAAAAAAAAAACTTTCCGAGCGTATGAACTGCAGATTACATTGCATTAGTTTATATGGCAGGGCTTCTCAACCGTCTCCAAAATTTACTTTATTTCAAATGAATAATTTAGTTTTTAAGCGTATGTCATTGAATTAGTTTAACACCGAAGACCTCTGTGAGGGACAGTACATATAAGATAATTATAAATTTTAGAGTTAAGTAATTTTAAAATTAGCTTGATAGCTAAGATAATATATAAATAAATAAACGTTGATCGCCACGTTTTATTTTGATAAAACAGTTCCCAGCCAGCGGTCACGTGTACTTCGAGTTTTAACATTGAATGTGACCTTTACGGCGTCTCTAAATCAAATTCACATAATTTTTTTCCAAAATTTTGTTTAAAAATGCAATTATTTTATTTCTTCTGCAAATAAGTCTTCTAGTGTACATTCGCAAGCTATATGTAAAATGAAAGTTTTTTTTTAAATTAATATTTCATTATACAATTATAAGGCAAGAATATCAAATATTAATTTAGATAAATTTAATGTATTATTTTACAATCAAGTCTCGAATTACGACTATTAGGATTTATGATGGAGAGATTTTACTTAGTGTTTAACAAAAAACAAATGTATGAATCGGACATTGTATTGGAGAAAAAAGGAGGTATGTAAAAAAGGCAGACATTAGAAATTTACAATAGTCAACCTTTTTTTTTTGGGCAACGGGTTCCTTAATCCCCAGCTAAAATTATTTTTACATACCTCTTTTATGTTTCACATTAATATTGCATCATTTACAACTAACTATTATGCGTAAGAGTTGCATACAAAATTTCATTTTGACATGTAAAAGACACACGATTGATGTAAAATGCAATTAAAATGTAAATGTAAAAAAAATCACGCGCGTTGAATAGAGATGGCAAAACAATAATATATTTTGAAATTAGTTCTATGATTGACAGATGAATTGTCTACACAAATGGACGAAAATATGTAAAAAGACAAATGGGTTATAAAATTTTACTACCCTCATGTTAGAGGCTATTGAATGCATTTTTTTCTTTGCGTAAAACCCTAGGACAATAGGCAAATGGTGGGTTCGAAATCTCTTCAATGTCCTCTTCAACATCGGTTTGTAGCATTAGAATAATAATTTTTAGCTATTCACAGTTGATAAGCTCGATCACATTTATTATAGAAAAATATACATATATCTATGTAATAAATTTATAATTTCTCTGGTATTATAAAGTTCTAATAAGGTTATCAAGTTAACAATACTTGTTCACCATCCCACCGCAAAATGCCTATGTTGAACGTGTGTTCTCATTAATTACATAAAGCTCACTGAACAGATGAGCGCAATTCGCATTATATTGACACAGTGAAAAGCGTGTTATAAAAAAGTGTATGTATTATAAAATGTCGTGCATTGAACTATATAATTATATAAAAGGGGAAAAAGAGCTGCTCCAAAAAACGAAAACATGAAGTCGCCCAATTCAAAGAAGAGTAAAGGCGAGAGAAGAACGTATGAATTAAAATGTTAAGGTAAGGTTGTATTTGGTTTTATTAAATTTAATCGCCTATTAATCTATATTGTTTGATTTTAGATTTGGTACAGATGCATTGTTTTAAAAGATTGCACAATTTTTTATAACAAAGCTATGAATTTCGAGTGTATAAAGCTATGAAAGCTATGAGTGTTTTTTTTTTTTGGGGGGGGAAGTCCCCTTCGGTGGTCCGACAATTATGGCAACCCTAAGATACGTACGTACATAAAAAGTAGTAATTAGTCACAGTCAATATTGTGTGCACTACAGCCCTTTACGCAAAAAACAGCTTTGTCTGTTTATTTATGAATGGCATATGTCGTTTCAAATGAGTATTTATTTCTTAAACTTACCCGGAAATATTGCGGCTGTTGGTTGTAACTTTCTCGAAAACAACAAAGAGTCAAGTTTTATTGTTATTGTTAAGAAATATTTTGTTGTTATTGTTTTATTGTTATGACTAGAAATTTTAATAATATAACTTTTAAATCAAATCGCCACCCTGGCACTTTGATTGATATAAACATTGTTTTTCGAGTACAATTAAAAAATATTTTGACTAAAATTTCACATAAAATTTTGTATTCCAAATATTGTGAGCAGAATCTCGTTCTAACACTCGAATAGTAATCTGAGCACATTCAAAACTTAAAAGACGTTTAGTGAAATTTATTGGCTTTTTTATCTAAAACCACCCAAAACTTCGAAAGAAAACATTCTTTGAACCATTGACCATACACACTTGAGGATACATAAAATGAGGGAAATCAGCTTAAATGAATAGTGATCTCTAAATTCACATGTTAAAATTTGATAGTTTTTTGACATACATATGTACATGGATTTAGAATTGCTAAAAGGAAATGTTGCTGTTGACACACGAACACGGGTTTTGCAAAATCAAGGTGTTGAAGAGGATGCATTATGGAAGTTTTTATAAAATATAAGAGAATACATCATAATTTCTGTTTAATCTGAAAGTTTTAATCTGAAAATTGATAAATTTTGTGTTTTAATGTTTTAAATTTAATGACATGTGCATTTCAACAGTTCGAACTATGATGATTCCATTATTTGAGAGCAGATCACTTTTAATCTTACAATTAATGATGTATTATTTTAATTGAATATTGTTTATTTATTAAAATAAATATTATTACAAAATTAAGTAATAAATTTAAAAATGATTTTAAAAATACATGTCAAATGATAATCTTTTTTCTTTATCTATTTTGTATGCTCATATTATGTTTAAATGATTTTTGTTTTGTTTTCAACTGAATACAACTTATTTCATATGAAGAAAAGATTTGTAATTTTGGCTTTTATTTATTTATTTTCATTATAAGATTTTATATTACGGTTGAGAAGCCCTGCCATATAAACTAATGCAATGTAATCTGCAGTTCATACGCTCAGAAAGTTTTTTTTTTCAATTTAAATAAGAAAATATTGGATACGGTTGAGAACCCCTGTCATTTATACTAATTTAATAACGCCCGCGATGTGTACGATAAAAAGTAAATTATTCATTTGAAATAAAGAAAATTTTGGAGACGGTTGAGAAGCCCTGCCATATAAACTAATGCAATGTAATCTGCAGTTCATACGCTCAGAAAGTTTTTTTTTTCAATTTAAATACGTAAATATTGGATACGGTTGAGAACCCCTGTCATTTATACTAATTTAATAACGCCCGCGATGTGTACGATAAAAAGTAAATTATTTATTTGAAATAAAGTTAATTTTGGAGACGGTTGAGAAGCCCTGCCATATAAACTAATGCAATGTAATCTGGAGTTCATACGCTCGGAAAGTTTTTTTTTTCAATTTAAATACGTAAATATTGGATACGGTTGAGAACCCCTGTCATTTATACTAATTTAATAACGCCCGCGATGTGTACGATAAAAAGTAAATTATTCATTTGAAATAAAGTAAATTTTGGAGACGGTTGAGAAGCCCTGCCATATAAACTAATGCAATGTAATCTGGAGTTCATACGCTCGGAAAGTTTTTTTTTTCAATTTAAATACGTAAATATTGGATACGGTTGAACATTTTGAACATTTTTGAACATTTTGTCGCTTAAACATTTTGTCGCGGGTACATTTTGTCGCGGGTACATTTTGTCAGTGCACTAATTTTCGGGTACATTTTGTCGTTGAACATTTTGGACTTGCACCAATTGTCGTGTAACCGACTCTCACACATGGAGTCCCGCGTGTCTACTTGTCCCGCGCCGCACTTTTGAGTGTGTTCTTACCATTACAGGCCAAACTACATACAGCATAAAATCAATATTTGTCAACCAATTAATCAATTTATCAATCGATATTTATTGTACGAATGTTTCAGTTTACATATTATAAAGACACAAAATAAATAAATATATGTTTAATTAAACCAGATTGCTTTTCAGGTCACTAAAATTATTACAGGTGTTACAGATTATAATGTTAGACATTTGGTACTAATGTGGCCTTAAAAATAAATCTCGCTTACAATCTGTAATCTTTACCTAAGGTTTCCTTATCTCTAGTCATTATTCTGTGTTTTGGGAATATTATGCCATACAAGTGAAGTTTTTTTTTATCGTATAAAATAAAGGATTGGAGCTTTACATTATATTTCAAAGATTTAGTAAGTTTATAATGCAAACGCAATTAAAAAGATTTTACCAATTCCATTATTATATGAATATAAAGTAAGTACATATGTATATGGTTTCTATATTGCGAATCAAATGAATGGTGATCGATTAAATAATGTCGAAATTTAGCGCAGCCTCAGACTACCTGTCAAAATGGCATTTGTTATATAGCGCAACAAAGCCAAAATCCAATACTATTTTTCATTCGTCATTATCGTATCATTATTCAAATTTAGCACAACGGTAGTAGTGTCGAATGTAAACGACGACTGAACGAAAATTATTTTGTAAAAGAGTGAACAAAGAACTCTCAATTTTTGTCTAGCTATAGTAAGAATATATTTATCAGAGATTAATTAAAATAGCCCATAATTAAAATAAAAATGTAAGATTCCGTATTTGATTTGGTTTATGATTTTTTTACAACGCACGATACAAATTTTCGCGTGACGATCGAACGCAAATTTATAATAATCAGTGATACTCGACGGGGAGTAATGAACCGATTACAACTTAGAAAAAAGTAGCACCTTAGGTGCTACAAATAGCGACAAAAAGCAGTGTACTAAATAATTATGTAAAAATAGTCGAAGCAAGGGGTTAATTTGTAGCAAAATGCGCCTACGCCATATCGGCAAGGGCATCTTGCGTCAATCATCGTGTATTGTTAAAATTACGCGACATGTTTAGCATTAATTTGTAAAAATATGTTTCTGAAACATATTATATTTATATATATACATATTACGGTGTAAACGAGAAAAATACGTTCACCTCTTGTGGGCGTCTTATTTTAACCGGCGGCGAAAGACTAGCTCCGTAATGGTTTTAATTAAGACGTGGGAACTTTTTCACAATGAAGAAGCCTTCTAACAAGGGGGGCAAAAAATGTGCGGAATTCGTTAGAGAAATCCCTTATGTAAGATTGGATTGGACAGTGTTAAAATACCACAAATATACCCACAGATACGTGTGAAAATTTCATAAGATTCTAGCTGGCGAAAAATGCAAAACGAAAGGAGTTAATTAAAATACAATTATGAGATTTATATTAAAACATACTCACACTCAGGAAAAAAATTCTAATTATATCAATACCTTATACACTGTTTCTACTTTCATAGTAAATAACACAAAATAAAAAGGATTTAATTAATATACCAGAAATTAAATAAGTAACACTAAATGATAAAAATCAAAGCTAAATAAAAAACAACTTAAATAAATATGTATGGATTTTTAGATATTGTAACCTATCCATTTTCGAAATAAGGTCAAATGTGCATAAATGAATGAATCGAAATATTACACCAAATTGTGAATTCATTTTAAGCAGTCAATTTAAAATGGAATGTGGCAACAAGTCCCAGTGGGCGATAAGTGAACTACACGACAGAATTTTGTAAGTATTATAAGATCGCTTTCATCACGAGTACATATTTTAAATTGGCTAAATAAATCAGATCGCTTAGAGAATGAACCATAAAAAATATATACATACTAATCATTGACGATTGGAAGCCTCTATGCGATATTTTACTAATATGTATGAAACTCTACCATTAGTTCGTACATACAATATTGCAATATTATATTGATATCCACGTAAAATAGTATTTACATACGATTCTAATCTTTTAACACACAAAATATACTTGTTGCAAGTTTACGTATCCTACACTTGATGGGAGTCTTCCGACATGCAAATATAGCAACTCTGCAACGGTTAATATGCAAATGGATGCGCAGAACAAGTAAGTACAGAATGGAGAACACATACGTATGCCGAATATTTCAGGTAAGTATGCTAATAATATTGGACATGCAATACGGCCCGCTTTTGCGCAATATGCGTCAAAATGCATCAGCGGCAGAGCCGGGTAATTGCCAGTGCTGCCGTAACCGGATTTGCCAGGGCATTGTTGAGTCCGGCAACGAGATAAGAATCTGGTCTATCGACGGTCAAACACACCGTTCTCTATGTACAAGACCCTTCCAATATGGGTCGATGTGATTTAATCTTGATTCAGCGGATACAATGGTCGTGAGGTTTTTGTTCCGTTTCCAAAATTTGTCTGAAAGCCTCCCAGATCATTTCTAGCCGTATGGTATTTAATGTCGGGTTTAGCGATATAGTGGTCTTTATAGGCTACTGTGGTTGTTGCGGTTCGGTTTCATCACAATTCAAATATGCATATCCGTTAGAACACGTGAACAGTTCAACAATCCCAGTTTTGGGTATGTGAGTAGTATATGCTGCGCCATGCAAATCTTTCAACAGCCGTCCAATAATGCTAATGTAACAGATTACCCGCCAAAACACTAAAATCCATAGTGGCTGAACGTTGATCGTTTTCAGGCATTAGCATGCGGTGAAATTATTGTACTGTCGACAACAAAAGTACGAGTTTCTATAAAACAAATGCGTGTTTTAGGACTTCAAAAATACATATATACATATTTTGAATATCTGATCATTCACATAGGTAATAAGTATGTATAATTTAAACGCTCTAATGTCAATCTACCTAATAACTCAAGTCTTAAGCCATATGAGTAATCTAATATATAATTTCGAAAGAGACTTTGTATGCATGTTAGTATGTAAGTATGTTCAGAGAGTGGAGGTCGGGGGTGGAGTTTAGCCGGTAAAAATCCGGCACTACCCTGCAGTTCGGACTGTAGGCTGTCTTTCGAAGATTCCCACCTCCAGCGCAGCGAAAAAAAAAGTATGTAAGTATGTATATTTGTAAGTATCTTTGATTGGGAACTTCGTAAACAAAACAAAGCTTCTATGACGACAATTCAATTGATTGAATATTATTTTTTCTTTATTCAAAGAAATTTAATAAAAAAAAACAAATGAATAATTACTATTAGATTCGCCATGTTTAAGATGTTTATATTACAAATACTGCACGAAACCGGGTAAAACAACTAAATGACTTATGTATATACTTAGGTTTTTTGTATTGGGGTGTAAAAATACACGCATGTATACTCGTACATATATGTTTCTACCAGTGGCGTCCAATCACGATTGAACTAGATGTACTATTCTAGTACCCTAAAATTTAAAAAAAATATCAACAATTCAATTATGTACAATAAATTAAAATGGATGTCCATATTGATATTATTTACTCGTATTAGTGAAGTTCAGAAGCCGGAATCAGCCGTATCAATGTTAGGAGTAGTAGTGGATTTTAATGGTATGGTCCTCCGCATCGTTTACTTGCACGGACTCGCCGCTTTAATTATGTTCCCTTCGCGGTATTGGCGGATCGTTATTTTATTATATTTTATTTTAACAGGTAAACCCCAATGCGCCTTCCTAGCCAATTACAAACATTTCAGTATTTTTTTATTACATAAATCGCATAATTTCGAGATGCTGAAGAACACGACATTAACTATTAATTAATTAATTCATAGACATCTATGGATTTAGACTTGAACATGATTTTTTTTACATATTTTACATAAATCAAATACAGATATTGGTGACATGATGGGTAGGATGGATTTTGCCAATTTGATGGAGGAACCGTTTCAACAATGAAATCATATAAATTGGCAAACCCTGATAGAAAACGGACGACTCGGAGTCACAAATATCCAGGCTGGTCAGACTTGACCAGCAGCATTAAAGATTGGCACGGGATCGAACCCGGTAACCTATCGGTGCTTAGCATAAACGCAACCACCGAGCCATACTGCTGGCTATAGGCTTTATCGTATAGTCATTCCGTCGAAGACAAAATATTTTGTAATATATACTTGATAAAGAATATTCTGATCTGTGTCTATCAAACATCATTTTTAAGTTGTTTTTTTTTGTTAAAATAACACATTTACACAGAACTTATTGAGTACAAACATGGCAAGGGACTCGGGTAGAGAAAAGATTCCCTCAGAACAAATCACTGCGGAGCGCGCGGAAGCAAATAACGAAGTCTTGGGATGATACATTCTCGGTCGATTATTCGACAAATGATTCAAAAGATTAAATTTTATAGTTATCGTTCCAAGACAGATTATTTTAATTCAAAAATTAAAAATATTTTTTTGTCCAAATATAGTCACGTCACGCCACTGGTATGTATAATACATACATATGTACATATGCGAAAATAAGGATATTCATTTTAAACTCTAGCATTATATTAGTATAAAATCAATCTCAACAGATGAAAACTCATAATATGAAAACTAAGATGATGATTTCATCATAAGTATAGGTATGAATGTATCTAATCTCTCAAACGGGAGGTATCATCCGTATAAGAGTCGATTGGATTTAAATCCATGGCCAATCTAGCATTATTGGCCGTATCATCCAAACGTGCATTAAGTTACAAACCGACCGCATGGGTCTGGCCGCATGGGTCGATATTATACCATTTCACGGACGCAAACGATATTATTACCAATTTCAATAAAGGACACCGTTCAATTTTATCGAAACGAAGTCACGAGAAGGGATTGTCGTAGTAATAAGCCATTAGGTTTCAAGTCAGATTTGCCCCGATGCGAAATTAGAGAAAAGGCGACATAAAAAGTATCGGATAGTGTGCCGGTTAATCGGCAATTTCGTACGCGAGCTGAATAGTCCGGATAATTTCAAACGGACAATAGTTTCTTTTAAAAATGGTTTTAGCAGGTACACCAGGAGGTACTACATATGAGAGAGCTTTTATCCCATTATAGGGATCATTCGATCAAACCATACGCGGAGTTTATTTCACTTTTAGGGGCTTCTTTTGATAGTTTAATCAGTTCCTACATTTTAGTTCAACCTTATTTAAGGAGGTGTTATTACCGCACTGGGGGAGTTAAACTACTTCTTAGATATTACTCACGAGTGAGAATCCTTACATGTAAACTGTGTAATATAAACCCTTGAATATTAATCACACCGTCGACGCGGCTAAAGACGTAATTCGAGATGTACCTGTGCAGGTTTTTTTTAATATTATTTCAACAGTTTTTTTTAATTTAATCTTTACGATTTGATGTAATTTGGATGGTCATTAATGAATTGAGTCGGAGTGCGAGTTGTAGTTAATTTACCATCGGGTGGGTAAACACGGTCAATTCGTCACATAATATCGATTTAACACACTAATACTATCGTTCGAACAACGTTCTGCACTATGAGACATTTATCAACATATTTCATTATAAAATTTCGACAAATTAAAGAAAATTTATTTATTGTAAAACTTAATAAACTAGGCATAGTTTGCCTACTTTCTTACGCGTAAAAAATTAACGCCCAATTTCCCACTGGTTCTTCATGAATAATTTTATACAATAATAGTGTTGTGCCCGTTGAATGAACGTGTATGTGTGTCATCGTAGATGTGTGCGTATGTGTACGCTCCCGTGCAGCGCACAGCTGACGCTGACGCCACCCGTTCCAACTCGCTCAATATAAAGAGCACATGTCAGACGCTCCAAACCCCCCCCCCCCCCACTTCCTCGCTTCCTCACATCTCCTCGACACGGTCGGTCGTCATGCCACATCCCTATGCATAACGTATACTCCTGGTATTCTAAAATTTGTTTTTTTGAAATCTCCATACTTGTCGATGCACATACCCACATACATCGCGTCCGTTTATTTTATATATACACTTGTGTTCTGACCGTTGATTTCAACGGGTGGTTTCGGAAAGGAATTGATGCACCAATTAAAATAAAGTTATATGTTATAATATAAATATTTTGTAAGGTATGTAATTTATAGGCACGCGGGCGCACGTAATATTAATATTGTTATAGTGAGCCTCAAAATCTAGTATGTACATTGTATGTTTTGATTTGTATACAGGCAATGGATAGGATGTTCATGAAAATGATGAAGGAAAGCCTTTGCCGCAATCGATAAATCTTCTGAAAAAAAGTGTCATTGTGTGATGAAAGGCGCGGGTCTGCGATTCGAATGGAACGCATTTGGTGAGCAGGAAAAAACATAAATCGTACAAAGCAAAAATAATACACGAAAAAAATAAAATAATAATAATACGCGAAAAAAGAACGAAGCGTAAAAAGCGATGCATAAAGATGAGCGCGGCGTGCAAAACTTACAAAGGCGTCGAACATTAGGGAATCGCCCCGTTGCGTTACGGCCAAAAAACCGTTTCGCGCGCGAATTTCGCGGGAAAAAAACAGACCAGCATTAAATTCAAACTGGGTCGTAATTTTTCGCAACTAAGCCCCGACAAAGCTGCGCGTTTTGTTACGAATCCTGGCGAGCACCTGGTGTGATGCTGCGACAAACCGCGAGCGAGAAGAAAACGTATGGAGTTCTGCGGCCGCATTAACGTAACGAGGGTTGATCACAATAAAAAATGTATATATTTCAAACACACCCATATTCATACATTTATACAAAAAGCCCCTAGAGAATCATCGTACAATAAATTCACAGTTGTGGCTATGTAATTAGCAGTTTTGTAAATATGTATATGTATGAAACAAAAGGTAATTGCAGAACCTAATAATATAATAATATATTATGGAACAAATCAAAGCGACATATGTACGTACATACATATGTATGTAGATGCCAATCATATTTCAATTAATAAATCTAACTAATGAAATTCACTGAAAACTAATTGAAAGTAATTAATTAACTGCACGCACGCCCACTCAACGATTAAGCGACTGATGTGTGTCAACTAGTAAACACAATAACTAGCGACAATTGTAAGAAATGGTCCAAATTAGCCTAAAACTGTATATAATACATACATACATACATATGTAGCATTAATTATATATAGAGAAACAGTATTTGAAAAATGAATTGGAAAATATTAAACATATTGAATACTTTCTAAAATCATTCAATACATTCCATACACGTTTAAAATTCAAGTCGAAATACATAGCTTCAATAGTACTAAATTTTTGCTATTTTATAGAAAGTCAAAGCGATGTGTTAGCTAAAGGTTTTAAAATACAAACTGTTTGTTTGCTGACTTCCATTGCATTTAAAAGATTACTCTTTTGAAATTTTCTTCAATGTCAGTTTTAATTTAGAGAAACAGTTAGGATAATCCAAAACGGTGAAACTCTCAAGTTTACCGTCACGCCCGAGCTTACAGTCTTATTATAAGAAACTATTAACGTAGTGAAGACGAAGAAGCCCTCGAACGAATTACATTTTGTATTTAAATTATCTCTGGAACCCTTCAAAACGTGCTCGAGTGTTTGGAGACGTACAATAACCCCACTATCCATCGTCGAGTGTGCCTAGAATTTTTCGAATAGTTAAAAACACTCAGGAGTCGACTCCAAAAAGAACGAATAAAAATATTCAAAACTTCATTTCCCCTGTATGTATGTATGAATGTACGTTGAAGTGGTGATTTATGATTATCCTATGCAGAAAACAATAAGTATGTTTAACGTAATAACCACTTCACGTGTGAACGACTAATTCCGTGACCGCTCCACTGTTTTCTTTCAGATTCGATACGCAAATTAATTCGACATTTTTGTGAATTAACTAGGCAGTGAGGACGGGGTCATTTTTAAATTTACTGAATATAAAAAATGCGTTCACGTATGCCGGCCATCAAAATTGAGAATCATATTTCAACCCTTTTACGTCCAACGTTCGCTTTGCAAATGAAGTTCTGTCAGAGCGGAGCGTACGTTCAATTTGTTCAACAAGAGTACTTTCGTTTATTTCGCGCTAAAAACAAAAACCCATTTATATGAAACCAAAATTAAATAAAAGGAAATACATTAAAAAATCGACAAGTCGACAGTGTAGTTAATTTCAGCACAATATCATGGAATTCATTCTATAAAGTGGTCCAATGTAAAATATAGGAAAAGTAAGCAATAAGAATATGTGAATTACGCATATTATATTTTACGAAATACGGGTAATATCCAAGCCAAAAACAACGGCCATAATATAAAAATAATGTGGGACGTGATTCATTTGCAGATTGAACAACGTTATACAACAGCAACTTTGCCAAATTGGGTCCGCAACTTCAATTCGAAACATGAAGTTCTATACTATGTGAAATCACTCACCGAAGAAGGGCGAATAAAAGCTACCATATAAATAATATACACAGCGAAGGCATGTAATTATAAGGTTTTAAAAGGTTTTGATATTTTTTGCATTACATTAAAAAGCGACCTTGATGATCACAAAGAACCAGACATGAAAAGAAATGAATTGAAAGGAGAACGAACAAAAAATAGGTACATACATATATATTCAGTACATATAAATTGATCCTTGATAACCTAAAACTACACATACTACCATGCATTTAAATTACATCGTATTTAGAGGTATAGAATTTTTTAATGAAAAGAATTTACATCCCAAAAAACCGATATAGAATAATTTAAATCAATGATAAATGTGTGCTACTTACTACAATATTTATAATGGCGACGTATAGAAATGTCCCACTTTCAAAATTCTAAATCCGTGATTTATAGCATATTAAACGTTCGCTACAGAACAAATCCGAAAAGGGATCAACCACCCACGACTAACCACCCCTTGCTGTTGAAATTCAGATCCCTTATTCGATCCACTGTATGTACATAGCTATTATAGAAATAAAGCAATTTATATAAGCGATACATACCGGAACGAACAGAAATCTCCCAAGTACTTACAAAGATCACGATTCAAATTTTACAGTTACGACTTAAAGATGGCAAAAAATGACGTCTTTACGAAGAGAGGCAATCAAATTTTAAATTTTGAGCAGTCATCAAGACAAACTAGATCTATTGTTGAGTGAGACACGACAATGCGTAACAGTATACGCAAAGTACAATGCGACGCTTCACTATGGCAATTAAACGATCGTCATTAGTACATACTGGTACAGTCAAAATTGCTCAAACTCATTCATAATTTCACTTGACTTTTTATACCGGATTTTAGAACATATATATATTAGAAATCAACTTTTGATAGTGTACTAAATACATACATACATATGTAAGTATATAGCATCAGCGGTGGATTTACAACTGCAATTTCCTCAGAATCTTTTCTTGAATGGAAACATGCGAAATATAAATAGAATACAGGAAACACACAAAGCAAATTAACGTTCAATATTACCATTATAAAGATAGCCATTTATTGCGCCGGACAGTAGTTTATTGAGGGTTAATTAGTCAAGCATGGGATAGTAATAATGGGTCTTAAAAGGGGGCGGATCAGATTAGCCTGACAGCGTTATAAACTCGATTTAAAAAATTAATTAAGCTAATCACACATGTGCACATGTATTTATGTATGTTATTGTGTTTATGTATTATGATATTATGTGATATTTATGCATATAAAGCTCAAAAAATTTAAATATTACGTATTCGCAATGATAAATTTTGCTCACAACAAAGTTGCCATAATTCCCTTCAATTGATATTTGAATTCCTCATAAATTAATAAAAAATACTACATATTATATTATAGTGATTTGTTCTGATTTGGGGAAATTTCTATTGACGTAACTTTTTGCTTATCTACATACATGTAGATAAATACTTCTTAAGTATCTTCATTTCTTTCTATATTTTCGTTTTTTTTAGTTATTATTTTAATGTTTTATTTTTATCTTTTTGTAATTTCTGTTATTTTGTTATTTCTTTTTCATATTTATATTTTACTCTGTTATTTTTATTTTATTATTGTTATCTCGAATGTTTAATTTATTTTTTTAGTTTTTCCTCATTTAATTTATATACATAAGTATAAGTCAAACCCCCTCGGTCTATCGACTTAATCGCCTCCCCCAAGTATGTTAAACAAATAAATAAATATGTATATACATCCGTATATATTGTGTGCAAAAACTTCTGTCATGTATTGTGTTAACTACAATATTCAACCTCCAAATTTAATTATCCTTTTTAATGATTTTTCATTTAACGCGCCATAAAGGTAATTGAATTATCAATCTACTCGCATGATTATTATCCTTATGACGACAAAAAATGGCAAATAATCCATTATATACCACTACAATCGCAACGGAAATAAGCAATATACATGTATGTACATGCCTGTATACAGAAAAAACACACACACATCAATTTGATGTCATTGACGAAGTCGGGCGAGATTACTAATACCGAAAAGTAACTTCAAATAGAGTCGCGCAACTTAAAGGTTAGCATTTGAACTCTCTCACGTGTACATACATATGTGTGATATGCCGTCCAAAATAAACGGATGGTTCGTTAATGCGCGATTATGCAGCGTCAGAAACGCACATTACTGGAAATTTGAGAAATTAATTAGAAGCGATTTGAATGCGTGTTTTGAGAGAGGCCCGAGCGCAAACTAGTCGGATTACCCGTAGCGATACTGAGGGTTTGGGGTACGTACCAAGTAGCCACCCACCTAAGGGCCCTGTTTGAGGCTTTTGTGTGTGTATAACACCCGATTTCAGTAATTAGCAAACGTTAACTTTAATAAATCAACGCCAACGCGGTCGCGGCGCTATATATTTACAGGTATATCAACGAGGCGCGTTTCAGCGAAAGTTTCAGTATGCGACGAAGCGTAAATTTCATAATTGAAAGTCGTCGAATGTGCTTTCCACAACAACAATAACAACAGTGCAACGGAAATGTGCATTGCAGTATGTCTAAAATTGACGATGGCCTACGGATCTGTTAACAAAAGAAAAGTCTTGTCTGGTAGCAATTGAGCTGTAGAAATAAGTGACTATGAATAAATATTTTCAAAATAATCACGGGAACACGAAAAAATGGCGAATTAGTGAAAAAAACGCTTCCTCATACACCCATTGCGAGCATGGCGCGCTTTGTATGGGAACTAGGGATTGCAATACCGGTAATTACCGGAAACTATTTTATCGCGAATTAAGGATAATACATAATAATTAAGGATAAGTCATATTATTGCATATTACATTCAAAGTCGATGCAAATGGCATATTGTGGATTAGATTGTCTGGAATTTGTTTATTTTCGGTATTAAATGTTTCAATTTCAAATTGATAAATTCACTGGCAACACAGAACAACAAAATCGAAATAAATTCGATCAGACCGGTTGTTTCAATTGTGATTCAAACTTTCAAATAGTCCAAATTTTAAATAAATAAATATAATTGGTTAAAAATAAAAAATAGATAATAATTTATTTATTAATAATATTACGAATTTACTTAAATGTATTTACATGACATTATTCACCTGAGATTTATTTTTAATTACTTACGATGCAACCGATGTTAAAGTTTTTAGGAAAAGTAATCACTTAGTTATGAAATCCACGTTTTTTTCATTTACCGGTAAATACCGGTATACCGGTAGAAGGAAAAAGTATTTACCGTTTAGCCGGTTTATTAAATTTGACAGTAAAATGCAATCCCGTACAGGGACTCGCGAAAGAAACGGTGACTTTGAATTCTCGTCAATCAGTCAAAACATATCATAAACTTCAATAGGTGAATATTAAGTTTTTTTTTAAATAGTAAAAAAATCTAAGCTATTGTTAAAAAATAAATATATGAAAAAAGCCTACTTTCTCGACATTTTTGTCGAGATAAATGGATTGGTTCACAAGCACTACAAATCGATTGATTCACAGATTAAGGCACAGGGCATTGTTTGAATTCAATAATTTTATTTTATTTAACGTTCCATTGATACATCAAAAGTTTTCCACTAGGTCCATTAATGAAAATCCAAAATTCACGTGTTTCACTCCGTCCTAATGAACATGAATAAACTTTGTCTATTAGTTTCTGGATGCACAGGTATCACATCAATGCTGTTTCATTGTAGGGTGAACTACACTAATAGAGTGAACTATATAGAAATAGTTATTGATGAAATGTTCATTGCATTGCATTATATTCCGCGAAGTATCTTTGCAGTCCGCTTTTGACTATTCCCAAAGTGCTGTACAGAAACCAGTTAATAGATACAATGAGTACAAGTTGAGCGTGAATAAAATTTCTGAATTTAACTCAGTCGAGGCAAATGACTTCAAAAGAATTTTTTGGACAACTATTTACTGATAGGTGACCTTAGTAGTGTCGAGATTATCGTGGGCGTGGTACATATCTCCAGTTGAATTTAGAAGTGAATACGAGATAGCGGGTCCTTATAAGCCCATTCACATTGATCTCTAATTCTGCGTACAAAAAAGACGAATTTTCGCATCATGATCGCGTGTTTATTTTACAGGTAAGCGTGAGCTATTAACTATGGGCGAAATTGTAACTAAATCATTCGATCCGACATGAAAGCCGCAAATTCGGCAAAAGCGAACATTGGGTACACAGTATCGCAGAATATTTTCGATATCGGATGTTGTTACAACGTTCGCCTGAAATTAAATCGAATTATATTCGAAAGCCACTTCGGTCGGTGCCGCAAATATCGATTTCCTAAAAGCATCATTAAATACAGGTAAACAACGGAAAAAATGCGTGACACCAAGCCGTATTGTCGTAAAAAATTTGCAGTTGCAACGAACAATTAGGCGCGGCAAATTTAAATTTTCCGCTAAAATTTTAACGGCCAATTTAAAAGTGGGCGCGCTTAGATCAGAAATCAGTTGTAAATTATTTTGATTCATTGTATTAAAAAATAAACAGCTAAATTGTTTAAATGGGCCAAGTGCGACACAGTATGAAGTTTATGCATAGTAAAATCTTATAAAGTCTAATTGCCACTTGACAAAACTCAAAATGGCCCAAAGCCACGAAATAACCAAAGGAACAACTTTAGCAATAAATTAAGTATCGAACTGTTAAGATTGTGATCGAACCCGTTCGCAAACAATATATGTTCGTAACAATTGTACGTTTAACCCTTCGCAGTGGGTATAATTTGTATATACAGTCGATTATTTATGGCCGATCAGATATTAGGAGGTATCGAGTGATACATACGTAATTGAAAAATATATTAATTATTCATACATATGTATGTATGTATATCGTATTTTAAAATATTGAAAACTCCTGGATTATAAAAGATTCGTAGGGTCCGAGCTACTATGCATGTGATACATACAGGGTTCACCGGCAGTTACGGTACCTTCTCTAGAAGTTTCCCATTTGCAGGGGAGTTCACACGAGGGCCCGCGAACCTCAATAAATTTACGGATTTCGTACGCAGTGTAATAGAGACGCACGACTTTATGAACAACCCTCCTCACGGTCGACTGCGTACATTTTCACGAGCAAAATAATTTTATAACGCGTAATCAAAAACGTGAAACTGTATACAATTCAACTTCGGACGTTGCTACTTCAATGTCGAGTCATTCAATCAAGTGTTGTAGGAGGATACGGGGGCACACCATTTATCAACATAAAAAATGATGGAAAGCCATATAATTGGTGGATATTTTGCATGGTAATTAACTCATGGCTGAAGAGTAGACGGCATTATATTTTGGGCTTGAAAAAGTATTATATAAGCCGTTATATTTGAAAGTGGCCGAAGTCCAATTTTCAATTCCAAAAATATTATTTCAGTTTGACTTAATTCACAAATTGTTATCAATATGTCCAGAATCTCAGAAAGTCAGAATAAACTTATTACAGGCCACCAGTATTTTTAAATATTGTTAAATGCAATACATCATATTAAATGTTTTGCAAGATACTTCTCAACGCAAAGTTAAGTAGTCTTATCCCAATTTTAAATATAACGGCTGATATCTAATTAGTTAAGTCAGTTTATTTCTTGGTTGCGAAAGAGACCATCACAAAACGGAAAAACTTGGGAATAAGAAGATAATATTTAACATTTGAAAATACTATCAGAATTTATTCCCCGAAAAACATTACTTAGGAAGTTGATACTGTTGTATTATGATATTGTATAAATGCCCGCAGTATATATACATAGCTCGGTGGTTGCATTAATGCTAACCACTGAGGGGTTAGAGCTCTAAGTTGAACTTAATTAAGAATAATTTATTCAGAGTATTTCTGCAGTGCTGCTGGTCAGGCGTGAATATTTGTGACTCCAAGTCAATCTTTCAGAATTTGCCAATTTATCTTATTAAATTGTTGAAACGGTTCCTCATCAAATTGAAAAAGCCATCCTACCCTCTGTGTCATCACTATTTGAATATGATTTTAAATTTATATACCAATGTACAAATTTAATAACATATGTGTCAGGGGCAGCCCGCAATGACATCGCGGTAAAATATAAATAAAAAGTAGATGTGAAAAAATTCGCACATCAATCATGGAAATTAAATTCAGTGACTATTTTCCTCACGGATATTGCACAGGTACATCATGGCATACGTTTTCTCACAATAAAGTAGATTAAAAGTGTCACAGTAGAATATAATACATCATATGAATAAATAATCATTTTCAAAAATTGATACAAATGACGTATCTTATCGAATGAAAAGGTGGAACGATTGTTGTGATTGTACTATCTACAATTGATAAAATTGATTGCACATGATAAAATTTAATTGATATCTTTAAATTTATTACATATATCAAACGGTGATATATGTTTATATAATGCATATATGGCAATAAAATTTTAACACGAAATTGTATCAATAAAGCGTTAAGATACCAAAGCAATCGTGTTCGGTGACCTGAATTGTCGGAGCCTCATAATTTTGACTCCACGATAAAAGATTCAGATTTTGGGTCAGTAAAAAAAAGGTGGACGAGCCCTTCGGCACGTTACGTGAACCAACGACAAAAGTCCACTTGATTGGGCCGCTAGCGTAAACTTGCTATTTAAAAATAACAAAAAAAGGGCACCAAAAAGTAGACAAATTTGTTGCTCAACCCTTTACAGGCTAATGTATAGTATGTACTTACGTATATATTGTGTTGGAAACGCATCTAAACGAGTCATTTAATTTAACGACTCATCGCGAAGCCGCTAGAGATGACACTGACATAAACAACTCGAAATTAACGAGAAGACACAAATTAGAAATGCCTATTTTTTAATAACCACGGATTTAATATAAATCACCAACTTAACGCAATCGCCATACATACATACGTTAGTGTAGATTCCTCTCTCAACCTCGGTGGTGTTTATTTTAACTAGGCGCAATGTTTACCTGCAAACAAAATAAAAAGAAAAAGAGGTTAATGGAGTGTCGAAAATTTACGAATGGCATAAAAAGTGGACGATAAATTTAACGAAAATCGATGATGGCGATGAGAATATTCGAAAAGCGCCGGACAAATGTGTTAAAAAAGTAAGAAGAGGTTAGTAAAAAGAGAAGATGAAGGGCTTGGCGCTTTCGTTGAAAGAAATCTTCCGAGTTTATTTATTGTTGTTTTCGATAAGGCACGTGTTTGCGAAATTTTTATTACAAATCTGTGACCCTTAAAATTTCAATCAAGAATTCGCTCGTTATTCGTAGGCGTCGTGAAGACGTTTTGCTGAAATTCAATTTCACGCATATACAACAAATTGTAGGCAATTTATCAGTCGTCTTTGAAAACGATAAGAAAGGCCTTGTAAGTGTGTATTCAAACGAATTATTTCGTATTTCAAATGTGTTAAAAATTACACGTCGTAAAAGTTTTCGAAAGTTTGATTAGCATTATATAACTATATAAGTCAACTACAGGAAGTTTGATAGAATTTTAAAAAGTACTTACATATATCAAATACGTAGTGAATTTTTGAAGAACATGTAAAATATCAATTTAATTTTAAGTGTTGAAGTTTGTAGAATAAGGTTCTTGATCGAATGATATTTCATATGTATCTATACATATGTACATATAACGATGGATAAAGAACGAATAAATATACGTAAATGTATGAAATTGAATTGATAATGAAACTAACTAATACATACTCGAATATGTGTTTCTCATAAAACTATAAAGGCGAAAACAAACTGAGTGGGTCGTGTACCTTTTTTTTTTAGATACTTTTAAATATGCGAAAAAAACGCAGCACCCCTAGCCCATATACATGGTACACAGTCCCAAAAATCACCACCTGGAGTTTTTTCGGTCACATTTTATCCTTGTATTTATACTAAATCCAACTTTATACATATCTATAAAAGATAAATTCTTGCTTGACAGTGATCGATAACGGTGAATCCCATATTGAAGAAATGTAGGAGGGACTTGTCGGTTGCATATGGATATGCATACACATGCGACCTCCCAAACATATGCATTCTGCACGTGCAAGTACATCCGAATTCGGTTTGGGGAACACGCACTGTCTACGGTCACAGCGGGAAGCCAAGGACACATGACGTCCCATACCACTCGGTGTGTTTTCGCCCCAATGGATTGAAAAGTATAGAATACTACCGACTTCAACATTTGTTTTTCAACTCCAAAAGGGCAGAAACCCTTACATCTATGAATACATGTCACACGTCAACGTTTAATGTAATTTTTTATTAATACATATAAATGTACATATTCAAAAAAGTTTTACTACTTATCGTATAATCTTTGCCATTCAGTGAATAATCATAAATAGCTGAATTATTTATGTTAGGTACATATTATAAGTTCAACATTAATATCCAAATAGTCTTTATGTTTTCATACATGTACAATGTAAATGTGTAAAATGTAAAGATCGTATCCGTCCATACAAAATGCTAAAATATCGTTAGTCGGTGAACTACTGTTTACCGTTAAGCAGCAAACAATCATAATGAAAATAGAAACTACAAAAAAGTGAAACCGTAATCATCTTATCAGCGGTGGATATCAAATATTATACATATGTATGTACATATATTGTGGTATGAGCAGTCATTTAAAATATTGTATAAAAATGAATAAACTGATCTTTTAATTATTTATTGAAAACGAAAACTTCTACAAATAATAATAACGATTCAAAAATTGGTTAAAATTGATATAAAGCGAACCCCTTAAACCACGTATTGTATTATTTTAAAATTCCAAATTACAAATTTCAATTAATCAAATTATTGCAATTAACTCTTTCAAAAAAATATACACAAAACAATGGCTGGCATAATATTGAGGATTCGATTCAACTTTGACACTTGTCGTAGTGGTTTAACGGGGCTAAAAAGAAACTGTGTATGTCGCCAGAAAAAAATAACAGACTAGGATTTTCACTGCCGAAAAAGTGAAAGAGGCCGTGGGTAGCGAGGGGTGAAAAAGCACCCAAAATCGTAATTTATTCAAGGTTTTGGGTAAAGTTTTTCCTCGATGGCAACCTCTTGGCGGTCGCATTCGTGTTAATAAATCAACCGAAGAAGCACGCATACGCCGGTTAAGTGCCCAACTTGTAGAGGCCGAGCTTTTGCGAAGACCTACACTCACTGGTGTTGTGCTTTCACTGATACCGAAGACGATCGACATTTTATATTCCTCCTTTCTATTTTAACACCCACCCCCTCCTCCAATCTCAACACAAAAAGTGGAACTTTTCGGTTCGCGTGAATACGAAACATATCCATTAATACCTTAGGGTAGAAAAACTTTAACGAGTGCCACACGGGGCGAGGAGTGTTCTCGTAAGCGATTACAATAATGTATTCTTCTGGAGGGTGGCTGGTAATTCACCTTTTTTTCGCTTCCAGATATTATATTAACGTATACCTTGCCAGATACAAACGAACCGGAAGAGAGAAAGGTGAGTTAAGACGCGGCAAAGATATTCAAATGTTCGCCCATCCGAGTGATGCCGCACCAGACGTCGCTTAACTTCGTTGAATAATGTACTACGTCGTTTACATTATTATTATACAAGAATAAAATGAAAAATGTGCTATTTACCTGTCGGTCAATAGGTTTAATTCTATGACGAGCTACTATAAATATGAGATATAAAAAATGTAAATGACTTTTAAAAGTTTCAACTTGGAAAAGTATCTGTATGTTTATTTAATAGAATGAATTACGCTAATTTATATTAAAAGTTTAGTTAAGTTATTGAGAAAATTTTACGATCGTAAAACACCGGAAGGAATCCTACCGCATCCAGAAGCGTCGCGTGATGCAAATAAGTCATTAATAACACACATAAAAAATAAATATGTGACATGAAGTGTTACGAACTTTTATTTTGCAAAAAAAAACGCTTCGTTAAAATGATTAAATAAATCGTCCCACAGATAAGTCAACTTTGCATGTAGGTACGTACATATATACGTAAATAAAAAAACAAATTTAAATATAAAAATTTGTATACAGTATAATTTTATGACAGCCTATTCCGAAACAAGCAATTTTACATTTTCGATTAATTAATTCGTATATTCAATAGAATACAATACAATATATGAATATAGGACAAATTGGTTTTCAGTATAATTTTGTACAAACGCACTTTGAATTTCAATGCGCAAGCATCAACAGTAATTTCTCACACGTTTAATGGTTAATAACTAGTATGGCATATCGAATTGAATCAATAGAAAATTCCGGATAATTAAATTTAATCGAACAGTTAATATTTAACGCTCTTAGCAGCTGCGTAAGATATACATATGTATATACGAAATGCACATTCGATTCAACATTACACAATAAGTTGCCGATCGAAGTTTGAGAGAATACAAACACGATTTATATTACATTGTATCCGTTGTTTTGATATAAACAGCAGATAATTCAAAATGGATCAACGCGCCAAAACTTCAAAGGCAAAAGAAAGAGAGGAATCGAAATTGAACTTTTTTCCCTTGCCAAAAAACTCATACCCACCATAAAAGCTCCAATCAATCCCGTGGAAAAGAAGAAAGAAAAAAATAGAAAGCAATAAATGAAGGAGGGAGTCGTCGAAATGGGTCATACACACTCGCTGGCATATTGCAGGACCCCTGGAGTGTACAAGTAACACTAGTCTAGGCGCAACAATAAAAAGCTCCACGTGAAAATAGAACAAAAACCTCGAGATGAGCGTTGCGTGCCGGATCCGCTTAACAACGGGGAAAGGAGAAGTGGGAAAGTAGCTTTGTGCAAGATGGAAAGCAACCCGACAATCGTCCTCGCAAACGAGCTGGCACAGCACAGCACATTCGACGAAATCCAGCAACGAAACGGTTAATAAATTTGAAAATACGTAAATATGTAGTAATCCCGCTAATATGTTTCACAATCATTTCACACATTTATAACGCATTGATTGACAGTTGCAAGATAACATCGAAAAAACGAAACGAAAATCGGTATTTTTTATCGTAAACATATGTATGAACAAAGTCACATCGGGTCTACGAAATGTACTATATATGTATTTACTAGCACAAAGCAAATTTCACGATTTTTATTTATTATATTAACATCGTATATACACGGCAGTCGAAATGTTAACTCTGTTAAATTACCTATTCCGCCAAACAACATCGAAATATTAATAGCCTCCGAGTTAATACTCCTTCGTGTAAAAATATATTTTATTTAGCATTAAATCGCGATATTATTAACGAATGCAATTATTTTGATTTTATTGACTGAATTCGTTACGCGAAATATACAAAAGTTGACGAAAGTTTTTGTATAAAACAAAATATTGATTGCCAGTATAAAAATGTTGCGCAACATTCATTATGATGACAAATCAACTCGGAGCAAAAGTATAATTTGAATAAAGATTGAGTGCTTAAAAATTCGCCTATTATCCGGATCAACACCGGAAAGTGATTGATATGAAGTAATTGAAAATGTACGCGTAAGTATCATTTACGCCATGCTAAAGTGCTATAATTATGTCGTAAAACGAGTTACGACCCTATCCTCGATTCCATTAACTGGGTAAAAATTCGGCTAAAGGTTATCTCAATTAACCTATTCGCCGCTCGAGTTTAGGAATTTTCACTTGACGCAACGGTCGTTACGCCGGCAAACAAGTGAATGAGTGATAATTTTACCTTTCATGCGACAAATTTGCTACTTTTTTCCTTCCTAATTTTACCTCGGCAAGTGAAATAACGATGAGATCGCGTGGCAGAAACGATGGGCGGTTGCCCTTTTGCAAATTGACCGAACGTTAATGAAACGTCTACGGTTTGGTAAATTGTTTTTCCTCCGAGTTGAATTCTAACAGTTAAAAGGTTAACTGAACCAGCGTTGGCACCGATTTCCACCGCGGTCGACGTCGTCACCCATACAACAGCCCCTGTCAGGGCTTTCCAACTAGCTCTAATTAAATATGACCGTATGCCACTCAAATTAAAGCCGACAGACGGACAGACAGAATTAAAGCCATCCCAATTTAGAACGATCGGGATTATATATTACAAATTCAGTAGAAGGTGCGATAGAAGTACTTAGTGCACTGCACTAACTATTTAATCCAACGACTATTACAATAACGATTCGTGGAAGTTGCCAACACTGGAATTGAAAACAGTTTCCATTTACATACATATATACATTAGTGCCGCAGGTTGTTCTCTTCTCCTATGGGCCGGGCCGTACCGTGCAACTTTGTCAGCCGACTAGTTGCGCAACACGAAAAAATGTATGGAAATTTGTGCGACAACAAGTTGACGGGTGTAGCATGTCCCATCTACCTGCATGCATTGGTCTGGTTGCCCTCAACCAAGTCGCTCGCAAGTCGCACGGTGCGGCCCGGCCCTAAGGCATGTTCCAATTTGATGGTTTGGTCAAATGATGCATCAAGCTTCTCACAACCACATTTCTGTTAACTTGGATTTGTATAATCATATGCTGATCTGGTTGAGGGGTTATTTAATTTGAGATCGTAAACGTGCTCTATTATTGTTCGTTTTTGATTAGTTTTTTCTCGTGTTTATTTTCATTCTTATTTTATGTTTTTTGTTTAGCGCCGAATTGAAACTACTCTGTAATGTCACTATGTCAACATTTAAAAAAAAAATTATACCTCTCAGAAGTACAAAAATCAAATAATTTCCCATTGATCGTACAAACGATGTAGATACCAATACAGATAACCAACACGTACAATCATTACGTTACGAATCATAAATGAAGGATTCATCAAAGGTATACAAGTTATCATAAATAATGGGTACAGCATCAAAAGGGTAGAAAAGTTGGCTATTAATTGACTCTAGTATAATGACAAAATCGAATTGCATAATTAGCCGATGTTAGCCACTAATAAATCGACTGAAAGCGTTCGGCGTAAACGAATCGTCGTTGGACATGGAGTTGAGTTCATTTTAACGTGAGTGAAATTGTAATCAAAATTGAGTAGTTCTCACATTAAACGTGTATATGATATTAACAATTGAAAACTATTCGAATCGACAGAACGTTTTGAATATTTAAATTTGTCGGATTCGAACATCAGACACACATTCACAGGGCATTATCTATATTAGACGTGAATATTTCACGAGATATCGAAACATGTCACACTTTACCAATAAATCAATAATAACAAAATAGATAAGCTAATTATAAATTGACTACGTATTTATACTGTACTATAAAACAAATTTTATTCGATTCAAATGAGCGTTAAAGGTTTGAAATTATTGGACAAGCGTCAACTATTCAGCGATGTTACTTATTTTAGAATTTAATTGTGGAATACGTATCTTCTTTAGGAACAGTGGTCGCATTGCGACATATTATTTATAGCGGAAATAAATTTAACAACTTAGCCGCGGTTATGGCGGTTTCCAGTTACGGATCATATTTATCGACGGTCGTAAATAAGCCGGAAGAGGAGACGAATGAGTGATTGTCAGTCAAGTCAAAAGATTTCTTAATAGTTTTAAGATTTCAAAATCCATTAGCGCTTAATAAAAATTTTATACACATACATGTATGTATGTATGCACATATGTATATTGCGCAATAAGCGACCCTTTAAATACGAAGGTAAATTAATAAATCTTTGAATTTTTCGAGTGTTGCAGTATCTGCAAAAGCCCAGGTGCGTGTCCCAATTTCTGGACCGAACTTCCAGCATTTAAAAAATAAGTAAAGAAAAATCGCATTTTCCGATCGACTTGTATTAAAAGACGTAATTGCTTTATCTTTTATATCGCCGGCCACCAAAGTTTCATTCGTACGGTCGAATAAACCGAATCGTGGAAAAATCGTAATTTTCAACGACGAAGCAGGGGAAAGCGGTGGAAGAAGACTGAGTGGGAGTAGTCGGAAAATTTTCTATACACACATAATATTTGCAATAAAATAAACAAAGTTCAATTAAACTTTCCGTGCGATTTGCAAGTTCAATCCGACTAACCGAGGGGAAAAAAAGATCATATATGTAGATAGGCAGGCACGAACTTTTTCTGTTTCACATAAATCACGGAAGATTCCGTACTGGTGCTAGCGAAAAAGGTATTTTATTAAAATTATTTAAATTCTCATTTGACTTTTGACATAATTTCAATTTTCTCCAAAGTTGTGTTGCTGTTGAATCTATTTACCAGAATATTGCAAAAGTTGTGAAGAAATGAAAACTTAATTAAATAATGATTAATCACCACGCTTAATATTTGTGAAAATTCCAATTATTTTAATTGACAATGATATTCAAAATGTAAGTGCACGGCGGGTTTAATTATTTTCTCAGTGCAGCAACGAAAGGGTTAGCATCGAACAGAGTGCGGCGATAAATATGGCTTTGGACACCAAAAGCGAAGTCGGCGTCAGAGCTGAAGCTACTGAGCGAGTACTGCAGAGGGCTCAGCCCCTCCTCTGATTAAAGGGCAGTATTGGAAGGGCTCGGAGTCGCTCAGAAGGGTTGTTAACAAATAGCGAACATCTGCTGCCTGTCTTCTGGACGGGGCCGACTGACCCATTTACATTTTACCATCAAATATTCAAAGCTCAAACATGTAACATTCATTTTTACAGATGGGAATGAGGTGGGTTGGGAAAGTAGTGAGGTGAATACTTAAATTGCATTCGATGCGCTTAAAAAAATCGACAAATTCTAGGTCAACTAATTTTTATTCCAAATATACATGTGTACATATGTATGTATATACAATGCATCTACTAAAGTAAATGGTCCCTCGTATTAATAAAGACAAAAAGTACAAAAAGCATATAAAAGTTTTAAAATGTGAACAAATTCGTGAGTGTCGTTTCTAATAGTTGATTGTATCCACGTGATTAAATATTCCATAATAAAGTAATATTGAATTATATAGTAAGTTTGTCGCACTTTTGAGTGGTTTCCCTTGTTAATCGTACAGTCAATTAGTTTTACGACAAAAGTTAAATTTTGGCGTCCCAAATTGACCAATTAGGGACAAAGTATCGTCTACGCATCGCAACTTGATCCGTTTTCTTCCAAAAACACTTTCATTCGGAGAAGTTTATCCAAGTAACTGATAAATATTAGATAGTTTAATTAACCGATTTTCAGTTTGCTCGTAAATTAATTGCAAACGTACATTCACACAAAAGTTCAAAATGTTTCTCAGCAAACATTTGAAAACTATTTCATTATACAAAAATATATGTGTGAAGGAAAATATGGAAAAGTCAAATGTTTCAAGATTGTTTCAAATAGACTCGAAAAAATCATCCAGCTAATTAATAATGCTATGTACATATGACGAAATTTTATATGTATGTATGTATGAGTGAAGTTCCATATTTCAGCAATTACGGTTGCAATCGAATAGCTGCATTATTTTTTTTTTACTTTATCCATGTACTCAGTAACAATATATGAAGTTGTGATCATGCGAAAATTCGAACTCGAGATTTTGACTGATTCGAACTCGGAATCGATCACCGACCCGTTTTCACGATCTAGAAAAAATGTGTGTGTGTGTGTGTGTCTGTGTATTTTGGGGATTTTTTTTAAATACATAGCTGCTAAGTGAAATTGGATTTCAATATTGACAAAGAGCGGGATCGCCGTGCTCGTACGTTTATCTTGGCGAAAGTGCTAGACCAGAGAAATGCATATCGTTTAACCCGCAGACCGAATTTATGGATAGTGTCCGCTGAAACTGAACCGCTGCTGAACGGAACGGTTAAAACTTAACCGTTTTTCAAAGGAACGAATCGGCGAGTGGTGAGCAAACGGTGGATAAACACATATCCACACGTGTAAGACTATCTATCGGACTACCGTTTGTTTAGGCGGGTTTTATCCGAGAACATTAAAAAAACCTTTGGAGGTAGAGAAGATGTTACCACATCAAAAGGGCATCGTGTATTTTCGGATGTGTTGCTGATAAAGAAAAGTGAATAAACTCAGGGCTGACAAACTGTGAACGCTTCGAACGCAGACGCCAACAGACAGGAAACGCATACTTTGAACGCATGTCGAATTGTCAATCAATTCTGGGTAAAATAAATAAATAAATTTAAATTGTTTTCTCTCGAGTCGGTTTCAGACTACTGATTCGGTTAAAGTTTAATATTTCTGTAATTTGAATGCACGTGATTCAGTCGCCGAACATCGGTTCCCAAACATCAATGATTTTATTCTATAGAAAATCGATATCACAGAGAAATAAATTTAAAAATATGTACATAAATATATAAATATTTTCTCAATTTACTCTGAGTGAGATAAGTGAAAATTAACAATGATCATCAAGTACTTAATAATTATTAGTGATTTATTACAATATATCTACATATGTACATATGACGTAAATACCAGGGCTGTGGAGTTGGAGTCGGGAGTCGTGGAGTAGGAGCATTTCAAGCGGAGTCGGAGTCGTACAAAATTAGCCGACACCAACTTATTTTTATTATTTTCTTTAATTAATAGTATTACGGTATGTGTTACCTTTAGTCTCTAATTTTATTGAAGTAAATCCACTAATAAATTTAATAATTTCTTTATAAAAACCATGATTTTAAATTAAATTATAAATAAGATCGTTGAATTCCACGTATTTTGATGTTTTGTAGCCAAAACCTATTGTTTCCACCGTCTCATACTTTTTTATTCTGGTTTTACTCTCATATTTCACATTGATTTATTTGTGTATGAAATTCATAAACATACACACCATGAAGTACTTACTTTTTATTTATACATACCTATTTCATTACCCATAATTCAATAAATTGATTATAAGTCAATTTTTTGAAATTTTTTAAATTCCTTTTTATATTTTGAAAATCACTATTATTTTAAATACTAACAATTTTATACGTTGTCAAGAAAAGTCCATCTCATTAAAATCGTTCAAGTTGGAGTCGGAAGTCGGAAAATTTTTCATCCGACTCCACAGCCCTGTTAAATATGTTTATATATATTTTATTTTTACATATATTTATTTTTTACATACATATGTATGTAAATATATACCAGGAAGGTCTGACAGGTAGACCCCAATGCACCTTCCTAGACAATTAATTACTAGCATTGCAGCATTTTTATTACATAAATAACTGTATTTCAAGAGACTGAAGAATACGAAATTAGCAATTAATTAATTAATTAATCCATTGAGACATATATGGATTTAGACTTCAAATTCAGATATTCGTGACAGCGGGAAGGATGATTTTTGCCAATTTGAGGAACCGTTTCAAAAATGAAAATCAGATAAATTGCCAAACTCTGTTAAGAAACGATAAGATCGATCTCAAATATCCTAGTACAAATTCAAAAGCACATATGTACTCCAACAAACAGCTCTTACAATTAATTTTAGCTGATTAACCAGGGCTGTGGATTCATTAAAAAAAACTTGACTCAGACTTCAATTCCGAGGAAAAAAAATTGTACGTCAAATTGAATATTTTTCACATTTTTATTCCTGTATGTGAAAGATCATTATCGGGTACATAAATGCAATCTTAATTTCACCATCTAATGCGACCAATGGGATAATTATCGAATACTTCTGGCGTACTAATACAGGTTGGCGTTTATGTGAGCTAATGTAAATCATTTTTACGACTCCCGACTCCGACCAAAAAGCCACGACTTCACGACTCAAACTCCACATCCCTGTGATTAACGATTAATCAATTTTTTATATCTAATACTCAAATGAAAAATTTCAATAAACCCACATTTACGTTCTCAGTGGTAAACGTGTATATATTACATAGTGGTTATTACATACGTTTACTGTAAAATTACGAACGTACATATGAAAATATATACCTATATGTATGTACATATCCTCCAACATAAAATATTATATCTTCCTTCGTTTTGTATTTAGGAAATATTATTCGCCAATTACAATGAAACAATGCGAAACTTGTGCATTCGACAACACATAATAAATAGCTTTCGGTTAAACATCGACAATAGACAATCGTGGACAGATTTGGTATGACGATAGTAATTTTTAAGACTGCGGTGACAATAAAGCAATCAGATTATGTTATTCGAATATAATGATCGGCAATAGCAGCGTTTGAAGATAATAAAAAATATTAACAAAAATGCACATACATACAAGCACAGGTACATATTTTGTATGAATCGTGAGAAATTCAACAAAACTATTCACACGCTGCTTGCTCACCGGAAAAAGTTCTTTTGATGATTGTTACCCTGTGAAATGCAATCACGGACGACTCGGGTCAACTACAAACTGAAATAAAAAGCCGGCGTACTTGAAAAGTCAAAGAATTCGCACTGTTTATATCAGATGAGAATCGACAAGAAGACAACTCTTAAAACATCCCCTTTGAATGAACGAACGTTAGCCTGTGAAGTGGCTGAAGTATGTACATACATACACCTTTGCAAATATACGTTTTCTAAGCCGAGTCCATTTAAAGTCGAATCGTTTCGATGCCCTTTAAAAGCAGGACCAGTCTCAGTTTGAAAAACAGAGAAATCTTACTTTTATCGACGAGACGACAACTGTGGCTTGCGGCACGTTCTCCTCCCTGATATCGGGAAAACTGAGGAAACGTGAGACAGCACTTTGTCCGTGGAGGCGAAATGCGAAGACAATGGAAAAATGGATGAAAGAATCGGAAAAATTCATGACGCGATTCGTATTTGGCCTCTTTTGCAAACCTTTGGGCGAACTCAGAATAAATATTCCAGATTGTGATAGTTATAAGCAGTGACGGCTCGTGCATAGGATTTACAGTCGCTACAGGATAATAGTCACATTTACAACTTGCATTTAGATATTTGACATACTGATTAATAATGAGTATTGCACAATACTGATTAATAATGAGTACAGAACAAGTTGCACAATGCAGCTTCTATGCACGAGTCACCACTGGTTATCAGCATTTGAAAGATATAGCATTAAAAAAAATTGTTTACTTGTAATTTGGGAAATATTTTACCTAGTATTAGGAACACTTTCTTAGTCGAAGTAAAAAGTGCAAAAGTTAAAATGGCATTCAGCCTATACTCCTATAGTCCTTTTTAAAAATGTTACACTAACGAAGACAGTACACCACACCTATTTACATATATTATTTCCACATTATAAACCGTATACATACAAATAGATCAGAAGCTTCCACTGAATATCAGATCTATTGAATTGAGGATCTGACCTATTCTTTCCATCATCACAGACCTACAGCTAAAATATGCATACAGAAATCGAACAAAAGACAAAGTATGAATATTAAGGTGATGTTTTTATGTATCTATTGATAAAAAATATGGATACATCACTTTTATAAATACGGGCATGATTCAACTGTTATTGTCAATTGATTCGAATGTGTGTACTGTTGTTTGTAAATGATTATTGGCTTATATTTTGAGTACTTCGGTTGGTGCCTAATAAAGGAATCAAAACCCAAAAAGATAAAAATGATCAGTATAATCGACGTCCCCTGTATTATTCATGACATTTATATATGTATGAATATGTATGGGTATATGAAAGGCGCACAGCGTCCAAACAAAATCAAAAACAAAAGCAAGTTCATTTCATTATTCCACATACAAATGTACATAGATAGACCTTAAAATACGAACAGCTCAAATATACAGTTTGCCGTTATATACGATCGAATTTCTTTGCTAAAAAAAATATACACGTTGTGTACTGACATTTCCCCCTTTTACGTTCCAAGAGGAACGAAAAGAGTACACTTTTCGATTGAAAAAATAAAAATGAAATAAAACCAATGAAAAGAACTGTTCGATGACTGATAGTGGTACCTGGAGGCGATACAAGTTCCGCAAAACGTGAGCAATGACGTTTTTCCTGTAGCTTTCAGCCTGAAAAGTTAAAAATATACCAGTGATATAACGAACAGAAGGCTGAACACGAAAACGAGATTCTAAAAGACGATATTTTCAAAATATAGCACCCCACAACTAACCAAAAAAATAACTAAATACCAAATTAATTAAATTGTAGTTTAGAAATGATAGGACTAAATAAATAGCGCCGGCGCATTCGTTCCAACGTCACTCAAAGCTATGCCCTAACAAGCGAACGTTTAGCTATTCAACAGTTTATACACATCTAGCTACGTACATCCATACATATGTTCATATATATACATACACACATATATATATATATATATATATATATATATATATATATATATATATATATATATATATATATATATATATATATATATATATATATATATATATATATATATATATATATATATATATATATATATATATATATATATATATATATATATATATATATATATATATATATATATATATATATATATATATATATATATATATATATATATATATATATATATATATATATATATATATATATATATATTTCGATTGGATTTAAATCGGGACTATTGCCAGGTCATGGTAGTGTCTTTACACCCATTTCTTGTAAATAGTCCCGAACTTAAAAAAAAGTAAAAAAAAAAATTCAGTTTTTTGATTGAAATTTTATAATTTATATTCAATGCTATCAAATAAAATGAATACTCACCAATTTAGCTCGATGACAAGGGGCAGAGTCATCTTGAAAAATTATATCATCGGAATATGAAAGGTGGTTTTCCATCGATGGGACAAAGCTTTCTTCTAAAATTTTTTTATATTTTTTTCCATCGATGGCACCTTGTAGAAACTCCAATTGTCCAATGTTATGGTACGAAAAGCATCCCCAGACCATTTGACTTGGAAGAATCTTAACAGTTTTAAGGGTACAATTTTCATTATACCTTTCGCCAACTTTCCTTCGGACATACGGAAAACCATCAGGACTATAGAGGTTAAACTTTGATTCGTCGGAAAGTATCACTCGTTGGCAATCTGATGGACTCCAATTTTCATGTGCTTTCGCCCATTCCAATCGATTGTTTTTCATTCTCTTGGTTAGTAATGGGTTTTTTGCAGCTTTCCGACCGTACAGTCCAGCTTCTCTGAGTCGCCTTCTTACTGTTGAGTCGCTGATTTCCATGGAAAATTGTGAAGATGCATCTGTTCTTAATTCTACAGCAGTTTTGAATCGCTGCTGTAAAGATAATCTGGTTATTACACGGTCTTGCCTCTCCGATGTGCATCTTTTCAGTCCGGTCCCCTTCTTACGATCAAAACTTCCAGATTCTCTTTTTTTTTTCCAGTAATCTCGAAACAGTCGATATAGAACATCCCATTTTCTTGGAAATTGACCGAAAGGAAAATCCTGAACTCGCCAATGTCGCGATTTTTACACTCTTCTGCAATGATAACTGAGCTCGTTTTTTCATGTTGACGTGTTAAAATTCGAATTTGATGCTTTCTCCTTGAAAACCCACACTAAACTGAACTCAAATCTTAGAAAACAATCATATTTAGAATATTTGGTCGTTAAAAACCCTACACATAAAGGGATAATCCTTTAATGGCCTCGAAGTCATAAAATTCACAAGCGTTCCGTTTTATGTGACTGCCGGTGTATATATATATATACAGTATAAAAAATAAAATAAATAATATCTATTAGGATTCTGACAGCAATATAAATACAGTGCCTAAAATCGAAACATCCATCATCGTATAAAACGATCGTGACGTTGAATGTTTGCTCGTTTGTTGTATGAAGATTCGGCCCTGATTCGAAAATTATACAAACGTGAAAAAGATTTACCAAAATGCATTCTCGTTTCGAATGCATTTTAGGAGAGACAGAAATGAAAAATATAAATCACTTTTACAATATAATATATATATATATATATATATATATATATATATATATATATATATATATATATATATATATATATATATATATATGTGTACATACATACCTATACATACGTTTGTGAGAGCATAATGTCATATCGGTGCACACTGTGCAATGTAAGACCGTAACTATAATTTGCATCCCCGCTTTTGCAAGCCGAAGGAAAATCTAACACATTAAAAACCACAAAACATTCTGCGAAAAATATGTATCTATGTACAATTAGAACTTCTATTATCCGGATCATTCAAAACAAACCCAAATTTTACAACATAAATATTCCAACGTTAGCATACAAAAATAATGAAGAAACAATTATCAGCTTACACAAGAAAATTAATTCAAAACATTGTTGTTACATGGCAGCAGAATTATATTTTTTAAGATGTGTTAACTTTGAAAAAATCAAGAAACGAAAAATATAAAAGATCGTTAGTAAGTTCCAGCAATGCAGCAGAAATCAATTTACAAGAAAAGCAGTAGCACAAATTTTAGGAGTGGTTAAATTACAATGTGGCCGATTCTGGATTTCAAATTTTGAACAATGCGTAAATATGGAAATGTCTGGCTCTCAGGATTAAAATCGAGAAGACGAAAAGGAGATTCTCGAGGGGGGAATATCGGTCGAACACTTTCGAAGCTTTTCAATGTTTAGATGTCGCCATAAAATGGTTTGAGAGCTAAGAAATCGTAATTCGTATTTGTAATTTGGCAGCTTCGAAAAGAACAGCTATACCATTAATCAAAAATCAATAATTGACTTCCTTACATAAATCAATTAAACATATGTACCTAATATTCATACCAAATGTCCTTTTCTTTCTTTCTATTATCCGGACTACCTTCATCTCCAATTAGTCTAGATAATCGAGGTTCTTCTGTATATATGTAAGTATATGTGTATATTCGGCGACTGTTGTATATTTTTTATACATTTATATATAAAAACATCTGTATATCCTATTGCCTCTATTATTGTAAACGATGTTTCAAATGTGTATTATTTCCGCTCTGTGATGAATATTATATAGCCTTTTGTTGCGCGACTAAGGAAATTATATTGAGGGCAAACTATTTAGAAACTTGTGCCGGAGAAAGACAGCATAAGCTTATCATATTTTTCGAAATTATTTAAAACAATGCATGAATTGAGCGATTCAAATTTCATTAAATTTAGACTTCATCAAAAACGTGGTTGAATTCAACGTGAAAAGAGAGGTTGTGCTATCTTCATTTCATGCAATATATTAGATTGAGCTGACGGTATGAAAATAGTGAATTTATTAAAATTTCACGGAAAGCAGTAAGTGAATCTGAAATGACAGCGGCACGCAAACTTTCCAATTATCAATGAGGGAAAAATCAGACAAAATTATACGGCGAGCGACCCTTCATGTCTGTTGTACGGAAGGGTTGCTAAGGGGACTAAACACCGCCCCCGATTATTATTTCAGACGCGACGGCTATGAATCAAATATGGCACGTCGACGTCGCAAACTTTGATAGATAAATAGCAAGAACGGAAAACACATTAATTGTATATTCACTATTAGACCAACGGTATCTAGTGTTACAATATGTTAATGGCATAATGTGCACATATAATAAAATGTGAAGTGGTGAACGTGGGCGGCCAAGGTGTTGATTCGTTTGCAGGCGTTTTGAAGGCGGATTTGCAACAGGACCAAAACTGCACACGACAAAAACAGCAACGCCATGCCGGTCTAATATTATAACATCATAAAATACCCAACGAAGATCAAAATGGTTCACTAAGCCAATAACTGGTGGTGCAAATCCTTTCTATAATATTACGATAAGTGGTCACACACAAGATTATTAAATTATCTTCGAGCGTCTTTCCTTCAGCTTGATATATTTTTAGTGTCTTCTAGTAAACTTACATATGTATACGTATATAAAATGGATTCGTATCCAGTGATTTTATGTTAAAACTAGACCGCAAAAACTACTCAGGTAGGAATGATTAAATTTTTGTTAGAAATTTATATTTGAGTAAGATGCCATTACGGGTTGCCCTTTAGCGACACCTATGGTATTAAACTTATAAAATTGTACATATAAAATTATACATATAAAATTGAAATCATATTAAAATAGTTTTGACAAATTATATGTAGGAATGCTTTTTGCCAAATTGCTGAGGAACCTTCTCAACAATGAAATCAGATAAATTGTAAAAGGAAATGATCAACTTGGAGTCGCAAATATCCAAGTTTGACCAACAGCACTGATTAGCTGAGGACCTCTAAGGACCTGCTATTATACCGCTCATGCCACTATGTGGGAAATAGTAAATATAACACAATACGCGAGAACGGTAAAGGAGAAAGGTAGAAAGTTGACAAACAATAATTAAGTTACTGATATATTATACATACATAAGATTTTATTATATTATAATGTATAAGATTATATTATAAATAATGATTGTCAAAGTTGTCAGGTGATCAAACCTAAACCAAACATTCATAAGAACGATGCTTAGCCAACTTAACTACTCGTGCTATTTTTAAAGAGTTTTATTTCAACATTTACAAATTATTACAATCCTTGTTCCGCCTCTACATGATAAGACAATAAAAAAATGCTTTTAAAACCTTATCACACCTTATCAGGAGAGCTTCCACTAATCAAACAGGAATTTGAAACAGAATTGTGTCAGTCGACTTCAAACGTCAACTTCAAGGAGAATATTGATTATATTACAAGTCCGAAACTGTGTGTAAATAATTAAACTCAAACATAAGTACGAATCGCATGAACGCTCATATCGAAAGCGAAAGCTTTCACGAAAGGATAAACTTATCAAGGCAGTAGCTTTCGAATACGGCTCGTAAATATAACAAAATTCATACGCGACTGAATACGTGTCGAGAGAAAAAAAATGAGCAAAATCCCCGTAAATCCGGAAACGGACTTAATTGAAGAGACGGGAGCGGTAAATGTACCGAAAAAGAGATTATACACTGAACACGAGACAACAATGTAGTACATATATCGCCTAAAAATCTAAAAAATATATTTGCAAATAACAATGCAGAAGCCGGGACTTATTTTAGATTATATAAACTTACATTTAATAGCAATGAGAGTTCATTATCATAATGCAAATTGTCCAGTTTCGCTCTAGATAACGCGACGCTTTTTACGTATTTGATGCTCTTGAATGGCTCGGTGTGAGTATACGTTGGACCAACACATTTGTGTGCGGAAGCTGAACGAGCACAACACTCTCTTTACGTGTTCATATTAAACATTCAAAATATAATAATATAACGCCATTTCAGTATAACGTTCTCGTTGTATTATAATAACGCACGCGTAGAGAGTATACAAATGGTTCGAAATTTTCGACAGGTACATATATGATGGTCTCGGTGCCTTTCGCTGTTGAACTAAAATTAAAAGTATCATATTATTAATATACTCATTGTGTCTTTTTTTTTAACTGTTCAATTCTATTCGAGAATATAATGGTCAGTGGGAATAGTGGTCGTCATATACATATATGTATAGGAATCGTCGTTCTATGTATAGGTACATATGTAGGAACGAAACGATATTGTTGTCCTGCTGAAATCATCAACAATCAATCAAACCTACGGATTTACTTTAAACTAATGGAATTATAATGAAGATGAACATAGAAAGCAATTTTGAATCACAAATCTCAATTTATTAATGTATTCACAAAAAATAATCTCCTTGGAATACTACTATAGTTAAACTTGTTGAGCGCTGAAATGTTCTCATTTGAAAATTTTACATACTTGAGTATTATTTTTAGTAAAAAACAAACAGAGAGTGATCTATCATCATAAATTAAATACATTTTTTTACTACACATACATAGTATTTTAAGTAAATAAATGAACAACCAACGTCCCAAATTATTAACAATCAACGGCATTTGCTCGCATATCGTAATAATTTGAAGTTCAACTAACGTCTCCGATCTAATCGAACTCCATTATACATAATCATTATGGTTTTATATCTGCGGGTTGACGATCCACGACTTCGAGTTATGTGAGGTAATAAACCTGGATCTCAAATTGAAATTGCAGGTATACAGAAGTAAATGAATTGATGATATCTGTATTCACCGTAACGATGTAGCTGTCATGAACGAAAGCATAGGTCGTTAGGTATCAGATCCTCGAAAAAGAAGCTGGAATCCAGGAGGGGGGAGCTCCTGAAGGGTATTTAGTGACTCACTGTGGAATGCCGCAGGGACAAGGTCTATTTCAAGAAGCAAAAGGAATCAAAACCCCTAGTAGAACTCGAGGACAAATAAACGAGAGCATTTACATAAAGCAAATACATAGATCCCCTGTCAAGTGGAGACAATAAAGGCAGAAGAGGAGCCACCACATTTGTTAACAAAAGTAATTGTCAAAATTTTAAACGCAAGTTCCTTTCTACAAAGCAGCACTTGATGTCGATTTTCATATAACAAATAAACTATGTGTGTATGTATTATATATGCATGCATATTTATATAAAATTAGATATCACGGGAAATTTGAGGTTCAAAGCAAACATTACCTTACTTTTTCTCGCATGTTATATTATTAAAGCAATGCGATAATTTAGAAGTGGGTCAGTAGAAATGTCGCAAATGTGTCCCCTCTCCTTTTACAATTTTACGTGCGAACATATTTTCAAATTACAATAAATTAATAATATTCGCAATTTTCTGGCATAACATATTGCCAGATTCCAAAATTAGTATGCACAATACAAAAAAAATTGGGTCTTTAGCGTTCATAATACAAAATTGTCACGAATCGGCGCAAAAACGCTATGAAACTCTCATCGCTTTTTGGTGAAAAAAAAAACCAAGAAAATTACTACATTTAAAAGTGTTCGAAATTATGCTAAAAAAATAATCGTAATGAACGTATGTAGTAGTTGGGACATGTGTGCTGAATAACTAACACACGTACCGACTACAATAAATAATAACGGGGCATTTTCGATAATGGAGTTTAAACAATTTCATACTTCATAGTAATTTCGTTTGAAACAATGTTTCGGTTGCGAATAGCAAAAAACCGGATTCGATCAAATTCGATCGAACTTACAATAAGCGGCGACTGTCGATCTGATTACAGTGATGGGCCTCAAAAAATGCATACGTTATAAAAAAATTCCATCCGTAAGGAAATATAAAGATGAAATAAGATTCCGCGTTATGACATAAATTTTACTTCTCATATATATCTCATCACCTTTTGAATATTAAAACTCACAAAAAAAGAAATACGCCTGAATCGCTTTTCTTCCAACTTTATTGATAGTTAAAATAATGGTTATCTTGTTGGTATCTCGTTGTACCAACTTGCAATATCTCGAGATTCGTTTTCTCAACTTTTCGTCTGCTTAACCACTTTATCGCCGCGCGTTTAAGAAACCGATTCGATTATTATTTGATTATGTGTTTAGTGCCAACCCTTGCCACTACCTCTTGAATATATCACAAACTAACGAAAAATATTGACTTTTTTCAATTTCATTAGTATCACAGGATATTTTTAGATGTCACTGTGAAGAAACCAAAATTAATTTTGAGTTATCATAGCCTTAAATAAAAATGAGCGCGCACCGGTGTGCTTATGGCGATGAAGTGGTTAAACAGGAGTTTGTATATATTATACAAAAATGTTTTTTACATACATGTATGGAATGGTGACACGACAACTCGTTCACAGATTTTCCGTAAACCGAGGATGCGCTCCAGGCATTACGTATTACATTACATTACTCTTTCACAGACCGTCTGTTATCGGTGAACAGACGGTCTGTGAAAGAGATGGCTGCAAACGTAATGGCATAGCAAACGAGATCTTGGTGAACAGACGGGGTGAGAAAGAGATGGCCGTATACGTAATGCCTAGAGCGCATCCTCGGTTTACGGAAAATCTGTGAACGAGTTGTCAGGTAACCGTATGTAATATCTTTAATAAATGAGACATATTGTGAGCATTCTTAAATTTTTAAGCTATTAACACACCTTTAAAATATAAAAAAAAATCGCTTAAAATAAAATTGTCCGTATATTTTTTTAATAGCTAATGTTTATGTCGTAAAATAAGTATTTCACTGTGTAAAACATTTTCATATGTGTTTTATATATATACAAACTCGACTCGAAAACGTGTCTTGAAATATTGCAAGTTGGTGGAACGAGGTAGACACGATACGTGTTCATATATACATATTATCCATTTAGGAGAAATTACATCGAAGAAAATTCTCGAAGGGAATGCGATTGAAAGTGTCTCTTCAAAACGACCAAGAGATGGGAAATGTACCGTTTGGTAGTACATACCAAGATCCAAACAGAGAATCAGGTGAAAACTCACTATACATATGTACATACATACATACGTATATTTAAATCGATGGTCTGTTCTTTGAACTCATACTAGTCACTCTCCTAAAGAGTCCAAAGTTCAAATGACCACACACCGCTGATCAAAAGACGAACCAAATTTTAACAAACCTAATGTGGAGGCAAGTCAAATTGTCAAAGACTTGAGCTCATAACTTGGACATACGCTCACGCACCCAACACCACACCACACCGCATTCATACGGAAAGGTGTGTCGGCCATTTCGCTGCGGTGAATCGTCCCGCGGGTCTCGCGAAGGCCGTCCAGCATTCCTTGCGGCGGTCATTTCCTGTCTTTGTCCTCAACAGAGGTGCACGGCAGGTAGTTGACGACTTGGCTGCATCGACCACCGACAAAACCTACCTGGTCGACTCACACACACACACAGGTAAACGAAAGCCAACGAACGTACGACGTGCGGCCTTTCGCGAGACCCGCCCCAGCACCAGCGTCACGAGCTGGTTTCCTTGACATATTTCGCACATAGCCCTACCAGCGGATTTAACGAGTCATCTGATACACTTTCCACGTCTTGACATTGGACATTAAAAAGGTTTGACCGTTGTACAAAGAAATACCATTCGGATGAGTGACTCATTGTGTGGCCCCTACACCTGGGTCATCTATGTATGTACATATGTACATAGCTGCAGTCGATCGAGATGACGTGACAAAGACGATAGATGAATAAAAAAAAAAACCAACGGAATTTTACATACATACTAACGTATTGATGAGTTGCGTTTGTTGGGCTTCCTTTCACAATCGAGATAAATCGATATTGCCGCAAAAATGAAATAAACATTTCAAAAACCCCGTGCATATCACGTTGCGTAAATGTATGAACAATGTACAATACGTTCAATGAAGGTAAAAATATCAGGGCTGTGCAGTCGTGGTTTCGTTAAAAATTCGAACGCTCCAACTTCGCTTTTGCGTTTAAATTACATTTATTCTTGTAATTAATAATGTACATATGTATGTATATGACTTACTCACTAAGATTGACCCAACGATATTTGCAGATCTGAGACACAGATCTGCAAATGCGGTCTCCGTGATTTGACAGAATGTTCAATTACAGAAAACGCAAATATCAGAATGCAAAGATCGAAAATCGAAAGATCTTAAGTCGAAAGATCAAAAAAAAAATGGTGCATGGTAAACGGTACATACTCACTTAATTTGCGCGAGCAGGATACAACAGGAACAAGAGGAACAGACTTTTCCTCCCGTATTAATGTGCGCGCGCAGAATACGGGAGGAAAAGCATGTTCCTCTTGTTCCTGTTGTATCCTGCTCGCGCAAATTAAGTGAGTGTGTACGTGAGTATGTACCGTTTACCATGCACCATTTTTTTTTTATCTTTCGACTTACGATCTTTCGATTTTCGATCTTTGCCTTCCGATATTTGCGTTTTCTGTAATTTAACATTCTGTCAAGTCACGTAGACCCCTGCAAATGAATATCTATTTCTATTTTTTTTCTCATGTTTAGGACATTCAAGAGAGGTCAGATATTTGACAAATCCATTATGCCAAATAGTAACATTTTATTAGTATCACATAGTTTATTCATAAATAAAAAATATAAAATATGGAAATAAAAAAGGTTTAATTAAAACTTCGAATAAAGAAATTGAAATGGCAATGGGCGGGTCACGTGGCTAGAAGAACGGACGGTAGATGGACTAAATAAGTGCTCGAATGGTACCCGAGAGAATGTAAAAGGATGCATGGAAAGCCACAGGGGAGATGAGTGGATGAAATTAGAATTATGTGTGGAATGAGATGGATACGTGTTGCTCAAAACAAAGACGAATGGAAGCGCGTTGGAGAGGCCTTCATCCAGCAGTTGGTGGCAAATAGCTGTAAATGATAATGATCAGCTCACTATATGTATTATATATGTATTATATAGTTATTATTTTGTTTCTTTTATGTTATATTTTGACTAATGTGGCGCATTAGGAATTCCTGTAACGTTACAGTGGTTTAAACTTTAAATAAATAAATAAATGTGTGTACATATACAGCATCCGGTGTTACAACCATGGATATTCGAAAATTGGCTTAATAAGAAAAAAAAAATACATTTTGAAATTAAATTAAAATCAGGTTCGGATTGTGGAGTCGGAGACATTTTTTTAGGTTTTTATTAGTTTTTAACGACTCCACAGCCCTGGTAAATATAAATTTCACAATATTGAAAAGTTGCTCTCCCCGTGAATTGTTCGAATGATAGTCACTTTTAGCTTCATTGTAAAACTTTACTTAACTGTGACAGCTAACTGTTTTCTATAACACGTATGTATGTATGGATTTGTAATGTGAACAAAAATAAATACGCTTTTATCTAGCATGTCAAAATTTACTTTTAAACGTAAGAAGATTATCGTGCTGTATTACATACATTGTATATATGTACATATTATGTAGTAGGTATATTCAACTAAAAGATTTTATTTTATATATTTCTAAACGTGGAATTGACCTAGCACAAACGCGAATTCGGTCGTTTAGATCGATTTCGTACAATTGATGGGTTAACCGCGTATAAAATTGATATAAAAACGGCTAAAAGTGTCTCTGAAACACATTGTCTTCTGATTTTATCACTGTCGTAAATTTTCCCAAGAATAAACGTTATGTGGAAATCAAGTTCAATTGGATTTACGACTATCGATTTATAAACAGTGCCTTATCGACACTTGAGCGGTTTCTAATAACAAATCGTAAAAAAACATAGACATCATACTTAGTAACGTAATGAGGGCATAAATACAATGTACATATAATATCTAACGAATGTTTCAAACTCAAAAATTGAATCCGACACCCATGTATTTTAAATATATGCCTTCACTATTCTTATGATAAAATAAGAAATAAAATGACTCTTATAAATAAAAATGTATCATTCGCGGAGTTAAACGACCCTGATCCAGAAGTCCGGGCACAAACGGGATCGGCAATAAAATCGCTGTCCGTTAGCATTAAATAATACGCGAAAAGAATCCCAATTAAAGGAAAAAAAATACATTGCGAACGAAGTTAGGATAGTTTGTGGAATCCATAACAGGTCGTAAAACGAAAGTTGGTTTTGCGATAGAACCTCTGGCCGGAAGTCAGCACGGTCAGTTTCTCGATCTCCCGAAGGAACGCGACTTACTGAATTATTCCTCTTTTGAAAGACTTGGCGAACAGAGATTAAACAATTCACTTAATTATTTAATCTGTAAGTAAAAATAAACCGTTGGCGTAGCGATGACCTCTTCGATGACCCCAATATCTCCGCTGGACGATCGCTGCATCCGATTCGCGAAGAGGAGGTTCGGGGTTTGAGTACCGCTAGTTCTAATATGAAACAATGCTGGACCTCTACTCTACTATGTATATGTATAGCTCTATAGTAAATATCTTTGATCAATGTGGTGTGCCAGTATTGACGTATGGATGTGAAACTTGGAAATTGAACGCCAAGATGCTACACCAATGCACTCAAAGAAGTAAGGAAAGCTGTATGCTCGGCATAACGAAGAGAGAGGAAATGGAATACGTGGGTGAGAAGTATGACACGGGTAGTGGATATAGTGGAGATTAAAATGGCAATGGATGGGTCACTTAGCTAGAAGAATGGACAAAAGAAGTGCTAGAATTAAACCCGAGAAAATTAAAAAGGGAAAAAGGAAAAACGCAAGGAATTTGGGTAGACGAAATTAATAAAATGTATGGGGTGATATGGATGAGAGTTGCGTAAAACAGAGACGATTGAAAGCATGTTAAAGAAACCTTCATGCAGCGATGGATGGTGAATGGCTTTAGACCATCTACTAATGTCAAAAAGTGCAGTAATGCAAAATTAATATTAATTTCAAAAGAAACAAAATCTAACTAAAAAAATAATAATAATAAATTTTAATTTATGGCAAAACGTTCTCAAATTAATTTATAAAGGAAATTTTAAGTTAAGAATAGCCATCATCCATCCGCATACGATAGTATATTTGGCAAGCAATGTGTTAATCGATGTATGGACTACTTATGTGCTTTTGAAAAGAATATTTATACAAACAGCACTCATAAATCAACACGGTTTCGATAAAAATACATATGTCAATTTTTGGATAAAATTATCATAAAAAATGGCTTTCGATAGTTGAACGCCATTTGAGCGCGATGACAGTGATTTTAGTCGCCATTATCATGGCATCGTTTATCATCAAGCTAATTTCTTTTTGTATGACACCTAAACATAAGTCAATCGATTCTTTGGCAATCCGGTCCTCAATAGCACCGATGCATATTTTTTTTCAAATGCATACCTGGTATTTTATTCGACACAAAGTCATCAAAGAAACTACCAAATTAACTTAGGTATACATACATTTATATATACATAGGTACACCAAGGCATACATATGTATGTATATGTACATTTGTATATGAAAGAAGGGATTGCGTAACATTTTCAGAGTGAAAGTGGGAGGAATTTCAAAATGTATAATACACAGAACTAGGAAATCATTAGTGATTCCGTAGCCCGAAAAAATCCAGAAGTCGATCGTTGAAGGCGTTTTGGAAGCAACCAGTTGTAAATCAGCCTTCCACATGCGTAACAAACGGTTAAACGTTGCATAATGGCTGTTGGGGCAGTTACAACGACCTCTCCTCATCAGAGGCACAATGCATCAAGCATGGCAGTTGGAGACCACGGCAGAATCGATCCCAGGACCGGTTCTACGACCTTATAAAAACTAGTCGAGCTCTGTGTGGTAAAGTGCGATTCACCATATGGAGGAGACCACTTTTATTCCTAATATCGACAGGGATCGAAGTGCGTTCAACTCAGACAACGAAGGAGAAGATCCTCAAGCGTGCTTCCACATTTGCAGCTAATAAAACATAGAAGGTGTAAACTTTAGAAACACTTATCATTATCAATGCATGGCAAAAATCGAGGTGTATGATTATATGTATGTATGTATGTGCAAACTTTACCATCATACAAATTCACATCCCTTGACCACTTAGTGCAGTGGTGTTCACCCACCCTGGTCAGTTTTATAACCCCCCTCATAGTGAGTTTACGAATATTAAACTTACGCGGAAAAGTATTCCCAGCGTTAAAGCATGCTTCATGAATATGAGCATAATTACCTACTCTAAAAAAAATAATGTAACACTTTAAAAACACCACGTTGTCTCCTATGGGTCGTATAGTCGTATATTTCGCGACAGAACGAAAGTTTCACAAAAATTACGTTATATTATACAATCGGCGATAAAAAAGTAGAACTGACCCCAAATCCGAAAACAATAACTTGATTTATCGACGGCTGAGAAAGAGTTACAAAAATAAGTATAATAAAAAGTCATGTAATATGGATGAAAGTGAAATTAATTTATGAAAGGTTTTAGCGATCCAATTTAAATGTTCGTACATAGTTAAAACGTTCTAGTTTGCAAAATGAAAAGAGCGTTTAATTGAATGGGCTAACTGCGAAATTTGGTAAATATTGACTCGACAGTTATGCGTCATATTTCATCACATATTGCAATAAATTGCATTGATGCAACAATTTAGTAGTCTTACACAATCGATACTTACAAATATTTTTTTTTAATTCTAAATAATTTCGCAGCGAAAAAGTATAAATCGCCAATTCATAAAAATGTGTTTAAAATTTAGTTTGTAAAACAATTTAACTTCCAATTGTAATGTAATATGTATACTTAATACATGTGTACATACGTCAAATTTCAAAGCAAAGCAAATCATTTACAGCCATTTACCGTCCAATGCTGGAGGAAATCCTCTACAATACGCCTCCACTCGTCCACCTCACTCCATACATTGTTCTAATTTCGTCTACCCATCTTCCTTGCGACCTTCCTTTAACCCTTTTGGATTCTCTCGGGTATCATTGTAGCACTTCTTTTGTCCATGCTTCTAGCTACGTGACCCACCTATTGCCATTTCAATCTCCAATCTCTCCACTATATCCCCTACCCTTGTCATACTCCTCAACCACGTATTCCATTTTTAATATCTCCGTTATGCCGATCATACAGCACTCCATGCTTCTATGAGTGCATTGGATTAAGTGTAGCATCTTGACGTTCATTGTCTAAATTTCACATCCGTACGTCATCACTGGTACTGGCATCATTTTTCTTCAGGCATTTTTAATTTTAAAACGGCATTTATTCGTCCGAATGCACTGCATCCTAATTTCACACATCTCTTTATTTCCTCTGTTCAATATGTTTGTATACGATATATGTATGTATGTACTTCAGAAGTCTCAAAGGTTAATATCATCAAAAGCTGACTTGAATAAATATAGTATAGAAATTTGAAAATGTGAGATTATCAAAAACGAGAAGAAATTATCTGGAAAGTCATCTATCTTCATATACTAAATTAGACCTTTCAGATCAGAAGGGCAACCGAAATTAACATTCAGTTTGAAATATCTTCTTTATTGCAGACACTTCCGAGACGATTACATCTGTAATATTAAATAGTGATTCGAGAACATTTAATAATCCGTCACCGTCCGAGTCCAGTTAGTGCCTGACGGGATATTTTAATACTGAGCAAATTTGAAAATCAAAAATCGAGCGAAAGGGCAAACGATTCAAAAGTGAGCGAGCGTTATAGCCAAGTCAAGAGTCACGGTACCAGATCAATTTTCATAAAACACAACGCGGAATATAATTAATTATTTTGCATAATTATTTTCCGATATGGCCTTTCGCGGAAGTTATACAACAAAGCAACCAAGTCGAAGTTGACACGCCGAGGTTCGGGGGGGAGGGGTGAGGAGGTTTGGCAAACTTCACATCGACGACCCCATGGGATGAACCCTCTTACCCCACCATACTTTCATTGTACATTCAGGTACATTCGGATATATTTTCGACACGTACTACCAGCCGGTCGCTTGTTTGTTTGCCAGTTGTCTTCTGGAGTTGAATTTTTCTTCCCGTTTTCTTCATACATCTTGAAAAGATTAATGGCCAACTTGTCCTGGCAGTCGAGATGTAAGCGTCTGAATAGAAAATGGATATCTTCTTCGTTGAAGAACTGTGATTTAAAAAAAAGTCGTGAACTTCTGTACCCAAAGTATGAAGTCCGTCACGTATAACGGATGGGCGGATGAATACATAATTTCAATGTTTGCACAATGTTTGTAACGTTTAATTTGTAGAAATAAATCGTCATGAATAACAAATACCCAACAATTGTTAACGGTTATCGCTTTCCAAAAGAATTCGTAGTAAACGTGCACCTGCCAATTTAATCGGTACAATTTGATACAATAAAAATGGGAATCGAAAAAAATGTATACCTGAGTGTGCCGAGCAGGGAACGATGATCAGAACTATGAGGGTCAGCAGAAGCTCCAACGATTTTCTTCTAAAATGGGTGCTCTTGTTGAACTGCAACGAACTCGGACGTCTCTCGTCCTCTTCCATGTTCCTTTTCGATGAATGAGTAAAATTGGAACTTGTCCGAACACTGGTTTCATTCATGTTATATTGAATTCAATTAGATTTCAGCCGAAATTTTAATTAGCACATGAGATAGCCATCATCGGACTGCTTTACTACATATGTGTTCACTTCATTGTTGACTGGAAATTTAATTAACCGGTTAATTATATGCAACGATTAGTGTGTGCGGTGCGCTTTATTTGGATTTAACAAACCAACATATGTACATAGAATGTAATTTAATAAATTTCAATTCGAAGATGTATCATTCGCAACAATGAATAGAATAAACGCACATTATGCAATGGTTTGATGACTTTTTTTGCAAAACGGAATCAAAGACGAAAAAACATCAACCAATGACAAAACCAGCATTTTTATGATTGAATAATCTCATTTTTTTATTATTGCCGTGGATTTAAGCTCTTTGATTGCCGACATATCTAACTAGAACAAATTAAGTCGAGCAGAACACGATCAATATATACGATAATACGCATAAGATTTCCAAATATACACCTATTTTCAAATATGGAACGTTGCATGTTTGACATGAGACGCGATAGGAAACGGAATAAAATGGAATAAACGGAAAGTTAAGATATATTGACAATTCAGTGGTGTAATTTCTATGACGCGGGGGTATGCGGTACATGCGGGACCTTCAAATATTAATACATATATATTTTAAAGAACAAAAAAGTTATCAATGCACAAAAGAAAATCAATTTACACTGAAAACAATCTTATGTATAGAAAAAAAAAATATCATAAATCATCACGGTTTTGAAGCGCTAGTTAAATACTAATATTTTGTTTATATCCCAAAATTAAAGAGTAAAGCTGTGAGTCGTTGTCTCCGTGCTGTTTTATTGTGTTTTTTTTCTGATTTGGATTCGTCGTCTATAGAAGAAATTTAATCGATAAATCTAGACTTGGTGAACTTTCAATAATAACTATTGAACATGAAGAAGCTCAGAAAATGTATTTAAAATATGTGATCGCAGAATTTGTACATTTAAAAACAAAACAAAAAAGACATTAAAAGTTTGTAAGTTAATTTAAAAAAAATGGGGGGTTCCCTTTGGTAACTTTTGCATGCGGGCCAAATTTTTGTAGTTACTCTATTGATAACTAGACTTCGGTAAAGGTTCGGTGCAGTTTCATATAACAACAGACCGTTCCATTAGTGTTCAAAGCAAGAGAGTAAAAAAGCATGATTTTTCTAAGAAATTAACAATAGTGTCCCTTTTTTGTGACCATTGCACCGATGACTAGTCGCCTTTTACTGATAACAAGAATAGTTGATATAGTGAAGAGACTGAAATGGCAATAAATAATAGAAGAACGAAAGAAGTGCCCCGAAGATACCCGAGAGAATATAAACGGGTACAAGGAAGGCCACAGAGGAGATTAGTGGATCAAATAAGAAAAATGTGTGGAATGAGATGGATGCGAGTTGCTCAAAATACAGACGAATGGAAGTTTGTTGAAGAGGTTTCCATCTAGCAATGGATGGTGAATGGCTGTATATGATTCATTTCCAGAAAAAAAATTATAAATTGAAAAAGATGCGCCGCGGACGAAAATTTTCTTTAGTCAAATTTTCAACGACAATGAAGTCAACCAATATTTATTCAAATCAGTATAAATATAAACATTTTCAAATTTTTATACAATGGACATTCTAAAAGATCTATATAGAAATTTACAAGTTACAAGTCGCCTAACCTCAAATTGTTTAGTACGGTTTGTTATTGGATTCATCCCTTATTTGATCTACTGATTAAAACAAACCCAAATCTGTTAAACAAACAGTTATTTATCTTAAATTAAATATATATACACCTAACATGCAGTGAACTAACGCACGTGTGAAACGCATTCAAAACAAAACAAAAGAACCCGACATTCGAATTCACAACGGTTTCAAAAGATCGTTACGTTGCAGCGAAGAGCAAAATCGAACCGCTCAATATTTAAAACATCCATTGAAACGTTCTAGGAAGTCGTATAGATTATATTATTGCATAATTAAATGATGCAATTTGCAACGAGATCTTCGCACCGCACACACCTATACCTATGCGTAACCGCTCAGGTTAAACGGAACGGAACGGAACGTGTCGCGTTTCAAAAAGCGGGTTTCGTTTTTCGAAACGAGATGTAAAGTCAAGAAGTGACAATGAATAAAAACCACACTAGTGCACTTTGAAGTGCATTCGATGCACTCGCGGAACTTTGGTGAAACTTGAACGAACCGTTTAGCGTTCACCTGAGATGGAGGCGGGCAGGGAGGCCGTTGCCAGGAGTCGCACCGCCACAACACACCTGTATGACGGTGAGTCGCGAGTTGCGAGTCGCGAGTCGCGAGTCGCGATCCGACACCACTCAAACTGCGATCAAGTCACGATTGGCAATCGACGGTGAACTTTGAGCGACCGCGGTGGCCGAATAGTCTTCGAAAAAAGTTTGCCGAGTGGTCGAGTGGTCGAGTGGTCGAGACGACGTACGAACGCGACCACGCACCACCACGTTTCGAACCAAACTGACTGGTGACGGCAAGTAACCGGTTCAACAACTTGTTTCTCTTGGCGCATTGTGCCCGCCGCAGCGCCATCTAGTAGATATTTTAGCACTTTCATTTCTTCGTTTCGAATTTTGCCCGATAGGTGGCTTTATTAATATTGTTATTATTTTGACAGAATGTGTAACTTTATACTAGCAGTACAGTAGAACATTGATTATCCGGATTGTTAAAAACAAACATAAATTTTACGATTTTGTTGCTTTGAAATGCATAACATAAAAATTCGAAAATAAGAAGGAGAAATTACTGTTATCTTCAAAATTATTCAAGGATGTTTCTTGAAAACTTGATCGAGATTTAAATATTTATTTTTAATATTACCAATATGGAAAAGAAAACGTGTTGTATTATCATTAAAAGACAAATGAGATAAAACCAATGTTTTAATAAAAAGCGGTGTCTTAGGACGTTTTTGTCAAATAAAAATGTTGGAACGTTAACGATCTCGGATATAAAAAAAACAACGTGAAAAAATTATAAAGTTTACTGATTCTTAAATGTCAGAAGATGGAAGCTCTGAGGGTAAAATTATGAAAAAATCAGGAAATCAAGAAGTTAAAGAGTGTATTTTTATGTGGACAGCCAATACCTGGTCCATTATTATATAAAAAGTATTCGCGATTTGGCAGTTTCAAAAAGAACAACTAACTTTAAGCAAAAATCCATAATTGAATTTCTCAATAAAGAATAATTTAATATTGATCTTCATATTATTATATATGTAAATGTAGACAAATAAAAATTATTCATACTGAATGTACACGTCTTACCATATTAATTGTGATCTTTTTCGATTACCCAGACTACCTTCGTCCCCAATTAGTCCGGATAATCGAGGTTCCATTGTATTGCTAAATAAATCATTTATAGAAAAAATTCGGTAATAAAAAAAGCATTTGAGGGAGAGATATTTAACGCCTCCCCCCCACCTTCTAAATTTGCCTAGGCCAGGCCTTGAAATTTCTAGACTTGTTTTCTCGACATTTCGTCTTCGTACTTTGTAATTATATTTAGGTAGTAACTTGTTGGTGATACCTTAGTTATTATTTTTATTACATCATGACTTGATCCTAAATCTTATTACTCCTTAATGTATATCGTGAAAAATATTTATTTTCAATTTTGAAACTTTTTTTAGGGGGGACCCGGCTTGGAATGTGTAGACCATGCTATGAATCTTAATCAAATCGATTATTCGTTTTCTGAATGGTTTCCACTTTTTGTTAATAACAAATTTTTATCACATTAATTTTTACTAGTTCACTTTTTATGATCATTTTATGTACAATTTCCAAAAAATACGTTTCTCAATTTTCATAAAAACTGTTTTTTTCTTTCACATAATTTTTAATTTTTAATGCCTATGCTTAGTTAAATAATGAAAGAGACTGCTCTGGCTAAAGGTAAGTTTTCTTTATCACCTAGCTGTGAAGTCAAAATTTACCGACTCCGACTTTAATTTATGATTTGACTCCGACTCCAACTTGAACGATTTTATTAAGATAGACTTTTCTTGTCACAGTATAAAATTGTTAGTAATAATAATAGCGACTAAAAAAATCACTAAAAATTTACATGGAACCCGATATATTGGTTATAAAATGGGTATAAATAAAAAGTAAGTACATTCAGTGTATGTAAGAATTTCATGCAATCATTAACATTGGAAGTAAAAAACAAATAAATTTTAATATACATACATGTGTATGTACATTTAATTATATTTACAGCATTATAGGATTTATTCTTTGAAAATTCTGATCGTCAACTCTGAATAGTTATTTATTTAGTTTCTGCATATTAAAGCCAAACACCAAAATTCTCTTAGTCGCCAATGTTTTTAATATATTAAATATATTACTGATGTAACATTATTCTAAGCCAATTCGAAGGTTTCAAGGGCCTGGGTATTATTATTTGCATAATATAATTTTTTGAATGAAATGAATAAATAAAATAGTTCAGTCCTTTTATATAAGCTTCACTCTGTTATTTTAAATGTTAATTTTTTGAGTCAGAGCCAGCCCCACACAGAAAAGATGCATAGTAACAACTTTACATTCGGAAAAACATTATTTAGAGATAATCGTTCTGCATTGCTATCATTTGTCATGAAATAATGTGGTAAGCCCAACTCCTCAGATGGCCTCTTTCAGCAATGAAAAAATTTGAGTATATTCATATCTGAAGTCGTTTGACGTTCAGATATGAGAATAGCAAAAAGCACAGCATCTCTGGAGCTCATAGCTCCACACGTGTTTTTATCATGATAAACAATGTAGTGTTACGGGGGAAGAGTCGGTGTTTACAAAAATCATAAATACAATTCCGTTATGCTTATATTTTATTTCCAATTGCAGTTAATATTAACGAGATTCATATTTACATGTTTTCAGATACACGATATGTCTCGAATTATAAATACAAGTTAGGCAGTTTGATCGCAAGTGACTTAACAAAGGTCTAGTATACATATATGTATATTTATAATCTGCTGGTTGGGTTCAACCAATCACAGATCAGTTTGAACGAAAGGTGTAATATAGGCAAGGGTAGTGATTAGTATTTATAAGGGTTTACAGGGTACAATAATAATTTAATAGTAGTGGGAAAATAGAATTCATGAAAAATACTTTTTTAATTTAAACAAGACATGTTTTGGAACAGGCAAATTATTTTAGTAATAATACATATACATATGTGGGATTGAGTGTTTGGTAGATCTTCCACATAACATTAGATATGCTTCTTTTTTCTCTTCTAACTTCTGAAAAAATAAAAAATACACATTGGAGTTTTATATTTTGATAAAATTATTGTTTATACCGAGTTGACATTATATGAGTGCACCCAGTAAATGTGATTGACACATCGCCACCCAGACAATTTCAAAATGACGAATCTGGTTCTGCAAGTTATATCCTGCTGTCGTGAACATGTTGATAAGAGAACTAGAAATTCATCAAACTCTCTCCGTTCAGTGAACAGAAGACGTAAGAAGGCGACTAGATTTTAAGGTACGGTGAGTTGGGTTTGTATAGTAATTTTCTTTCAGAAGTTCAACAGGGATCACATAATATTAACAAGTGAACAGTTTGGATTTCTCTTGGAGCGGATCAGACCAAAAATCCAGAGAACTGATACTATCATGAGAGTCGCTTTATGTGTATGATTAAAACTGCAAATAGTAATGAGTTACCCGGCGATTGATGACAATTTCCACAGCTTCGAAAATTTAAACCGAGTTCCAAAGAGCACCATATCCAAATTTCTTCTATTAGTTTTGGAAGCCATTTACAAAGTATTGAAGGAATTCATTCAGGTATGTAAATTTTTTTTTTCAATCGGGTACCTTGTATTGTCAAAAGTCATACAATCTTTTTAGGTGTAGTCATATATATTTATTCTATACCACCAATGCTTCATATAGCATCTTCAAAAGTGTTGTTTTCAACTCGGTGCTCCGTCACTTATTACTAATATTATCATTACAAGTTATATATGAAAATCGTTTAAGTTTAAAATATTGTAATTATTTTTTCAATAAAATTTATCTTATTATTCACCAAGACTATTTTAAAATGAAAATACCCACTGACCCAAAACATTTTCAGTCATATTTGTGTTGATGTTGACCCGCAGCCAAAAAAGGGTTTCCGACGTCTGATATATACTAACAAATTCAAAGGTAAACAATCTAAGTACATAAAAATAAAATTCAATTATACCTTTATAAGATGTGTTTTCTTTGCACGCTCGTTAATATTTTTATACAGATGGTGATTTGTGTACCACAGTGCAATTTTTTGGTTTTTATTGGACACGATTTAGATTTATGAATAGCACTGTAGCGACTCACGTACATTTTCCTAAAAATAATGCAATAGAACGTAAATATTTGAAAAATATTATATTTGTGTTATACAATAAATATCAGGATGATCAAACCTCCGAAGTTCGTTGTCTTATTCTTGCGGCATGCTTTAACGTTCCTATGGATGGAGGTTATACCGCTAAAACTTTTAACCCAATCACATTCCTCGAGTTAGTGAGGGCTATATATAAATTATGTTTTCGCCGTCATCGTTTTCAATTCTGCAATCGTATTTGTCAGGGAAAAGAAGCGACATGTAAATAGAACTTTTGCGAAAATTTTCAAAAGTTCGTACGCTCCCCAAAACGGCGCGCACGCAACTGACAACCTTTGTGACCAGTTTTCTCGTGACCAGTTTAAGTGTGGCGGGTGATCACGTGTGACCGATCTAGAGCGACCGGTTGTCCTGTGACTGGTTCACATATGACTAGTAGTCCGTTTTCCATAAATCAGTTTTCGGCTAGTATTTTATTTACAAAATAGTCAGTATTATATTATTAAATGTCAGTATAAATAACAAATGGAGAGTTCACAAATCTAACGCACATTCGCCAGAACAAATAGAAATGCCTGTTGGTTTGGATTGTCTATCAAGATCGTATCAACTTTGTTGATAATAACCAAAAAGTAGTACTGGCCATTCATCTAAAACAAAACTTACCATTTAACATTAATACAGACGATTCAATATAAATACTGACCTTTTATTATTTATGCTGACCGCTTGTATACTGAACGATGGATACTGGCCGTTTAGCCAACAGTATGGCTCGGTGGTTGTGTTTGTGCTAAGCACCGAGAGGTTACCGGGTTCGATCCCGTGCTAATCTCTAATGTTGCTGGTCAGACTTGGATATTTGTGACTCCGAGTCGATCGCTTCCTATCAAAGTTTTCCAATTTATCTGATATCATTGTTGAAACGGTTCCTCCATCAAAATGGCAAAAACCTTCCTACCCACTATGTAAACAATATCTGAATTTGATTTATGTACAAGTCTAAATTCATAGATGTTAATATGGAATAATTAATTAATATTTAATTTCGGATTCTTGAGCAGCTCGAAATACAGCGATTTATGTAATAAAAAAATCTGCAATTTTTGTAATTGGTTAGGAAGGCGCATGGGGGTTTACCTGCTAGGCTTTCCTGGTATATATGTAAAAATCAGAAATCAAAATATAAATACTGACCTTTCATATTTAAATCATGGCTTTTCACGAATGAGAGCGCTCGATAATTTTCAAAACATGCTTTTGATTTTTTTATTGTATTAAAATACATTATATTTATATCAGAGCCGGGACTAGACATTTTGTCATGCGAGTCAAAAGGAAAAATTGGCACCCCTATGTAATTTTATTTTTTATTTTCAATAACTATTTCTTAAGCAAAAATAAGAAATTATACATATAATATTTAAGGGAGGCCTTAATCTTAATTTAATGAGGGGGGGGGGGGTGTGATAAATGACTTGTACTTTAAATTATATATGTAATAATATATAAATATAATTAGTACAATTTATATATGTAATATGTAAAATATGAGTTTACAATTTTTTAAAATTAGAACATCAGAATTAAAATATTATCTTTATTTAATTAAATGAATTCAAAAGCTTCAGCAGTACCTACCTAATTTATTTTTACTTTGATATAATTTCGGTTCGGTGATTACTAGTCAAATGTGAACCGGTCACAGGACAACCGGTCGCTCTAGATCGGTCACACGTAATCACCCGTCACAATAAAACTGGTCACACCCTAAAATCGGTCAACCAGTTTTGTCGTGACCAATTTTAGGGTGTGACCAGTTTTATCGTGACCAATTTTAATGTGACGGGTGATCACGTGTGACCGATCTAGAGCGACCGGTTGTCCTGTGACTGGTTTACGTATGACTAGTAGTCCGTTTACCATAATTTCACGTATTGTATTGAATTTTGTACGATCGAATATGGTCGTAAATGAGCGTGTTTAGCTATAAATAAGAAAGCGCTCAAACGTCAAAGCGAAGTCAGTGCTGACAACCTAACGGCCACTTCCTTTAACCCTGCGGTCCCGGCCTGTAAGGTGCGCCCGCCGCAGCAAAACTCACCGCAGGTAATCCACACTGAAATGAAGCCATCCACTGGTTTATTCTGGTGAAAACGCTGGAGAGAGCCGTGACGCGACTCCCCGATCCATTCTTGGGCGAATAGGAGGGCCCCGCGCGGACTCGAGACCACGGCACTCGCCCGTCCCGACGTGTACACATATGCCCTTTGACACATTGTTTCTTGCGATCGGCACTACTCCACCACTCCAATACCACCACTAGCGGTAAACTCCATCCCTAATGGCCGCCCTCCAATAATTCTCTCATCTATTTCACCGTTGTAGTGTATTTTCGACCTTTTCCATTCGGGCACTTTTTGAGGTTATGTGTCCGCCGAATCAACATTTAACTTGGGTCGCCGGGAGCTCTTTCTTATTTATCTCAAGTGCCTTCAACGAATTCATTCCGTCCAATCTTCGCCTTTATTCGTTTCTGGTATATGTACATTTCTATAATATATCTGTTGGTTTGTTTCAGCCATGGTGCGGATGAACGTATTGAGTGATGCTTTGAAATCTATCAACAATGCCGAGAAGAGAGGGAAACGGCAAGTGTTACTTCGGCCGTGTTCCAAAGTAATCGTGCGTTTCCTAACTGTGATGATGAAGCATGGGTACATCGGGGAATTTGAAATAGTGGACGATCACCGTGCTGGAAAAATTGTTGTAAATCTTACTGGCAGATTAAACAAATGCGGTGTCATCTCACCCAGATTCGACGTACCCATTAGAGATATTGAAAGATGGACTAACAATCTTTTACCCTCCAGACAGTTTGGGTATGTTTATTTTTTATATATCAATATCATAATTTTAACCTTAAATATTAAAGCATGTTGTAAAATACAAAATAATCACCATGTGGTTACCTTTCTGAACTTGTAGACTTTGATAAATGGTTCGGTTTTGAGTATAAATATTTATCAATAAGCTTAGTTTTATTAGACCAACTAATCTTCAATTTTTTAATTGCCTATTTATATATTTCAAACTTGAAATCCCAATTCTTATTTGCCTAAAATCTTTGAACCTCAAAATACTCAGTTTCTATCCGTTAGTTGATTTAATTTGTGGAATTATAGTCTTATTGAAATTCATTCAACCACATTTTACAATATATAATCATAATCATACTTGTAATGTGTTTTCTGAATTGTATATGTGATGTGCGCATTATTTATTGCAGATACATTGTTTTGACAACAAGTGGTGGTATTATGGACCACGAAGAAGCCAGAAGAAAACATCTGGGAGGAAAAATATTAGGATTCTTCTTTTAAGAACTAATTTTTTTTATTTATACAATGTATGAAACAACACAAAAACAATAAAAACAAATACACATCTACTGTGTAATTTTACTTTTTATTTTATGTACATTGGATTCCTAAATATCATCAATTTTCAAACTACACTTGGGAACTCTCTAACTTCATTGATTATGATTAAAATTTAATATACAATAGTCAAGTTGTTTTTTTTATTCGCTATTTTAACTACTAGGATGTTAAGAAAAAAAAACTCATTTAAAATCAATTCTTTTGGTGGTTATTGTGAGGGGTTTATGCCAGTAAATTTTATGGATTATCGTTAATATTAATCAGGGCAGTTGGGTCAGCTCTAGTATTTTAGATTATAAATGATAGAATTGAACGACTCCACTCTTTTCAATCCCGTTATATCGTATTTTAATTATTTGATGTGTACATGTATGTACGTATAAGTAAAATATATAGAACTTCATTTACAACGAGAATGAATCATCGATTTTGAATATTAAAGATCTCCCAAAAAGCGTATTTATTGCATTGGTAGAATCAAGACTATGAACTTGAAAGTGGTCTTTTAATTACAGAAAAAAATAAATGATATTGATTATGGATTGGAGTTTTTAACTAGTTGCAGTCTTGCTTTCAAAATTAAATTCTTGGAACATTAAAGCGGTTTTACAGGCAGTTGAATTGTTTAGTTAATCTTTTTATTACTACATACCCCATCTGCCCCAGTTGCTAGAATTTTTTCACTGAGGGTTTAATTTTGTTGGAAAATCAATAGTTTATTTTTTATGTTGGGTGAAGCACCATTATTTGAACAGGTTTGTCGTTTCTGGCCTTTAAACAAAGTATGAAAATCTGCACAAGAATCAATTATACAGACAAATTGCAAAAACTCTAGATATAAAACTTTCATAATTCAATGTGGTTAGCTGGTTTCAATTAAAAGTGGTTTAGATGTGATTTGAACTCAATTTTTGCAGATAAAAAATTAGAACGTTTGAAAAGTTGTCAACATGCTCTGGTAGAATGGGAATCACATTGAAAATTCAATTTAGTCAAATAATTAACGGAGCCAAATCACCTAAACAAAATGGTTAAATATAGAAAGGGCATATTTAAAAAACAATTAAAATTTCTGATAAAAGGTATCTATTTCATACCAGAACCCAAATTGCAAATTCGATCATTTAAAAAAAAAACACTAATAGTTCCTTACGCAATTAGAACTTCGTCCTTCTATCTATGTATGCTTTCTTCACAGTTGATGGATGGACTTACGTAGTATAGCGAAAAATGTTAACATATGTGATAAAATTGTAAATTCATTGCATTAAATACACACAGTAACTATTTACATACATACATATGTATATTCATATGAGCAACTTTATAATTATGAATTTTTTTTAGTTTTGATAATTATAATTATACTGAAATCCACTAAATATGAATTTAACGTTCTTAATTAATAATTCTACCATGGTGACGAATTAGTCACTAATATTGCCCCATGAAATATAAATTTTTATAGGATGTAGAGAACTTCAAATTATTTGACCTCTTAAAACCAAATATAACTTATTGAAGTCAAGGTAAAGAATAAAATTGTGATGGGAAAGCCAAGTTAACCCGAATGCTTTCTTGGGATTTGTCGATCTATACGTATAGAATTTTTGACAATTTGTGAGCATCCAAATGCATGGATCTAATTCCCAGATTACAATCAATGAACTCAGTGAATCCTATGTTTGCTTATACTAGTTGAGACGCTTTGTCTAAATGGAGTAGAATATAATATACAAGGGGCCCCATGTCGGGACATCCGACACAGGGTTATCCAATAAATACATCGATATTGATATTCTATATAAAAACACATGCATTTATTCAATACCAAATGCTTATTATTTTTCGATCTACGCATTCTGTTTTCATGTGAAATCATACCTGTTATATCATACTTTCTTATTCAATTATTTAAAAAAATAGCCAGTAACATGCAGGTATTTTTTGCATATTAAAAATATCTAAGATTTTCTTTTAGTTTGTCAGGACCCGAAATGATTTTTCCCAGGGCCGGGGATTCCTCTCGGTGGCCCTGGTTGTTATCAATAAAAAAAAAGCGTTGAACAAACCAATGATGGGAAAGGAATCTTTTTTCATACACCTGCATAAATAGACAAAATGGTTTGAACTCTTGCAAATACAAATTGCTGGTAGGATTTTGGTATGTTAGATGGATAAATGTGAATTGGTTAAGACGAATTTGTGATAAAAAAAAGTCTTTTTTTTTTTACACGGATTAATTCTATTTTTTTATGACTTTATTATAATCCAGGGTATATAGGTGTAAGTCATAATTATTTGTATAAAATTAAAACATATTCAAATAAACTCAGTAATATTTTCAATAAAAATGTTCAAATATTCTAAAAAAAAATAATTTTTCGTTTAGGAATGTGAATTTTTGAATATATTTCGGTATTTACTTTGAGTTCTATAGTTTGGCAGCAAAAAAACTGACCCATACGTTACTGAGAGACTCCACTCGTAAATAAGAAGTCAGTTTGTTTTTGCAAAACTATGGACATGTTTTGATGAAAATATTTGAAACAGTCGATTCATCAAAATTTGAAAAATATCGCAGAAATGTCATATACAAGCACAGTTCATACTTTTAAAATCTACTAAAATATAGTACATTCACATCGTCGCAACCCTGGCCGACCACTTTTCATGATATCACTACAGTCTTTGATAAAAAGTATACAAGTGCGTCGTCTTCGATTGCACATTTACCTCATTGCAAATTAAATACGCAGCAAGCGTGTGACAAGAATGTTTTCCTTTGCTATTAAAAAACTACCATATGTTTATTTTGATTTAATCACCAAGAAATAAGAGGAACATCAGTCACAATATAATTTAGCGTTAATTAGTTTTTTTAACACCTGTTATTACACATTAAATAAATGCCTACGTATTTATTTAGTTTTGTTGCATCGATATACAACACCTAGACTAAAAATATCATACTTATTTTATTATAATTAAAACACTAAGGATTCTCATTACTATGGGGGAGGGGGGGGGGGAGAGACATAATGATCGGTGAATTAAAAAAATATATAAAACAACGATGGGGAATTAAATTAGTATTACATAATTATAAAATAATTCATAGTGAATTAAAACAGTACATATTACATATAAAAACAATTGGTTGTGGATCTAAGATGTATGTAACATGATTATGCAAAAATAAACGAATCACGCAAAAATAGTACAGCGAAAAGCGTAGATCTAAGCTAATTTTAAAAGCTTTTTGTGAATTTCGACCGGGATGATCGTTTAGGAAATAATTTTTTATTCGTTTATATTTGATTACAGCTGATTGCAGGACAGGAAAGCCAACAAAAACAATTTGAGTATGTTCCTTGCACCTACTTAACTGTAATGTGTACAGAAAGTCTTAAAGATTACATTCGGGTCAAAATTCACAAAATGCTCTCGAGCACTTCACTGACAAGGACAATTAGATTCATTTCAACAGTGACCTGTTTTTTTAGCAGTTTGGCACATACACTCTTGAAAACAGGCCGACGGTTCGATTTTACTAGAGTTCACAATAGAGATCATCGGCAGCAAAACTTCCACAATATCACCGTTAAACTACAATACTTTTAAATTTACATTATTTCAGAAGGATTTTAACACTAAAATCAAATTATGCACTAAAAAAATGGGAAGATATGATTCAATAAACATCCAGTGACTATTAAAAAAAAGCATACGTAATATCAGTCAAGGATGCCACTAATCACCCTTAGTTTTCCCCACAAGTAGCACACCACTATGACTAAGGAACTTTTAGTATAAAAAAAAGAAAGACAATGGAAATGGTCTAACTGAAAATTTAATAACTTTAGTGCGCTACAATAGCGAGAAGGAAATGAAGTGCACATTATCGTAGTTAAAAAATAATAATCATTTGCCTACGATGAGATTTACATTATTGGGGTACAATTAACACGTTAAGGACATAGACGTTTAATGAAATGCATCAAAGGGTGAAAAAAGGGGCAGGTGCCGGCAGGAGCGAAAAAATACAAAAATTTAGGCAATCATGTTGCATATCGCTTGGTCCAGAGGCGGGCGATACGATCGTGCTCTTCTCGGTTCTGTAAATATTGGGTTGCGATGCTTCCCACAAGTGGATCGGCTGGAAAGGAAAAATGTTATATAATATCGATTAAGATACATCGTACGATTTAAAGCGCATTTCTTACCAGGATTACAATCTGTTAATAGAGAACAAATTGATAGTAGCACTTTTGAAATAGTGAGAGCTGGTGACCAGTTGTCTTTTAATATATCCAAACAGATAACACCTTGACTGTTTATATTGCAGTGGTATATGCGCGTTCGAAATGTAACCTAAAATTATTCGTAACATATTGAAAAAAAAATGACTTAAAATTAATAAAACTCAATTAAGAGTATAAAAACAATACGCACCTTTGGGGGTTTAAAAGGATATTCAGGGGAAAAATGAATATCTAGGAAAAACACACCGCCTTCGTATACGGAGCCGGGGGGGCCGAGTATGGTGGACACCCACTCGTACAAATTATCACCTTTAGGACCGGCGCTACAGTTTGGCGGGGGGTCTAATGTGATTTCGGCTAATTCTTTTTGGATCCGTTTGGCAGACGTACCGAGCGCTTTAGACATCTTGGGGTTTGGTTTAGTTTCTTTTGTGTCAGGTTTGTTATCTCCCATAGCAGTACAACCCGAACCACCAGCACCTCCTCTCCCACGGCCTGTTCCACTTCCTGATGAGCCTGAGGCACCTGACATTACTCGGGCACCTGTAACGTAAGTTAAAAATTAAGATTAAAATATATTACATAAAAGAAAGCATGCTGCGAAACGAGAGATGAAATAATTTAAACCAATATCAGTATTTCGATTGTTAAATATGAGAATGCTAACATCGGTCATGTATATTTAAGATTAAAATAATAATGTGATGGGGCTAAATGACAAATACCTAATGTAACATTAGTTTAAAGATGATGTTACAGATAAGGAGGAGTCGTGAATTTGACTTTGAAACCATTAAATTATGGCTAGGGAATTTCTTTGTTTCATTAAGATACTGAATATAAACAAGTGTTGACTTTTTTTGTAAAAATTTTATCGTTTAGCATTCTGTAAGATGAGTGGTTGGGTATAATTTGTATCCAATGAAGAGCCTCAGCATGATTTTTTGGTTAGTCTGGTCGCACATCAAAGACGCATGCAGCATGTATGCTGCAAATGTTTCAGGAAGCATTTACTATTCCCATATATTTGAATGGTAGCATGCACACTGGGCAAAACATTTGTTGCGTGGCGCAGTATGAGTAATAAATGCTTCCTGAAGTATTTGCAGTGTGCATGTGTCTTTGGTGTGCGGCAGGGCTTAAACTTCATAATTAAGGTTCTTCATTAGCGACCAGTGAAAATTTGGACATGACAATTGAAAAATTATTAAAATGTAAAGACATCATCGAAACGTTTGCCTTGACAACTTCAACGATGAATTTAAGATTCTGCTATGGTAAAAAAGTTATTATTGTGGGTAATTCATATACAGAATAACATAGATGGAGAGCATTGCCAACATTTTTTTCCGGAGAAAACGGAACAAACAATGGGGAAAAAAAAAGAAGGCAAAAATGACAATGAATCTTCTTACTTAGAAGCCAACTGAGAGATTGAACTCTTCAAAAGGTTTAGAGCGTCGGGCCACATCTATGTTTTTCTATATCGATCAGGTAATTACATCACCAATTACATGACAGCATTTCAAATAAATTGCGACGAATTGTTGAGAAAAATTCGTATGAAATTCTATTTTTAAATTTTTCCTAATTAAAGCAATTCTGTTATATAAAACGAATTGTATTTTGTACATTTTGAAGCGGAACAAAATTGTTGCAAGAAAAATAAGAATAATCAAAAAAAATCTTGAAACAAATTGTTCAATGGAAAAACAAAGGAATATATGTTTAATTGTTTTCTTTTTTTTTTTTCAAAACGATGCTAACTGGGAATCATTACAACCAACCACCATCACAATGGGCAATGGGTAATGGACGTCTGGTGTGATGAAGCATGCAAAATCGATACGAATCAATCGGACGTAAAATAGAGATGGGTGGGAGGGGGTGGAGCACCCGGAGGTCCGGCCTCTGCTGAGGTACGGGAGGGAGAGGGGGAGGGGAGGGGGTGGGGGCGCGGGGCGAGGCGAGGCGCGGGAGCTCACGTCCCGCTGGAACGACGGTGCTCCACAGGCGGCCATTTTGTAAGACATGGGACGGGGCGGTCGCCGGCGAGGCGGGTGCGGGGCGCGGGGCAGGGTGGGGACGGGGGGCGGGGGAGGGGGACGCGCGCGGAACGGCGGGGGCAGATTCCTTCGCCCGCCGCATTCCTTTGTGTGCGTCGGGGCGGGAGCGAGAGCGGGGGCGGGGAGGGGGGGCGCGCGGCTTTACCGGCGACATGACGAGGCCGTGGGGGGCTCAGCGCGATGCGGGGCGAAGGCGGGCGGGCGGAATCCTGGCGTTCAAAGAGCGGAGCGTCACGTCGCTGCGTCGAACGCAGACTCCACTCGGACAGACAACAGACAACAGACAACAGACAGGCCGACGTCCGGTTCGGGCCGAAGAGCACGGCCGAGTGTTGTGCCGAGTGTGAAGTGGCTCGTGTCACCGCGACGACGATGATGACCGATTTCTCGGAACGGAATAAAAGGGGGCCCGAGGGGTGAGGGGTGAGGGGCGACGAGAAGTATCCTTACGGAGGCCGAGGGGTGCGGGGGTGCGGGTTGAGGTGCCGCCGGGCGGCTGCTCCGGCCCACAACAACACAGCCTCAGATCGAACGCTTTACGAGCATCTACGTCTCGTCGACGCACCTGTTTCCCCTCGGCGATTACAAATTGATCATATCGACGATGTCGATTCTTCGAAATATTTTACGATCACGAAAACTGCGGACTATCGATATTTAAACTGCGGACTATCGTTCGCCAAAAATATTAGCATGAAAACGGATCCAAAAATATTAGCACGAAGTCACAAAAAAGAAAAAAAATACATCGAATCCATTTTCAAATTACAATCCGACATTGATACTCGAATGGTGTAGCGCAAACCTTATGTATCTTAATATTTTAAAATGTTTCTCTTTGACACTTTTCAAAAATCATCATTTGATTAATTTCATTGGCGCCATCCACACACACGATATCTACTACCGATATTTCCATATCCAGTTCCCAAATAGCTACCAAAGGTTGCAATATGGATGAACTGGATATGGAAATATCGATAATAGATATCGTGTGTGTGTGGATGGTGCCATTGATAACATTAATAGCGTAAACCTTATCCAAAGACTTGAGCGTTCTTATTGATTGTGAATTGTCATTTGAATCGCTGCCAGAATAACCGCCGCTACGAAAATCACATGCGCGGATCTCTCAGCGCCCGAAAATTACGCCAACAGAAAAGTCAGCCTAAAGAAAACTGCGCAAACATAAAATAATAATAAAAATCTAAAAAAATCCATTCGCGCAATAATGTTTGCGCAGTTTTCTGTACGCCGAATTTTCGTGCGCCGGAAGATATTCGCGCGCGATTTTCGTAGCGGCGGTTATCCTGGTAGCGATTCACTTTTGCGACGTAGCCCGTTTACCGTTTCGGTCATATGGTTTCCTTTTTTACCAGTCAATATAGATCGTTTAAAGAGTATTCAGAAGTGCTTACTGCGTATTTTATCCTATCAGGTTGATGTTTTGTTAGATTGTTACCAACCTATAAAGACGCATTTCAAGATCATAAGTTTGTATCAGCACAGAAGAATTTCTGATTTATTACTCTTATGGGGGTAGGGCGAATGGCCACGTCCACACTACCGATATCTACACCCGATATTTACGAAATTTGCCATAACCAGTTCCTAAATAGGGAACTGGATATGGAAAATTTGCCATAACCAGTTCCTAAATAGGGAACTGGATATGGAAAATTTCGTAAATATCGGATGTAGATATCGGTATCGTGGACGTAGCCAATGAGATGACTGGCTTGTTAATACACACAAATGTTATAATTGGCAGCCGGGGACGAAGTGGTATAGCAACTTTTGAACGCGGCCGAGTTGGTCTCAACTCGCAGGATAGTGACCGAAACTCGACCATTTCGTGGGGCCGCCACACTCATATAAGATAGTTAATGACGCTATTGATACATCTGTTTTGGTAGATACTAATTTTACAGAACTTTTTATCCATCATAATAAAGATTATTTCTGCCACTGGCCGATATCCCATTTGGTTCAGTAGACCATTAGTAAAATATCTTAAGTAGAAAACCAAGGTACATATGTATTTGGTAATCCCAGAAATTATGACACATTTTCAATGTTAAGTATTCGCTCAAAAAGACTACTATCCAAATGAACGCGCACTTCAATTGAAAGCGCCGAGTGTGTACGGGGGTTTAAATTAATGTGGCCTTTCTTTAATTATTACCTATGTACTATATTGTATTATTTTGGTCAATCTCAAATAAAAAAATACAGTTTTATGTAAAAAAAACCCCAATTTTTCAATTCAAAATTCTAAACTCCAAGTACCCGGTTTTTTCCCGTTCGTTCAAAGTTCCCATTTTTGCCCATCTCTACTAGCAGGTGTGAACGAACGTTCGTAGTTCCCTTTGGGCCGGGCCGCACCGCTCAACTCGCGAACAACTTGGTTGAGGGCGACCAGACCAATGCATGCAGGTAGATGGGCCATGCCATACCCGTCAACTTGTTTGTCGCACACATTTCCATACATTTTTTCGTGTTGCACGACTAGTCGGCCGACAAAGTTGCAGGGTGCGGCCCGGCCCAAACGGTCGATTGCTGACATTTCATCGAGATGATGTTACAAAATGGACTTCCGACACAACCTCCAAATGTATAGCTCTGTATACAGAACACGAATGCCTCTGGATAATTAATAGTTTGACATATCGCGACAGAGATGTGAGAGACATAAGTCTAAGAAACATTATTGAGAGCAGTGGCGTGCGCTGAAATTCTCTGTTCTGAACAGGCTATTCCTCTTGTATCCCGTTTGTGCACATTAAGTAAGGCTGTACGACAAAAAGAGAGAGAATTTCAGCGCACGCCACTGATTGAGAGGGATGTTTCCAGACCAGTAAAAAAATAAATTACACTGTAATAACATCATAAATCATTTAATACAAGCATGCTTGAGCGTCTTTACTATTATTTTGATTGTACAAACGGCTTGAAGCTTGATTGAATTTTAGTTTGCATATTTGTACAAATAATGCTTGAGCAAGCGAGATTGAACATGTGTGTACAAGTTTGTGAAAATTTTCAATTCGTATTTTCAGTATATTTAAAAAAAAGTTTTTCCTTTCATAAATCAGACTTTAAACCACATGTCACGGTTTCTTCTTTCGTATTTATATAAACACTTTTACCATAATCAGTAAATATATGAAAATGCATCGGCATGGCATCGCGTCGTAACTTGTTGCCGTTAAATTCATGAATGAATTTTATTAGAAGAACTGATAATCATTCAATATTTATACATTTAAAATATAATTTTTATTTTTTTACCAACATCTTCTGTGTTCAGAATCGATTTTTAGATGTTTTCACAAATGTTTTGGTATTTTCCTTTCATAAATTGATGATGTAATCAAAATAAATTTAAAAAGTTTATGTTTCATCGCATAGATGGCAGCACTCGACTTATTTAAAATTTAAAATTAAACCAAAAAAAATATGTACATATTACAAAATAAATATAAGTGTATGTACGTTTTGCAGAATGCCCTAAAAAATGGCACAATAGCATTCAACAATTTGTAATATAATATGTGTTATGTGTTTTGTCTCTTGATATTCAATGGGATGGTATTTTCAAATACATAATTGATATAAAATAAAAAGAAAAAAAACTATTGATTACTTCAGACGTCAGCGGGAGATACATTACAGTGTTGGCCATGCGATTGTTATTGACCACTTATATTAAAATAGTACACACATTTATGATAAAATAATATATTGCCACTAGTTAGTAATGTATTAATAGATGTACCATCAAATTCAACCAACCACTAATTAGTATTAGTATGCGCATCAGTGAAATCCATAGTTTAAAAAAAAATAATGATCTCATCGCTGTGCCAGGCAGAATAATAGAGTATTGAATCTAATCATGATAATTGATTTAGATTCACATATAGAAAATATGCGTTCTGAAGTATTATACATACATATATACTTTCATTATTCAGGAAAATTTAAACATGCATCGTCGCTTCTGGACGTGTCAAACACAAACCCATCGACCCAATTCAGTAGCCAATATTTTTTATAATATAATTTTTCTATGCCTAAGTACATACATACATATATACATATGTATGTACATACATAGTTCGACTCGCGGAAAGGGTCTAGAAAAATAGTCGTAATCCGACTCTCGAACACTCATTCTTCTATATCGAATAAAATCGTGTGATTTCAATTTCAGATATCAGCATTGAAATAAATTGGAAGTCAGTCGGTCGCTCCATCAGTTTTCAGATCAAACCTTTGAACATGTTTGTTGTGCCTACGAAGGTTAATAAAAAGGCTTCAACTGTTTTTATTTCGTAAAATAAATATATTTACATATGTATATACATATGTATGTATGTATAAATAATGTGGGAAATGTGTTAGAATTTTAACTTAATTTAGAATTCGCAGTGTTAGATTCTCCGATTATACCAAAAAATATATACTTACTCCACAAAAATAAAAAATATTTTTCAAATAAAAAAACAAAATAAATGAATCGAAGAAATAAAAATGTGCAAGAAAACGGAAAGTAAAATGTCCTGTAATCACGTAGGTACGTTATTTTCATTAATAGTACTTAAGCAAAACGTTAAGCCTTTTTTGAGTTTCAAAAAAACAAACAAGCAAACATTCTTCAGATTATAATATAGATTAAAATGTTTGTTTGTAGGGAAAATCCCTACATTCGCCATAAATTTCTTCCTTGTTTTCTCATTCTCTCTTATTCACTTTTTCCTCGTTTGGTGACTTAGGTCCCATTTTCCTTTCTTTTTTCTGAGGTTTAAATCCCTTTAAGCTTGCACGTAATTCTTCTATAACCTCTGCCTCTTCTATAAAAGTTATTAAAAACATATATTTGGCCTTTCCAACAACATAATAAACATATGTATATAAAAAGTTAATAGTGATATCTATGATCATACTCGTAGTTAACTACATGAAAAATGTTTTATTCTTTTCCAGGATATGTGGATTATTTCAACGTTGGAATGGAAATGTTGTAACAACTGACACGTGTGAGTTTAATAAAGAGAAAATTTTCATTTCAAAATCACAGCATACCATTATATAATACATATATAATTCACCATACATTTGGACCGAACCTATAATATAAACTATGACACTATTTTCATAAATGCATTGAATATTATGTATTTTGTACAAGGTAGCGTTTTATTTTTAATTTCATTGATACCTGAATTTTTATCAATTTAAATTTTTCGTAGAGAAGCCATTCTGGTAAATAAAGGTATAATATCATATTTAAAACAAATTTTCAGGCAGTGTAATTAAACAAAACACACCCTTCGCGTGGATAATGGAGGGTTATATAATATGTATTCGAATCCGAAGTGTATATAAATATTCATAGTTTCGGACAAAATTAAGTATGTATATATATATATATATATATATATATATATATATATATATATATATATATATACATATATATCTACATAACTAGGTATTTACTTTTGTGCGGGGTCACACGCGATAGGGAAACTAATTTGGATTCAGTTGTCGGCACACTACAGAAAAAGGTCCAAAACCCTATTATTTCAATTTGGAATCCATCAATTGATCATTTTGCCTTAAGAACTTTCTTCCTTCCTTTGCTCGTCTCTCATACTCGATCAATTTCGACACGGTTCGATGGAGTACTATTCACAGTTTTATATGGTATTACACTTAAATTTCTCTTGTCGTGGTTATTAGGATGAGCTCATTTTTTTGTAATATTCGTGTATTTGAAGTGAACATTTGAAACACGAGATAAAATTTTTGGTCACTTGATACGGATACTTAATAGGTATCTCTATACATAATTATCTACGTACATATGTATAGTACATACGTACATATGTATAGTACATATAAATACGTACATATGGAGATGTTAGGATAGCAATTTTGAAGCTGAAAGGGTCTGTTGGGCCTGACGGTGTGCCCCCTGACGTATTAAAGGCATGCTGTAATTCGCTCTTAGAGCCTCTTCAGTTTATTTTTAACCTTATTCTGGATTCTGGTAATTATCCTGAAAAATGGAAATTATCTAGAGTCATTCCCATTCATAAAAGTGGCTCTAAAAATGAGGTTGAAAATTACAGACCTATTGCTATCATCTCGGCTATTCCCAAAATTTTCGATAATATCCTTCACCGTTTGATTCTTTTGCAGTTCAAAAGATTGTTGTGTGATGAGCAGCATGGTTTTTCACCATGTCGTTCCACTACCACTAATCTTGCCTGCTTTTCATATTATACCATGTCTAAAGTTGACCGTGGACAACAAGTTGATGTAGCCTACTTTGACTTTCGAAAAGCATTTGATCTTGTCAACAATGACGCTCTTATGATCAGATTAGCTGAAGTGGGCTTTTCTCCACGTCTTCTTAAACTCTTTGCTTCTTATCTTAGTGATAGGAAGCAATTTGTTAGATATGGTATTTATGAATCTCCTTCATTTTTTACGCGATCTGGTGTAACTCAGGGGTCCACCTTAGGCCCTTTACTATTTACAATAGTCATTAATAACCTCCCAAAAGTACTACGCAATGCTTCATGTCTCTTGTTTGCTGACGACGTTAAACTATTCTTTGCTATTAAGGATGAGAGGCAAGCCTCTCTCCTTCAAGCTGATATTAACGCTGTTTTAGAGTTCAGTTCCAGTTTAGGGCTTGAACTGAATACTAGTAAATGTGCTATTATGAGTTTTGGACGTGCGAATTCGCTCAATTGTCACGGATATTCCATTGGATCCGTATTGTTGAAGCGCGTGGAATCAATGGTCGACTTGGGTATCACTTTTGATCCTCAATTCACCTTTCACAACCACATCAAGACAATCGCTGACGTTTCCTTTCGTCGACTTGGATTTGTCTTGAGATATGCTAGATTATTCTCCAACCCCTTGTCTTCTCGCTTGCTTTTCAACTCGCTTGTTAGAAGTAAGCTAGAGTATAATGCAATTGTGTGGAATCCGCATGAAGCAAACTACTCTCTTATTATAGAAAAAGTGCAAAAAGCATTTCTTCGTTTTCTTTATAAGAAAGAGTATGGGTACTACCCATATCTCTATCCTACTCCTTTCCTTTTGGGCATGCTTGGGTATAATTCCCTTGAACTTCGGAGAAACTTCTCGTTAATTCGTTTCGTTCTCCAGCTATTGCGTGGTAATACGTCATGCCCGTTGTTGCTGGAACAGTTGGGACTTTATGTCTCTAATAATTATGTGCGTGGTAGACATCATCATTTAATGGTTGTACCCAGTGGCGGACTGGGACTGAAATTAGTGCATGCCAGGAGTCAAAGGGGGCCCACCCAGGGTTAAAAAAATTTGTCCCCCCCCCCCCCACATAACAAAATTTTCTTCTTTCCATCACGCTAAAAATCAAGGGTAAAAAAAAAATTTTTCTAAAATGGGAATAAACAAATTTAAGTACAAGAAAAATGGCAAAAGCAAAATAGATCCATAAATTACATTGTATATTTCTTTTTAACCCTTGTCCTAGGTAAATAGAATGCATCATAAAAGAATGCGACATAAAAGCGGCTTTTACTTTCGGTAGAAAACAATCAGGGACGTCATTTCAGCTTTTTCTTGAGGGGCGCAGGCAAAGATTGGTCAAATTGTTTTTTTTTCAAAAAATCTTTTTTATATCGGAATAAAAATGGAAAATATTCTTTGCATACACCTTATTGAGTTATAAAATATGAAAAAAATAAGCTTATTTTTGATAAAAGAATTTTAAAAAAATATTATGAAAAAAGCGAAAAAAGCGCCGCAGGCGAAATTTTTTTTCTAAACATCTTCACATGGTCAACAAAAATCGACCATCAAACTGAGTCACTAAAAAAACTATCAATTAACTTAATTTCTACCGACACTTTATCTATGTATATACATACATACATACATATGTACGTAATAACAATAGATAAAGTTTTGTGATCATGCGAAAATCAGGATTTTGGGGAGGGGGCCCCTATCCTATATTTCTATATACATGGATGTGTCTAGATTACGAATAGATTTTATATTCGGAAACTGTTTAAAATTGTGTATTTAAATCTTACTATATCGTCGAAGTATAATCAAATGTTATTTTGAAAGTATGAAGTAAATTTAAATCGCTGGTTGATGATGAATCGTCCTATCAAAATTGTTTTAAGCAATTCAGTTTAATATTCCCATTTTTATTTCAGTAGGTAGTTGTTACATAGATATTGGTATATACATAATATTGAGGTTAGAAATCGGCCCAGCAAAAGGGCCCACGCAAATGTTGAAACTTACATTTCGAGCCTAATAAAAAAAGTTAATCGATCCTTAGGCTGTTAAAGCAGGTATTAGTTGTTTGTGTATATCGTAAAAATTTTTTTTTGTTGAAATAGCCAAAATTTTAGGCCCCAAAGTGCAATATCCTATAAATTTTTACACACGTGAAATAGTTAAAAAGTTGTTTAATTTTACTGAGGGCCCATATTTTCTAACAGATAGTGGGGCCCACATGCCATCGGGCATGTTCGCTTGTATGGCCAGTCCGCCACTGGTTGTACCTGCTGCTCGCACAGTCCTTTTTCGAATGGCTCCTATTCCAAGAGCTATCCGACTTCTTAATGAAATCGTTGCTGCCGAGACTGAATGTGATATTTTCCACCTTAGTGAGCGTAAATTGTCGGAAATTACTCTAACCCATTTATCTGGTAACCTGCGCTCATCATTACTTTCTTAATTTGAATGTGATGAATGAGTGGAATCTTAATCTACTCTCTTCCATTTGGGCCTCGCTGTGATTTTATTTTTTATTCATATTTTGTTTTATTTTATTTTATTTTTTCTTTCTCTTTTGTACATTTTTATATACTATTTTAATTTTGCTCAGTGTAAACAAAGAATGGGATTTATGGATTTTATTTTTAATTTTTACACTTTTGTTATTTTTTTTTCTCTCTGAATGATGTATTATTTTCCTTTTGTTACTTTTTTTATTATTTTATTTTACCATGTTTTCTGCTTTTGCTTTTTTCCTTTATTTACAGTTTACTTGTTTTTATATCATGTTTTTATATCTTTTTCAAATGTAGGCCATTGTGGCGCATTAGGTTCTTCCTGTAATGCCACAATGGTCCAAAACTATTAAATAAATAAATAAATAAATGTATAGTACATATACATACGTACATATGTATAGTACATATACATACGTACATATGTATAGTACATATACATACGTACATATGATTACCTATCTACGTACATAGGGTATTATGTATGTATATTGGACTGAAATAAATTTATTTATCGATGAATTTGAATTGAAAATGAAATACATATAATATCGATATGAAGAAATAATGAAAAGGGGTCAGGCCATTTTATTACATTTAAAAGACTGACTTCTAGTTCTTAAGTAAAGACTATATGTAGTCGATCCGATATAGCGCGAGATTTACGAGAACCGAGGTTAAAATGCAAGGTCTTTAATAATATTACTGTAAGCTTTGCTGTTCATAACATGACGTTGAAAATGACTTTGTATCGTCTAAAATATATCATTTTTCGGTAATATACATAAAAAAGCCAGCAGTTTGGTTTAATGGTAGCATATGTGTATATTTAGCACCACTGCGATCGATGGTTCGATTCGCCAAAAAAACTGATGGTTAGATTTGGGGGTTTTGTGATTCCAAATCGATCGTTTCTCTATCAGAGTTTGCCAATTTTATCTGATCATTGTTGAAACGGTTCCTGAAAATTGCTAATAGATCCATCCCTGTTGTCACAAAAAATCTTTGTGTATAATTTGTACAAATTATGCACAGTAATCTGAAATCTATAGATGTTTCTATAATGTTGTGTTTATTATGTGTAGAGGTAGGACCGGAAGCGTGCCGTTTATTGTTCAATTTTTGTAAATCCTTTGTAAAAAGGTTCGGCAAACCTTTAACAATGCATTTACAACATTTGAACAATATACAGCCCCCTCAGGGTCCGGGCTTTAATTATGTGTATACAAGTTGTAATAATAACTGTGCACAAAATCTAAAAATAATAATAATTATTTCTGTACTTGACTAATTACACTGTTCGACAAATGACGACTTTTAAAATGTTTCAGAGACGGGATATGACTTTTCTTTTAGATCTATGCCCAGTGAATACGAATCTGGTAATAAAAAGTGTTGATTGGCTCGAGATTCGGAGATATATATATTTTTTAAATCGCGCGTTTTTTCTATATCTTGGTGTTATTTGGTCGATTTCTCAAAATCTGTTAATTTTATGTTCAAAATGAATATTGGAATCTACAGTCGGGTATTTTATCTTTCATTTGTAGTACTTTTCAGCTTTCAAATCTCTCTAAATAGTCGTCCAGTTCAAATCAACAGTCAAAATTACGTATTTTCACTTGGGATTTTTTCCCACTGCTAATACTATATTATATTGAGTATTTTCTATTGAAACATGTTTATTAGGATAGTGTTCTGGCCACACTATTTTTTGATTTTGTTTAAAAGGGTTAACTGGAAGTGTGCTGAATTTTAAATTGTAAATGGTAAAATTGCGAGCAAAAAGCTCATGCTAGATCAGTTCAACTATAGTACATACATAGTTCTAAAATTTAAATCAAAGGCTTGTAGTTCTAATATTTTCATATGTTCATACATTTGCCTCATTTCAGATAATTTAACAGTAGAATATTGTAGATCAGCGGTTTTTAAATGAGGTCACTAGACGATTTTGCTGCGGTTTATCACCCATGAAATGTATAAGAATGGGAATTAATACTACTTTATCCTCGCACGTTTTAGTAGACATCTGTATCGATAATATTCAACGCTCACGAAAAACGTGGATTTTTTTTAGTTTTGAAAACTTTTCATTGCCGTCGTTGCATGGAAACCGAAATATATTTATATATTAGATTAATTTAAGGTGTAGTGACTATATGCCCATTGACAGGTGCGTGGCGATTTCGAACCTAACTCAAGCGCCCGTGGGTGGGCGCATGGCGATGAAGCGATAAAGGTTTGGATGATGTCATTAAGCAGCAAAAAATATGTATTTCTGTAGGTTAATCTTTATATATAATTCGTCTGCAACGTGCATAATTCTGAATAAAATTTATGTATAATTAAAATATCCCACATTTTTTTCTTGCAGTGCAATATAAGCGTATCTCGATCATGTTTTTAATGACATTTAAATAATATCTTAAATGCACTTTTTTTTTTTGCCTAAAAGTTGAGAACCATTCGGTAAGATCTCGATTTATAGTGAACTTTTAAATGCGCGATTCAAATTGATAAGATTATTTAAAATGCTAAGTTGACTGGTATGAGCAATAATTCATTAATTTTTTTCAATAATGGGGTATCGGAATTATAAAATAAACTATCACTATTCATATGCATCGTAGAAAAGAATAATAAAATGTATGGATATTTGAAAAAATATCCAATAATTGGATCACTTCTTTGCACCCTTCATGTGAAGGTCGCGCGCTCCCCAGCTCGGAAAACATTGTATGTACTACGATATCTATCGTCTGACTCGTTTTCATTCGAACGAATTTATTCGCAGTGCGCTGCGTTGTAATGCTTCGCAGCTAAATTGAGCAATGTATCTATCTGTAGTCCCTTCGGCACAATCGCCAATATTTTCGATGGGCACCTACTCGGTATATCTTCCAAAGAAATAGTGACGCGGTAGGGCGCTTCGCTCGGCGTGGGAGTTTTGACCGTGCGATACAAAGGACCGGCTATATTTCCATCTTAACGACTGAATTTGCATAACTGCCCCCCAAGTTTTGGATGAATGGAGCCGGAGCCAGTGAGCAGCAGTGGCGGCCGCACCACTCGAAAGGGTATAATTGGTACGAATTCGCAAAATAGCCCCGGCCATTGTTGGAGGCGTTGTGTCGCGGACTCGGCTCTCGGCCATTCCTGCGCGCCGACACAAAAATAATAAGCGATTCGGAATGCGACCATTGGAAACGACCGCAACCGTTGGTTTAATTTTAATTAGTTTAGACAATTTAGAAAATGGCGGTGGGTGCCATTTTCGCCCTTTGAAACTGATAAATTTGGACTTTCTCTCTCTCTCTGTGTAGTGTAGGGCGAGGATGGCTAGGGATAAGTAGCTCGAATGACCCCCTTTTGAATGGTGCTGCATATGTTAACTTTTTAATGGATTTTGTTTTATAATATGTACAAACGTCGGTCGATTGTTTTTTAAATACTTACTTTATTTCCATGTTGCTCATCAGTTTGCTCCAGCTGTTTCTTGTTGTGGTATTGTGCTTGTCATAATTAGAGGTAGGATAGCCAAGGTGCCGCTCATTGTTCCATTGTTGTAAATCCTTTGTAAAAAAGGTTCGGCAAACCTTTAACAATGCATTTACAACCTTTGAACAATACGCGGCACCCTCTGGGTCCGGGCTTTAGTCATAATTAGACACCGGATAGTCACAGTGCTATCCTACTAGACACCGAACCCAGAAGGTGCCGCGTATTGTTCACATGTTGTAAATGCATTGTTTAAGGTTTGCCGAACCTTTTTTACAAAGCATTTACAATAATGGAACAATAGACAGCGCGCTTCCGGTCCTACCTCTAGTCATAATATGCACATACAAATATTCACCAGTGGCGTACCTTAATTTTAAAAACAGGGGAATAGGTATAGATAAAAATATATTATATGTATACAATTTTTTTTTGCTGTGTATAGTATAAGTGGTGAGTATAATTGTTCATTTTCGTGTTAGCAGAAATATCCCACGTAACCTTTCTTGACAACGGGTCTGGGTCACTGCAACGAAAGTGACTTGAAAGAAAGTCGAAAGATCGAAAATAATGTATACATGGTAAACGGTACTATACATACATATATGTATGTATGTACATATATACTACGTGCTCTTCGTATGAATGTATGGTAAACGGACTATTTCACACATTGTCAGAAAAATGTTACGACTTTCGTTGCCACCGCAAGTCGACTTTCAGCCACCGTAATCCACTATCTCAGGTAGGGTCGATTTCGGTTTCAGAACTTCTCTAATTAACGTGAATGTGGGCAATGATTTCAATTTATTGTAATTGAATTGCTGAATTTTTTATATTTTAGGGGACTAACCTAGTCTCTTTAGTATAATGACGGCACACCACCGATATGTAAATACGTATGTGTACATTTTTATTTTATTTTTTATTTTTTATTTTTTCATTTAATTTACACCAAGAAGGCCTAACAGGTAAACCCAATGCACCTTCCTGGCCAAAGACAATTATATAAACATATATGTATACCATCCATATATACACAAATTCTTACACGTATACACAAATACAGATACATACATTCATAAATATAAAAATACACATATATACATATACATACATACACACCTACATATATATATATACATACACACATACATATACATATATACATATACATACACACATATATATACATATATACATATACATACATATATACATATACACATACATATATACATATATATATATATATATATATACATATATATATACATATACACATACATATATATATATATATACCCACACATACATACATACATATACATACATACACATATACATATACATATACACATACATTACATACATCCATAAACATACAAACATTATACATGCAAATACACATAAACACATCAATACACATAAATAAAGATAAATTACTCATATATATATATATATACATATATATATATATATATATATATATATAAATAAAAAATAGCATACATATATAAATATAGATAAAACCAACATACATACACATTATGCTAAATAATAACATTACAAAATGAAAACAACATGTGTAAATATGTATGTAGCTAGAAGTCATTTAAAATATGCTGCCTGACAGAACTGTATGATGAAGTAAAAACATCAAGATGAAACAAAAACATAGTTATTTAGAAACCAGAAGTCAAAAAGTCAGACGAATATAAATGTTATATTGATAAAGTCAGTTTATGACAAAATTTTATTGTGCTTATAAAAAGTTGGGGATCATTTTTGTATTGATTATTTTTTTACGTAAGTGAACATGCGTACATGCATACGTACATACATACATATGTACATAGGTTTGAGTTTTCTAGCTGAAAATTCTGCTGAGAAAGCTTATGTTATGTTTGAAACAACTTAGATTCTTTGTTGGGAACAAACTCAAGTCAAGATTTCTATACGCTTTTCTTTTGAAGTAGTTCAAAAATGTCTTTTGTTCGGTGCATTTTCAACAAACTACTTTTATAAACCGTTTATCGTTTATAAAACCATTTTTATTTTAATTCAAATTTCTTCACGAATTGCGCGCTGCGTTTTATAATTTAATAAGTTTTTGCTTACATCAAAGTTGATTTTTTTTACCTTTGATGCTAGTCTAGTCGTTGCAATACAATTTGATTTTACTAAATATTTTTGGTACTTTTATTAATATTTCGTTGGCGATTTCTTTTCGTTTCGTGAGTTAGTAAGTGTTGTGCTGAACTTAGCTTAGCGCAATTACTGCAAAAGTATTCGAAGTATTTTTTGTATTGAGATGGTGTGATGCAGCTCTTTTTATATTATACAATATGTACATACATATATATGTAAGAGTACGCCCGATTTTGATGTTCTATGTTCAAAATAAAAATGATTTTTTGCGGGATTCGCATATTATTTTTAATTTAAAACTTCGGCAGCTCGTAAAGCAAATCCGACGAAATTTTATGATTCAAATAATAATAAGGAGGCTCGACATAAATCAAGAGGAGTGCTAATCCTCGCGCGTGGTTCAAAGCCTAGCAAAGCACCGGCGAGCTTTAAGTTTTGTTTAAAAACCCCCTTCCTCCCATATCTTGACGCCCGGGTTGAAATTCAAAGTTGGTCTCGTAAAACGCCAGACCGGAGTTCGTTACGAGGCTATTCTTTAAGAAACAAGAATTAGCGTTCCGAGTTTTATTTGCGTAATGCGCGGACGTTATGGCGGCCGTTTTGCGAAAGTGGAGTTTTAAGACTGTGAAAAAACAACAATGTTTAATAAAAACCGTCGTGAATAATTATGGCGAATACATCTTTAAGCAGATTGTATTTGAAGCAGTGGCGGCTCGTGAGAATTCATAGGGGGGGGGGGGGTGCAGATATTAATCGGGCTGTAATACCGACAGCATGTGTAATGCAGACAAAAATAGCATGTGTAAATTCCCAGTGGAGGGTCTGCAGAGATGAATCGGACTGTAGTAGCTCGTTGGTCATAGCGGTGATCAAATGCAACCAAAAATAGCATATACATATATGTACTAAACTAGTAGGGTTGCAGCCCCACAGCCCATATAGACGAGCCGCCACTGATATGTACTACATATACTGGAAGATCTGCAGCCCTGTAGCTAGAGGTAGGATAGTCACAGTGCTATTCATTGTTCCATTGTTGTAAATCCTTTGTAAAAAAGGTTCGGCAAACCTTTAACAATGCATTTACAACCTTTGAACAATACGTGGCACCTTCTGGGTCCGGTGACTACCTGTAGCCCATATGGACGGCAGAAATAGCATGAATTTGTAGTAGGGAGGGCTGTAGCTCCGCAGCCCATATAGACGAGCCGCCACTGATTTCAAGACAAACGTATGCACATTGGTTTCACATTTATATAAAGGAATGGTAGATTTGAATAATCGAGAGTATTGAGTATTTATTATTTTAAATTCTCACCAGAAATAGTGTTTTAGTATTTTTTAATTCAAAATCGGAATTTTCATTCAAAATCTGGATTTTTCATTTTATTGTGTATATTTGTTGCAAATACAACTGTGTATCTTTTGAATTTGTCTACATCATTATTCACCATTGATCATAAATTACTGCTCTGTAGATTTATATTGACTCAATGGTAAATAATGATATGTATTGAGTGCACTCTGGCTGCACTCTATTGAGTGCAAATGCTGCGTAAACACATGCAGATAATCAGATTTATGTATGTTTAAATCATTTGGATAAAATTACAAAAGCCATTATGATCGATTGTAATGATATACTAGATGTACATATGTACATATGTATGTAAATATGTACATATACTACCTATGTATATGTATATGAATGAATAAATAATAAATTTTAGTCTCAATAAGAAAAAAAATCTTTGATGCCCGAAATAAAGAAAAGCATATATGTATGTATGTACATATATAGATATACGTCATGTGAACCAAAAATACAAAAAATAATGGAAAACAAGATTGAGGTTGAAAATTATCGGTATATTTTCCACTAGCTAATTGGACAACTTCTTTCGCATTCATGGCAGTAAATAAATTTGATGTTCAGAATTATCTATAAATTAGCTTTCGGGACTCGAAACCATGTTAAATAGATCATATTCTGCTCATTCAATCGGAATTGATCTCCAGCTGACTAGCGTCTATTTGTCACACGAATTGCGCAAGAAGACGCCTGAGATGAATATAAAAAATATGTTAATTTTGAAAAACGTCATAAAATCCGCGTAAATTAAAAGTGTTCATAGCATATACGTATGTACACATGCTAAATTTTAAAATTGATGTGTTTACTAGGTAGAGTAATTAATTGTCTTCTAATTTAAAGCCTTCTACGGAATTCTCATTAAAAATACGCCTGGTATTAAAGCCTCTACATACTTACATAGTTGTATTTTTATATATGTAAGTACATATAAAAATGTCTATGTCAACATTTTCCTGGCAGGATTTTCATTTTCAATCTGCATACATTTTCGATTGATTGACGTTTGAATTTGTGTTATCTGATGGTTTTCGGCAGACACTTGGCAATTCAGTCGGCGTGTCGTTATGGCGCGCATCCCCGCCGATAAGCGCGTCTCGGCCTCAAAATCGTCAATATACGCTAATTGAGGGGTGGTTTTGTCGAGTGTCGCCCGGCTTCATTGTAATGAAGTCGCCGTGCCGTGGGGGCCTCCGCATTAGGGCTAAGCCTCCGACGGCCGGGCGGGGGCCCTACCTGAGCCCCACCGCGCCCCCATTAACGACGTCGTAAATCACGCGGAGCCCCCGCGCCGCTATCTGGTGACGCGCTGCGAACTTCACATCAATTATGAACACTTCAGATATCTCTCTCACTCTTTATACACACACACACACACACACACATACACACACACACAGACACACATGTGCATATATTAATATGTGTGTGTGTGTGTGTGTGTGTGTAGTTTCACCGCGCAAGTCGTCCGTATTGCACGTAATTGTAGCTTTTATTTCCATTGTTTCGCAAACGACGTGTGGTTGAATGGAAAGTGATAGCGTGTGAATGTAATATATATACACATGTACATTATCTATTATTTTTCATATTTATATGAGAAATAATAGATGTATGTAGATATAAATGTATATATTTAAGATTTATCGTATGGATAATTGTAACGTTATATTACATATATTTTAAAGTGTCGGTTAGGTGAATTTTCCAATTTTCAGTTCCAAAACCACTATTTCAGTTTGACTTAATTCACAAATTGTTATCAATTGCTTTTAATTCGATTCGATGTCCAGAATCTCGCAAAGGGAGAATAAACTTATTGCAGGCCACTAGCATTTTTTAATTAAAAATAAAATCACAAAACATTGTGTTATGTTTAATGTTTTGCGAGATATTTCTTGAAATGAAGAACATTGGACTTACGCCAATTTCAATTATAACGGCTCATATGTAAAATGGTAATTGGCGGAGTTATAGGGATGATGATAAAGAGGTGGAATTGCTCCGTGTGAATTTTAGGTATTTCACAAGATTTTTATTTATTTTATATAATTTATATAATATAATAATTAAGCTAAGATTTTTTTTCTCGATGGTGAGATATGTAAATGTATTGATTTTTGTAATTTTCTTAGCTCTTTGCGTAGGATTATATGGAGTTTCGAATTATAAATAAATTTCTAAGATAATTCAATCAATGAATCACCTTTTTTAATTTTAAAAAACAAACTGATCGATTGGATTGGTTTATTATCAATATTGTAAGAATCTAGTAAAAATTTCAGATTGGAACAATCATGCTCTTTTTTTCAAAATTTATATTTGTAGTTTTATAAAATAAGTTGTTTTTATATAATATTTAGATATTCTAAAATCTTTTACGTATTTTTTATTTATTTATAAGGGTACATTTATATGTACATATGTATGATGTATGTAGTTAAAATTTTGTTTTTTCTAACTGAATATACAAACATACATATACACAGTTTTTTTTGTTACAATTTTTATGATAAAAATACATATGTATGCGTTTTATCGTTATAATATTATATTTATATGAATTTACTTATCATAAAGGATGCTGCGCGGGCGTGCGCTTAAATAATACGTATACATTTGTGTTTTTTACATTTCCTGTTGAGCGACATGATTAAGGGATAGATAAAAAGAAATATGGGTGAAATGAAATTTTTTTTTGTTTATTTCTAATTTTTGTATTCGTAAAATCTGTACAAGTTAGATGAACACCCTTACATTTAGTAGACAAAATAGAAACGACACATTTATCATGGACATCAACGAAAATAATAATTCATATGCATATACATATGTACATACATATGTAAAGATATAGGAAAAAATAAGCTTTCCTTCCACTTTTATGGGAATGTAAAAGCGTATACGACTTGCGGTTGACCTTTATGTACACAAACGTTCACGAAACAATTTGGAGTTTTTAAAACATTTACAATTAGTCAAGTGGATGTTGAAATCGTAAATTCCCACCAAAAATATAGTATTTAAATGAGTTTAAGATAATATGATATTTCTTATTAGATTGAAAATACTAAATATATGTGATTAAGATGAAAATTTTTCGACATCCAATATTTTCAATGATAATTAAATTTACTTTGAGAAACGTAAATGTGGGCGCATTTCTAATTTCACTTGACAATTGTTGTTTAAATAAACGCCAACACGTATATAAAATAATTCTTCTAAAATAACTTCCTTAATAATTTTGTTTTTGTAGAAGTAGTCTTACATGTTGATATTTATATACTTTTAATATATATATATATATTTATCGCTATTCAGGGGCTATAAAATTTGAATTTCAAAAAATATAATAATAAAATAAGTTTCATTTATCGGCCTAATCATTGCTTTTGTAAGTTGAAAATTTTGGTCAATTGTTCTTTACCATTCGGTCGTTGTCGGTAATCTGTTAAGAAATGACGATATCTAAATTATAGCCTCCAAACTTTAAGACCTGAAAAGACAATAAAGCCTACAGAACGCTCCATTCAGCCGAATCATCTGACAGGCAAAGAAAATTCTAAAAGGTTTTTCCTTTCATAGAAATTTAAGTAGAAACGGAAAATTAATTAAAAATTGATAATCTTAAAATTATTAAAACTTGTCCAAGTTTATGTGACGTTCACTTATTTAATACGAACCGCATGTGCGCATAATCTGACGAATTTACATTTTTATATTATATTTTATATATAATAAGTCACAATTGATTTACAAATTATCTTCTAAAATAAATTTTATATACACACTTTATTTTACATAAATACGGTAATATATTTGCAGTTGATGTTCAAATTTTATTTACATATTTATTAGACATGTCAGTTCAGGATTGAAACACTACGATGATCATACGCTCGCCATGAAAACGAGAGTGATGATCACGATTAGTTGTCAGCTGATAATGAAGAGTTTGGATTGAGTCTGACGATGACCACGCCCTCTCTGCATGGCCAGTGGATTTTCTCCTGAAAACAAAAATCGCACTAAAGTGAACCGCATACTACATCACCAGTAATTGTTTTTTTCGTGTTGCAATAATTGATAGGTGTATTCGAAGACGATAATATAATTTAACCAAACATATATTAAAGAAACACGAATATATGTACATACATAGATGTATAATATAAAGGTAATTGTGAATTTCTCCGAAATAGCAATTTAATATTGGGATTTTGCTTTGACGGAAATTGGAGCGTTAAAATTGTCAAAATTAAATTACAAACGAATTATTACGATGTTCGGTGATGGAAAAAAATCATGGGAGCTGTTTGTGTTTCCTTTGAGATTAAATTGTAATTAAAGTTCGGTTTCTTTTTGTTAATTATTTTCGTGTTTAATTATTATTGTGTTTCATACGAAAATGCTTAGCTAATTTTTCAATACTTGCATTACTAATTTATATATTTTCGATATAAAATTTTGAAAAAATTGACCGCAATACTAAATGGAAGTATCAGCTTCGAATAAATAATAAAATATATAGCAACCTTTAAGTACGTGTACAGAAACGGTGGTAGCCGAAACATCTTCCAGTGCACACGTGTAGTTTCCAGAATCTTTTCGTGCGGCGTTTGCTATATATAGCCTGGACAGTGCTCCACTGTTGAGAACCTCGGTTTTAACGCTGAAATCAGATCATAAATTCATAATATGAAGTAATGGAAAAAAAACGTTTCGGTAATCCGATTAAAAACGTACGACTCTGTGAGGGATTTGAATTAACGATGAAAATGTTATTCGAGCTTAAAAATAATGTGAATTTATTTGACCAATCCGGCATTAGTGGGACTACTTTATATTAAAAGTTTTTAGCAAAGAGAAAAGAGATTTTATTCAAATTTTAAGTAGAGTGTATTTCAATGAAATTCACACAGATTTTGATTAATTAAATTATTTCAAATTTCCATACTTTGACAATGAGTTATTATATTAAAATGGCCACTACAATCCATTCGTTACAGTCAATTTATTTTGATTTAATTTATCTTACATATACTATTATCTAATATAATTTCGAAAGACACTTTGTAACTATGTAAGTTTTGGGAGGGAGCATCGTTTTCTATGACGATAATATCGATTCTGCTTTCGATTTCGATTCCGTTTCCAGATTACTTTTTCAATTCCGGTTCCGGATTAATTTTTTAGTTCCGTATTCGGAATCCTATTTCAGTTCCGGATCCGGATTCCTGTTTCAGTTCCGGATTCCTTTTTCAGTTCTGGATCTAGATTCCTTTTACAGTTGCGGACCCGGATTCCTGTTTCAGTTCCGGAATAAAAAAACAATTGAATTTTTACTATTAGATTAACCATGTTTAAGCGATTTTTATTACAAATACCGTGCGAAGCCGGGTAAAACTACTAGTATATAATATATTAAAAATATGATATCTTTTTCTTATTAGCTAATAGCACCAAATTTAATTTGTTATAATCTTAAAAATAATACTTTACTATGAAATAATATTCTAAAGTAAAACTGAATGCCAAATTTTCCAAGCTTGAAATTAGAATGGGACATGATATACGTATACGCATGTATGTATTTATAAATCGCTTTTCATGTCAATAAACACGGAAACATATCGTTGATCTAAAAATACTTGATCGAATCATTAGTCGATTTATGTTGACGGATTTCAAGAAAATTTGGAGGGTGTTATATGGATATTAAAAAAACCCTTATAGTTGTTCATTTTTATACAATATGTACATATGTGTGTATGTACATACATTTGGTATTTATAGATGTTTTTTTATCATCGCAGAGACTGTACAAATGTATTAGGTATAAAATGAGTAGTAGGATGTTTTATTAGCTGAGTAAATACGATTGGAAATGTCCCTATGAATTTATACTCCGGCTAATAATGCAATCGGCCAGTGAATGGGGCCGGTGATATGGAGGGCCAGCCCTAATGGAAGGCCTTCGAGATTTGTGCGAATATGGAATAACCAAGTGGAAATGCAAATAAGGCCTCGACACACCGATCTATCTTGTCGATACGTATCGCCAGTAGACGAACGTCGACAGAGGGTTAACCCTTGTGGTGCTGTCTGAATTTGAATTTTTTAACACTCGACTTTCCTTCGCTCTTGATCACTTTAGCTTTTGCAATCCTGTCTCATTGTAGCATTTACATTTACAAAATATATACAGGAAGTATAAATCAAAATTTTATTTACATATTATATAATATGCATGTACATATGTATTTACATATATGTATGTGATGGAAAAAAGCCACACAAATAAAGTCAATGGTATTATGCTATCAAGATTAGTAAATATTAAATTTTGACAAAAGTTGTATAATATCTCACTTATTACACGGTGTCAACAACTGCAAACGAAAATAAAATTTTATTTTTATTTTATTTTATTTATAGAGAAATCAACAGACAACGGGATGTACATAGATATGTATAAAAAAACAAATATTAAATATATAATATATGTAACATCCGAGTCCAATTACAGATTTTTACAAAAATTATAAAAAAAAAATGAAAAAGATAAATATAAGGAAAACAAATGAAAAAGAAAAGAATAAAGGCTATAACATGACAAAATATGTAGAACATTGCATAATTAAACTATAGTATTAAAATATTGGAAAAAGGTTATAAAATAGAATATAAGAAGAAATTGAAATTTACAAATATAAAACAAATGAAAAAGGTAAATACAAAATAAACAAATAAAAAGGAATAGAATGAAAGCTATAATATGATTAAATAGCACATTACATAACTAAACTAAAGTATAAAACTATATACTGGAAATATATATATTGGAAATATTGGTAAAATAGAATAGGAGAAGAAATGAATCAATCGGTCAAGATTCTCTTGATGTTAGACCTGAATTGATGTAGGGAAATACCAAATAGATCAACCTCATTCAGCTCTCCGTTAAACATACGATAAACGCGCTGCAGATAAGAATATTTTTGGGAATTAGTATTGAAAGGATCAAGTGAAAAGAGTGCAACGCGTCTAGAATACCGAACTGGGATTCTGAAATTACCCTTATTCAGTAAATCAGAACAATCAAGGAAACCATTTATGAGCTTAAAGAAGAATATAGCATCAGTATGTCGTCGCCTGACAGAAATATTGTTAAAAGAAAGGATTTTTAAAATGTCGGAAACAGTAGAATGGGTATAGGTAGGAAAAAGGTAGCGTAAGGATTTAATAAATTTAAGTTTAACTTTCTCAATACAATTAATATGGGATAAATAAAAAGGTGACCAGATAATTGAGGCAAATTCAAGGTGAGACCTTACAAAGGAAAAATAAAGTAATTTAAGTACATAAGGATCATTAAAGGGTTTTGCTGAGCGGAGTAGGAATCCAAGAGATTTAAATGCTTTGTTGGTAAATGTTTAAATGCTTTATATGAAAATCAGTATTTTTGTCGTTTACTCGGAACTAGATCCTCACTTCTTATGATTCGAGTACACACGCCTATGTATGTAATAGTAGTATAATACATATATGTATTTGAAAAATGAAAATTGTTTTTTGATTTATATATATGTACATATGTACATATGTAGTTAAATACTGTTAAAATGTGCTGATTCAGGGATTCGACCCTTTGGGACTGTGACGATTTGGTAATGTAAGCAGCCGAGATTTTTGAAGATATGATGCTTAGCATTCGTTTCGAATAATATGTATGTACATAAGTATTGCACATCATTTTTTTAGATTTTTATTAACGCAGTTTTTCGTGGGACCGTTTGTTGCTACATACATATATAATTATGTTTGTCTAAACATTTATACAAATCAAGGCACACATGTATGTATGTATGTATGTATGTATTTAGGATAAATGAATGTTTTGACGTAAAAAAGGCACACATTATGCTTCGGAGAGGAACATCTTAATTATGTATATAAATGAGTTACTATTGTAATTGTTAAATAATAAATTTTTCTTTGATCTGATTTGGGTAATTGGGTATTTTCAAAATTAAAATCTTTTTGGCGTACGTATCTCACTCGTAATTCCTCTAAGGTGTCTTTTGTCCTATAAAATTTCATGTAAGAATTACACCAGCTTATGTAACTGCGCACTTAATCGTAATCCTTTTTACAATTCCGACTTGTTCAAAAACTTCCCTCGCACATTTGGACGGTGAAAGATTACGCTGTATTTTAATCCACATGATCCTGGCGCGTAAAATTAACATACATAGGTACATATATTTCCAAGTCTGACGTATGAATATAAAAGTATCGTTCAATAAAGAAACTTAATTATAATAGTTGATTGATGGTCAGTTTACAAGTACAAAGGTGAAATTGGTTGAATAGTCGAATTTTAAAATATTTTATGACATTTGGTGTATGGGTTTTGGGAAATATATTTGATCGTCAATGGACTCAGATCGTGTTATAAAAGCTTTTACCATTAAATAAATATGTGTATACATACATATATATGTATGTATGTATGTATGAAGTAGGGTTTCAAGTTTTGCAATTCGATTCCATTGTGAGGTTCTCCGATAGCAGAAACATTGGGATTTCACGATCGAATTTCGCCTTTATATAAATCTTTAATAATTGCGCGAAAATCCGCCCGCGAAAAGCTTTTACGATTGTTATTCTCTGATGGAAATTCGATTGACGCGTAACGCCCTAGCGTAACTTTTTAGAAAGAGTTTGTCTAGGACTCTAGGCCATACCTTTGCTGTTCTTTCTTATTCTTCGGAGGGGAAAGATATAAATTTGTTGGGATACGGGATAGGAGATTTCATTGTTTCTCCCTGATAGGGCGTGCCAGGGATCGCGAAGCCACAAATGAAAATATGAATTTCGCAAAGCGTGCCATCGCTTTATCTTCGCCTCTTTGGGATTTTTCGGCCGGTTGTTTTATTTTATTTAAATCCCTTAAGAGAATAAGGGAGAAGAATACGAAGAAGAGATCATACAGTGTTTTGCTTCAACGGGATGATTCCCTTGCGTACTAAGCTACTTAAGCTGTCGGGCTTTTGAAATAGACAAAAATTGCTCAGTTGTAACACAAAATTCTTATTTATGCGTTTTGCCTTTTTCGTGTAAAAGGCTTACTCCAGAAAGGAAGGCGGTGCCTTAGAAATGCACTGAAAGTCTAGAAAGATACTGAGAATAATTTTGAAAAATAAGTTAATTTTTATTTACGTTAACGACGATTGCTGAAAAATATTTTTGTACAAATATGAAAATTTTTCATCAGGAATGAATGTAAATATATTTGTTTTATGTTTATATATGTGCATATTATGATATAAAATGGCACGTTCCCAAAGTGAGGTATTAAATTTTCACGTCACTACGTTTCTGGCTACCATTATTGAAGGTCCTCATTTTGTTTACGAACATGGGGCTGTGATTTATAAGTGACATTTTCTTTAGAAATTATGATTCAAAATATATAGCTGTGATTTGATTGTGAATCGTTCGTAGATATACTATTTAATTTAGCAGTCAGTTTCATTTATACATCTTTAATAATAATCGACAAAAAGTTGTTCGCTTGTCACGATTTATTTCACTTGTACGATTGATTATGGCAGTAAAACAATTCGATACATTGAATATGAAAGTAATACTGAGTGATGTCAAAGACGTATGGATGAAAATAAAAACCGGATCTGGGTGGCATTTACGCGGGTCGATGAGTATAATAGAACCATTTCGGGACATGTGTGAGTGTATGTGTAATTAAATAACAAGGGCATGGCAATTTGAAAGTCAATGGGGTTGGGACCCAGAACTTATAATGATAACGGGTAGGTTGTATTGTCTCGTTGGATTTCGGGCACGCTGCGGTTGAAGGCATTGAGAGTCACTTGCTACGAGAAATATGTAATTTTGATGAAAATCGCTCATTTTAGAGAGAAAGCGAGTGGGCGAGAAATATTATATATTTTTTTCGTAGAATGATATATCATAATATTGTGTGAGCGTGGAAAAATAGCCAATTCTTGGTTGCGGTGTGGCAATTTCACGAGCGCTTGTGAAAAATGGCCGATTTCGAAAGAGGCAAACAAACGTTCGCCGAATTATATTGTGTAAGCGACTTTTATGGTCGGAAAACGGCGTCTACGACGGCCAAAAGGCGTGTTTGTGCTATACGTTTTGCGTAAATTTTGTAGTTAAAGTCGCGTACGTTCGTTGGAAGCTTTAAAGTAGATGCCCATAGAAGAATCTTAGCACAGGGGTTTTGAATGCGTTGAATTTATGCATATTTAAAATTCAACCTTTAGGATGCACAAAGATGTCTCGTAACAAACATTTTAAATTTATATTTTCCCCTTTGTATCAACTAACTTGAAGACATTTTTATTTATACGTACCTATGTGTTTACATTTTTGAAATGCTTTCGTTGCTTTGATGTATTATGAATGTATAATATATATACATATGTACAATATATATATATATATATATATATATATATATATATATATATATATATATATATATATATATATATATATATATATATATATATATATATATATAATAGGCAAAACGGAACATTTATCGTTTGATTGAAAACGTTTTGGTAGAATATCTTTTTATATATTAGATGTACATATGTATGTATATTAAACGATTGAAAGCTAATTTATATATTTGTATAAATATACATACATATGCATATACATATTCATATATTTAGACATGTTATATGTATGTTAAGTACATTCATACTGAACATTTCATCGTTTGGCATCATCATTTTATTTCAATCTGACAGTATTACTTTTTAAGTATTCTTATAAAATGCCTTTTGCATAATGCGCATTAAAAAAAAATGTAAATATGTACGGATATGTTATGTACAGTCGAAGTGTATTTTAAGTTGTAATATATTCCAACTGGCGTCTTAGGTCATTCATACTCAACTCTATGTAAATCTAAATTTCATATGCAGGTACGACATACATACATATGTATACATTTATTGTAAATTATATCGAGGAGAAAATAACGTTTTTAATAATATTTATATTTAATTTAATATTAAAATAATTTATTCCAAAGCAATAAATTTGTAAAATATAATTATTGGAAAGGATAATTAAGATATTGAGCGTGGTATTTGGGAAGGACTTTGATCTCGCAACAATGGCACAACTTTCTTTGAATATAATAATAACGTGAAATAAAATTATTTTAAATCTTAAATTTTATCTCACATTAATTGAATTTTATTGTATAATTATAATGGCTTGATAAAATAAAGTTTAAAGCTGTATTTTAATATGTATGGATATGTGTGTATTATATATGTATATATATGTAGATTTGCGGTTTTGCAAGTATCGATCTGTGGTTGGGAATCCGTTGTTGGACACTGTTGCTGTACTAACAATACCAAGACGTCATTCAAATTCAGATCGATCGTATTTGGAAATGCTGAAATTTGTTTTAAAACTTCTTTGAAATGATTTTCATGCTTTATTATCATTTTCATTAATTAATTATGCCCTCTCTTTTTCTTATCTCGCGCAGAAGGTCGTCAAAAACCGTCGAATATATTATTATATTTCAAATCGAGAATAAAACGTATTTTAAAGGTATTTAAGAATACATACGTAAAACTAAAAATAGTAACAAACAATCATACTACCATTTCTCCCCGAGGTATCGCGAGCAATCGACCGTACACTCAAGCGGGTCAACCGCGCTGTTCGATATGTTCCTAAACACTGTCACCCGGCAAAGTTTACTTCTCGAACTGGGACCGTGTCATTTATTCAACGGGTGATCGTTTGTTTGTCGCGCGACACCACTGAAATATGAGATTTTACCGAATTTTCGTCAAAGTCGCACGGAAAACTTGGCCGTTTTCCGTTCGTTTTTTCGATTTTTTTTTTGTTTCTCTTTTTTTCGCCATTATTATTATTTTTTTACAAACTTCAGCAGATGCTCGACGTTCGAGGCGCGCCGTCGCGGCGGCCAAAAGGGAATCAATCAAATTCGGGCAAAAATGGGGGCGGTTATTGGATAACGCCACATGTGGCGGCTGGCCGCGGGGAAACCGCCATAAATCAGTAGGAGGACCCCTACGCGCTAACTGAGACGTGGAAGAGTACGACAATGTGACACAGGCGTAGTCAACCCTTTTCCGATCAATATGTGTCCATATGCATATGTGTATGTGTGTGCGCGTATGTGATCCCGATTCGTTTTTAATTAAAACTTCACTAAAATAGAACCTATTATACCCTCATCACGTGGCGATCGCGTATTTTTACTAACAAGCATCTACGCATGTAACTACACATTAACTAGAGGCCTCGTGCTGTTTTTATAGGCGGAAATTCACGGAGAAATTTATCTGTGGACGTGAATTTTTTTTAGCAATTGATTTGTCGTAGCGGGTTCTCAAACAACAACAACTTGTCTGCCAACAGATAAGGTTTTTTTACGGCACATTACAATCGATCAGGCGATTCTTTTTGTGTCAATCGCTGTCTTTTAAGGATTCGAATTATGAAATATGATTCTCATTAGGTATATAATTGTAGTATTTTTAGCTACGATGAACTTAGTAGTCAGAGACTCACCGAGAGATTTGGCTAGACCGAGAGAATGCCCACTTCGCAATTTTGATCAGTTGCAAATTCAATTTGCTGATATTATAAAATGCTAGCTACCCCGTCTCTTTGATACTGTATAATTGTTTATAATTGGTCAGCAAAGCTCATTGGGGTTTACCTGTTAGGTTTTCCTTGCATATATGTACATATATGAATAAAAAAATAAAAATAATGCCCACTTCACAATGAATTCAAAAATAGAAGCTCAATTAATGAGACTAAAATAGTTTCCACGTGTAAAGAGTTTTCTCATCCGTGTTAAGTTATCTCAATACTAAACACGTAGGCTTAATTTAGAAAGTGTTCAAAATTCGCTCACGCTCAATGTGTTTGATATGTAATAATGATTCCACCTGCTCACTTATAAAGCAACCTTTATTGTAGGTAATATGTTTCGGAAATATGTACTTATTATATATTATTTGCTTTGAGTTTCATTAAATGTCAGACAATGTAAATGTTGAATTACACTTTGATGGTTTGCAAATATGAAAAACGTTTCATATGATGGGTTCAGTATAATGAAATATTATGTCAAAATATGAATTGTAATAGGGCCACAATTGAGTTTAATAGGAATTTTGTTTTTCTTTTCAATATACATAATTTTGCGTTTACAGGTTGAAAATGGGATATTTTAATATCCAATATTTATGTAGAGTTTTTAAATTATTTTTTTTACATATGTAAAAGTTCAAATTTGTACAGATGAATTTTAATTGATTCTATAGTTCTGTAATGTCAAAGCAAAATTCGGTCGTTGGCCCGTAAGTTTTCTACGACTGGAAATATTCGACAAAAAGAGCCACGAGATCCCAATCCATCAAGTGTACGCAGTTTTTGTGACTTTCTTCGTAATACTTTTCGACAAGGAGCTAATCGCACCACTTTCTTCCCTCTAATCTCGGACATTTTCGATGACTAATGTCACGTGCCTCATCGAGAAAACACGAAATTCGAACGAGTGCATGCGAGAGGATAATATGTGTATGTATGTATATATCTAATATATAATTTCGAATGAAACAAAACAAAGATGACGACAATTCAATTGGTTGAATATTATATCTTTTTCGATTCAAATAAATTTAATAAAAAAACAAATGAATATTTACTATTAGATTCTTCATGTTTTCGCTGTTTATATTACAAATACTGAGCGGAGCCGGGTAAAACAACTAGTGTATTATAAACAAAATATAATGTCTACGCCTAACTCAAATGGTGGCGACTTTTCCTATCGGCACTTTTGAAGTTGCGAAGTGCGCATATACAAATGAGTGCACGCTTTCAACGACTTTATTCGAAATTTATGCCATAAACGGGCATTCAAATCGCACATTTAAACCGCAATTGGCGTGTGCCGAAATTCGCGTTTCGTAATCGCGAAAACCGCAGGGTTTCCGCGCCACCACTTATCACCTCTCTTAACCACGTGCGTCGTACGAGCTTTTGATTAAAAAGTTGTTTATCAATCTCGTCACACGTTAAGGCAGCGAGAAAAACTCGCTTAACCTCCTTCCTGCCGCTTCCCGACCGCGACAACTTTTACGAATTTTTTTTACAGGTTTCGCGCGTTTTTACCACGCAAATTTTATTTATGAAGCGCTAAGGGTGGGCGTTAGGGGTAGCGATGTTTTTTTGCACAGCTTCCCGTACTCTCTCTCTCGCTTCTTACCCATCACCAAAGGCCGCCCATCGAATGGGTCCCCGTAAAATATGTTACGGATCATATTGGCAATAAAAATAAACTCAACCACCGCGGAAAGCTCACGTTCTTGACGTCCGCATTCGCGCCACTGTCGGAATATATTAAATAGGACACGTTCACTGGAGGTACCTACATATCGCTGGGTTGAAAAAGACGGGGATGGGATTTTTATTATGAGCAAAATGTATGTACATTCTCTATGGATAATAAAAATTATGGTGGGAATATACACGATAACGTTTTTAAGAGTCGTAAAACATAATCGTGAAATAAAAATTGAGATCATTCAATGGACAGATAAGGTTCATTTTGGTTTGCTTCCCGCAAAAATTGGTTGTATATTTATGGTGAATTAACATGATGTTTCTAAGTCAATATTTAACTCATTGGTCAAATATTGACTTATAAAATATTATATCATATATATAATATCACCAATATCATATTCCGTCTGTGCGTTTGTGTGTCTGTCGTGTCGTTTCGATTCGACATATGTACATGTGTACGTAAGCTAGACCGCTTCCAACAAAACGACGAACGAATATAATACGAATAATAACAAAAGAAAAAAAGTATACATAATAGTATTTAAAATATATTTAAACGCCATATAAATATATGTATATTTGATTTTTTTTGGTTGGTACAATTTTTTTTCTAGATTTATGCTTGAGTGAAACTTTATGCGCTAATGGTGTTTGTTGTTTATTATTAGGATTATTATCTTACGTGTGTGTTGTGCGATTGTTAGTGTTTTTCACCTGATTCCACCCCGTTTGGTTTCGTAATTGAGATGTTTTCCAGCGTGTGTCCACACAACTTGTCCACTCGGCTGGGGAACTTTGCTGATAACACAACGCAACTCTATAATGGAGCCTTCTTTGTAGAACTTGTCAGACACGGAAACACCTCGCTCATCCACTATCTCGACTTTTGGTACTGTAAGAAAGAAAAAAACGACAGTATTAAATACAGAACGAGAATTGTTTTCACTTTACGTTGACGAATTACATTACGGTATGAGTACCCGATGTATCGAATTTCGTTTGAAATTGTAAAGCGGAGAAGTGAGAATTTATTAAACGGGGAGTATTTTACGATGGCAAAATTTCTTCATGCTATTACACAAGTACATACATATATTATTATGTAAGTAGGTAGCCTTATACATGCATACATATATACATACGTTTTAATATATATTTTTTTCGTTGAAATATATGTGTCACCTTTATATTTCGCATTTCTGCGTCTTACTTTTCGATCCCGGTTGGACTCTTAAGCCTCTGTCGTTTCGTGTCGTTTTCTCGAGCGAAGAAACGTCCCTTGCTTTTTTTTTGACGTAGACCATTGTTAATCTCTAGCACGAAAGAGCTTCCCCTCATATGAATTTATATACATGCATATGTACATATGTATTTTTCTCCAAATGAAATTACTGAATTTTACGGATTTTTTTTTCACTTCTATTGGTATCTTTAATTTAGCTGCTTTAATATTATAATAAGACCGACGCTATTTTCGAATATATGTTCATATATTCGATTTTGAGTGTAGTGAACTTCACTTTTTATCTTTTGTGATTTTCTGGAGCGGAAATAATAGAAAGCAGGAATGGATAATGATTTGGGTTGTGCTAATTTAGTATGGACCGGTAAGTACAATAATTTAAGTAAGATAAAATCAGCAAACTCTGACAGGAGGCTATCGATTTGGATTTTATACATAATCATTCAGACCTAGCCAATAGCTATAGATATATGTACATATGTACATATATCGTAATCATATGTACGTAATCATCTAGCAAAATTTTCGATTTCTGCAACAGTAAACAAATGCTTAACATGTGAGATACTCTGTGAATATTATTGTAATTATATTTAATTATTAGGCAGAATACTGTTTTGAATTTTTCATAATTATTATATAATTATTATTACATTATGTATTTTTTTGTGTACTGGATTTTTTTTACAAAGAAATGTATATACATATATTATGTATGGTAGGTACATACAAAAGTCGAATTCTATGTAACGACTTTTCGCACTGTTCCCGAATAAAGAAGCGGAAGGAATTAAAAGATATTTAGGCTTTTCATGGATGCGATAATGGAAAAGGCATTCGCATGCCGGAAATGGAACTTTGTGACCTCTCATCCATTTTGCGAATAAAAACATTTTTAATTTTGAAGTTTAATAGAATAACTTCGCAAACGGCACGGCTAACACGCCGCTATGGAGAAATCACGTACTAACTGCTCTCGAATTGTACAATAAAAAAGTACACGTAAATCTGCATAAACTTGTATCTATGTAGATATTATTATTTTTTTTTCTTATGTTTATATTTATAAAAATATCTTTTATGTATTTTCTGGACACAGTGTCATATTGGGGAGACACTGTGGTATACTTGTGTATTAAACAAATATATATGTACATATGTATGTATAGTTAGCTGATAGGTGAGTTTAATCTTACCGAGTACTGAAAGATGAACCGTTCTCACAAGTGGTGGATGGGTTGATACTTGACATTCATATGGTCCATGGTCCCTGGCTGCAACCGGACTTAGGGCCAATCTCCAATCTCCGTGGCTTGCAGCTTGTAGAGACCAACGTCCATCACTGGCTAGTGTTAAACCACCAGCAGACAGAAGAACTAGTTCTTCTCCACGTCTTCTTACCCAAGATATCTGTGGAATATAAAAATAATAGAATAACCGTAACAATTTGTATACACATTATAGTTTCAAAAAAGAAATAAAATCTTAGTGTGACGAGGCTCAGTGATATATAAACTAGCTAAAACTTTAAAATAAAGTTTCTTTGTTGAAACTATATTTTCTTGCTTTTTATTCACTTTAACACTTTGCGATTTGAAGCGTGTGATCAAATTAGTGAAAAATAACCGCAACGAAGTATCTCAAACTTTGAGGAGGTGTGAGGTGGAAATCGCATTATTTTTGCGTTACTTCAAACACTATAATTTACATTTTATCATCGTCGTTGGTTTATATTATAATAATATTTATCCACAACCCGGTAATAGGATTAGGCGTGTTTGTTTTTGGGGGTGGCAACTTTCTTGATTAATTATGCACAGGAAATTAATCGTGTGCGTGCAGGCACGAAAATGCGCCCGAAAAGCCTTTAATCGCGTTATAGGGTTAATTGTGAGATTTGGCTGCAATCAGAATTTGCAATTACATAGGTAATTATCAAATTAAGTTTCCAAAACTTTAATTGAAATTAATTTTGTTTGTTTCAGGGATGTGTGACAGGCCGTCAACAAATTTAACTGTTCAGCTCAAAACAACAACACCACTTAATGAAGAACAAGTGTGTATATGTAATTCTCTAGTCTTTTGTATTCTAATGTAATTTATATTGAAGTGGGATAACACGTATATTATTAACACATATAACATGTACATACATATGTATATATGTACATACATACGTATGATGTAACAGTTAGTTTTCTTGAAAGTTCATTATGTAGAGATAGTTCTAAACAAACGAGAAATTTATGATAGTTGTGAAAGATTAAATTAGGTTAGGTTAGGTTGTGTTGGTTACGCACTGTTAAAATGCCTATCGCTTCTTATTAAACCTACTACATATATTTCAAGCGAGGTCTGACGATGTTCATTATTTTATAAAATATATTACTATAGGTTAATTAAGAATCTTGATAGATTATATGTATAAGACGAATTCGGGATTGTGTTTATATTTGTCGTTCTAAATAATCTCTTCGCGTTGCTTTGAGTAGATATGTTGGACCAGTATTACAGAAATGTTTTGTATTACAGAAATGTTTATAATATTTAAATGTAAAATTTAGTTTTTCAACTTGTTACAAGATCCGTCTGGGTTAGTACTCGGCTAATTTAACTCTATCTCAGTGGGTAATGTTGACTCAGTAGTTCAGAAACTGTAAATAAACTTTACTTTAAGTTCATTTTAAGCCCGTTTATGTTTACACTGTATGTATGTATGTACACAAATATTCACGTATATTATCAAATTGGATTATGTATAAGAGGCTAAATTGAATGTACAAATATCATGTGAATTACATATTCATCGTTGAGGGGTGAGTGATTGGGATGCAAGGTGTGGCTATTGAATTTGATGGGAGATTTAGGAGGCGAGCGGTTCGAGCCGACGTTTTGTCGCAATTTTGTCGATTTACGAGCGTCGTTGCAGGGTTGAACGCTTAGCAAATTGTAAGGCGAACCCTAGGGATATTCGGGTGGGTACGGTTTTCCTTATCAAATTGTACTAACAACCCGACAAACAGCGTTCGCTTAATTTATGTGCGGCGAGACGGGTCACGGACGAAATTCTCGCGCTTAAGTGCGACACGTTCCCAAACTGCGGGTCGCGAACCGACGGGACCATCCTGCGGGGGATCGAGGCGGGTTGCTGTGAGGTTTTCACCTCCAAAGCCGCGAAGGCTTTCGCGCAAAACACCCGAGGACATCTGTCAACTGAGCGGAAAACTGCGTCACGCTCCGGCACGCTTGCGGTTCCCCCATTCGCGGACGCGAAACTCTTTCGCGATACGTGCGATCGGTTTTCCGCTATTGTTGTGTCCTTTTATTCTATTTTTTTTCATTTTCATTTTTGTTTTGCGTTGCTGACAAAAAATATTTTCCGCATTCGCGATTCTCGGGGTGTAACAAACCAAAAAAATATAAATCTAGTCACCTATTTTTGTTTTTTTTTTATCGCGCTCTGTTTTGGTATATGCGTCTTTGTTCTTTTTTTACAACTGAGATACTAGTATAATATATTTTTTGATACAATACCGTATAAATCTTTTCGGTGACGTGCCAAAATTTTATTTCAATTTTTAAAACATCAAGAATTTTATCGTAATGTGAATTCTCTGTTTTTTATTTCTTTCTAAATTACACGATGCGTGCTTAGTATTTTAGAGTCATTATCTCGTCAACTTTTTTTCCAATTCCAAGTGTCTAGTCTAGATGGTTTCTTGCAAAATTGCCATTTATTCAACACCACCATTGCTCATTTTATTAATAAAAAATAGGAAAAATATGTACTTTTTTATTTAAAAAAAATTATATTCGTTTCATATAAAATTTCATGTTAAGTATTTCCCCAATTCATCAGAACATGATTCGGTAGGAAAATAAAATGTAATTATGGTCGATATTTGTTCCATTGTGAGTGTTTGTTGCGTATCTAACTGACGTTTGTTTTGATTACTGTAGGGAACTCAATGAATAAATTTAGATTCTATTCCGGGGTAAAAAAAGAATTTGTAGAATCATTTTTTTAGATCTGTTCGAAGAGAAATTTTAAAGAAAAATGTTAACGCATTTACCGAAAATTCAATATCCAAATTTAATATAACACGCTTTCGGTAAATTTACATAACGATGAATAATTTGCTGTTACGCAATGTTCAGTAAAATAGTTTACAGTTCACACTAGAAATCTTACTCTCTCAGTATCAAAATGCTAGCTGTAATAACGGTCATCGCTTATTTCTATTTGCTCGGTTCAAATCCCCTCCCCATTTTCTTCTATTTAAACATCCCTCGCATCTCCTTCCCTTTGCCAGATTTAAATAAAGTTAGTCCTGTGGAATTGTTTCACAATTATACGTTTCGTGTTGACCAAACGGGATTAAAGGCTCAACGTTGTGAAAATAAAACAGATTCAATATTTAAAACAAACAAACAAATATGAAAACCTCCGTGCGGAAACTTAAGCTGTTTACATGTAAAAGTATCCAACAATATTATGCTTTTACGTTTATTCGATTGAGCAAAATCTGTGCATATTTTACAATAATAAAATGCATTAGAAACGATGAAATTGAGTTGATATATTATAACGACGGCTTAGATTTTCATCGATAAATCACATTATATTAATTTATACTTTCAGTATCAATTTCGTACCCGCACGGGTCAAATTTCATCCCTTTTTATTGGATTTTCCACGTTCGAGGGTGTTGGGTTCAATGTTCGATTCTCGAAGCCGGAAACTGTAACGGACGACTAACTTGGGTACCACATTGGGACAGGGTACATCCTTTGTTCCATGAGAGTTTCGTCGTGCCCTTTATCGTTTTTATCATGTTCGTGGAAAATTATAGGAAAATACTTTTTTCTGCGAATATACGTATAAGAAAATGTTTATAATACAATTTCTCTCAAGGGAGATTTGAACCCATCAAATGGAATTAGTGACGTCTACCATCAGGGCATCACAAATATAAGATTAAGATTAATTTTTAAATATGTAGTTTTAAATAATAATTTTTATTATATGTATGCAGATGAACGCCTACAAATATTTATGTGGAAAATGCTATTATTTATTAAATGAAGTATCATATATAATACTATGGTCGGATTTTATATCTGACATTTTCCACGTTCACACAGGGCGCTTCATAATAAATGTATGCTACGAAGCAACTGTTATTCGCAATTCTCACGTTGCTTTTGTTTTGGGTTTCACATTCGTATGCAGAAAAAAAGTACAAAAACACAACCATTCGACACCCATTTCCTCGGCGCGAAATAAAAAATGGTTACATTTTTTACTTGTTGAACGGACTCGGGTCGACATCCCGGCCGATTTGCGTTAATAATTTATTTTAATATACGCGCTGGGGGTGGGGGTCGGGGGTGGTTGGGGTGCTCTAGACGGGTGGTCCTGCGCGAAAAAGACCCTTAATTGTCGGATTTATGGGTAGACGACTTAATTTTTCCGCGGGCGATCGGAATGTAAATTTGGGTATGGCCGTAAATCACGCCGTTTCGCCGTGGCCGACGCGCAAATTCGCGAAGACCGGTACGGTACGCTCGGCGTGTTTAATTAAATGCGGCTCCTTGTGTTGTGTGGGTGCACGTATTGATGTGTTTGTATGGGAAACTCAAAGCGAAATGGTGGTCGCCAACCATCGGTGTATGCATGTACATATGTACATGTGTATATGTACATATATCCGTCCACTAAAAGGACATTTCCATTAAGTGTGGCCGATAATTAACCCGATTGTTTGATCAACTGGATGTAAAGGGAGACGGGAAGAATAGCCTGTATTGATTCGCATAATATAGATACGTTTGTGATTTTATGTATGTATGTAATTATAAAAGCTTTGTTTATGATAGATTGATGACGGCTAATATGAAATCGTTTGAATTCGTTTTGTGAGATTTATATTATAGGGGAAGTAACTTTTCGACAAGATAAGAAGTTTTAGAACATTGTATAATAAATACTTTATTTTAAAAGTTATACATATTAAAAAATTAAACTAGATCTGTTCAATTTGTTCAATATTTGAACGAAAAATGTTTTCCGTTGTACATACATAGTGTATTTATAAAATTAGGTAATATCATAGTTTTATATATATTTTTACACATATTATACATATTTTGTATATGTACGTAAATATTTAAGTGGATACTGGTGAATCCAACTATGCAGTATTCTTATGGATTTCTACTGCCGAAGTTACGAAAAAGAGGTCAAATTAATGCGATGCGTCAGCCGTTAGGACGTGGGTCTTTCAAGTCTTTGAAACTTGATAATGGCATTCAAATGTCCGGAGTTTGGTTTAATGTTGAGTATTTTTTCCTTCGAAACTATTTCAATTACTATTCAATTTCGTTTTGTAACTAGACAATGATCTCATTTTAAGTAATTTCACTCGAGAATTTTTTTTACAAATGTCGAGTTTTCCAATGGGACGAAATCGACAACTTTTCGAACAAATTAGGTCGCTAAAAAGTCCAAAGTTTTAATAGATACTTCGAATTCAGAATTTAAATCTGACATTTAAACTTATCGTAGCTGCCTCGTGGGAAATTCGAAACAGAAGAATTTTCTAAATAAATTAGAAAACACGATAGTCTATAGAATTGAATAATTACATTCTTACAATCGTCTTATTATTTATTTTTCTTGCAATATATGTTTATATAATACGTGTATATGTTTCGGATTGAAAAAAAGGACAATTTATGGAAATGGGTCTTTGACTCGAAACTCAAAGACCCACTTTTTGTCGTTCTTCCGACACGTGCGCGAATTGAAACGTAGAAAATTCAATTTAAAGGGTCACTTTGAGACTCGAATTTCAACTATCGTAAACATTTTGACTTTATTTTCGAAAATCGAATCGCATTTAAGAAGAAAAAAAAATACGAAACGAATCTCACACGGGATAAAATGTGCTAGAAAGAATTGTAAAAAAAATACGATGTACATATATGTAATTAGTTTAATTTAAGATTAATTGTTTTATAATTGTTGTTTATAATAATTGTATTTAAAATTGTTCAATTAGTATTGAAAATCGAAATTAATTGTTTGTTAGAACTGATTTCAATTAAACCCATTTGAAATTGTGTTTATGTATGTGTGTATATTATAGTTTTAGAGCTATTTCGTATCCGAATCAATTTGATTGATTAAATCCGAATTGAAAGATTGAAACTTTGGCAACACAACAAAATAAATTGATTAACTCGCTGGATTTATTTAACCCAATCTCGACGCAGAGTAGTAGTAATAGGTACTTTGTATACTAGTATTGAAAGTTTCACTTTGTCTGTTTACTTTATCGATTTAAAAAAACTGATACTTTTATTCATTTCGATGGAAGCTTACATAAATGAAAAATAAAAAGATTGCACTGGAATAATTTATCATATTCTGCTTCAATGGTCGTTTGATTTTAAGCGAGTATTGCAGCGATATATGTACATATGTACATACGTATATCTACCGAAGTTTTTATTGATATGAAAACGGGAATTTTCCAGATGGCATATCATAAACACGTGCGAATAAGCTCGCCGCGGAAGGATTTGAAAAATGCTCGCAAATCTGTTGATATATTTTCATGTCATAAATTTATTCGCACATAAAATAATAGACGGAGAATTTTTATGTGAAGTATGATATCTAAAGGAGATGGGGAGTAGGAGAGGGTGTGAGAGAAATATAGGGAAGGAGAGGGAAATTTCTGAAAATTTTCGAGAAACAACACCTGCTTAACAATTCAAGAAAGCAAACGAGATTCGAGCTCCGTAGTGTGGGACGATGTAAAAGCTAAAGCGTGTCGTGCTCGATAAAGAGAATCGTCTAAAAACTGAAAGTGCTTTAAAGTTATTTTTTATACGGACTTTTGTATTTCAAGGGCTCGATCGAAACTGCCACCGGAACGTTTAAAGGCACATTCATATTTATGGCGTCGAATCGTTCTTCGCAGCTAGGATTAGGATATTAATTTTTATGCTGTAGTAATATTTCATAGGATCATTGAAATTTCTCGTCTACTACATACATATATAATAATTTCTCATCTACAAATATTTTGCCATACGCTAAGCAAAATTTTATATTCTAATAAACTTGAAATGTTTCCACATTTTTATGTATTTTATATTTTAATTTTCAAGAATGACGTAGCCTTCAGATTTCAAAAGTATTCATTTTTATCCATTTGAAAGGCACATACATATGTATATAAATATCGATCTTATTGCTTAACGAATGGAAAAAATATTTAGATTAACAAAAAAATCTTGTAAAAAACCGGTAGTAAAATGGCTAACAAGATTTCCCAATCCCAGGTGTAGTTAAAAATAAATAAATAAAATGATAATTCAAAAGTTAACCAAAATCTATAATTAAAACTGAAAAATCAAGATTTTCAGCGATATCATTTTCAGTAGATAGAGTTTGAAATCTGGAAAGTCTATTTTGTGACATTTTAGACCGGAGATAAGTTTTAAGTTTCGAAAAACTTATCTTTATTTTATAAAAAACGTTCACCACTTGATACAGTTTCAGGCAGCGTCAGCATAATTCGCATAGCAACCCAAATGTTCGGATACAATTCTTGTAAATCATACTGTTTTATAAAGTTTAATACTATGAGTGGATTTATTTTAAAAACCTTGAATTTTATTCGAAAGAAAGGCTTTTAAAATAACAGGTTCATCGCTTAGTTTATTACTAATAATATCAGATATTTACTTCATGGTGAGCTTAATTTGAAGATCGGCTCTTCCCGGTAGATTGTTTACAAACTACACAAAACCCCCACGTCTCTGAATATTTGTTCAACTGTTCGAATCTTTCTTTCATTGACACTAATGTTGTATCCGATAATTAAAAAATAATTTAATTGAAAAAGAACACTACTAAACAATGAATGAAACAAGAAAGCTGAAATTTTTTAATTAGTTTAAATCCTCTAATGTGATTGCTTCATGAGCTACACCTGGATCCTTTCTTTCAGTTTCGGATAAAGTAATTAAAACATCATAACCGTCAACAATTTGATAACGAACTGCTTTGACACTTGCTTTTTTTCGCTTCCGATCGTGTGTCAGATAATAAGGAATTATTTAAGGAATATAATTGCACGTGAATCAGTTAGAATCTTCCAGCATGTTTACAGTTTAGAAAGTAGAAGCGCTTTTGGCCCTCTAATCTAAAATTTTTAAGGGCCTTTTGCGCTCTAATTTTAAATTTTAAAGCGCCTTTGGCGCATCGAGTGACGCCCTAACTTACTCGGTGCCCTATATATATATATATATATATATATATATATATATGTATATTTATAATTTAATTAATTACTTACAGTTTTGTCCCCAAGCTGTCCCACTCGGCAGTGTAGTAAAACTCGTCCACCAAGTTGAGCCGTCACGTTTGATGCACTTCCGTCCAAAAAATAGGGCAACGGCTCCGGGGGACCAGTGCTGCTGGTCGTCTCGAAGAAGTCATCTTCGTCGATGTCCTCATAGGATTCAGTGTACGGTGAAAAGTCGTGCCAGTAGTGGCTGGGCACCGAACCGGGTATAAACTTTGACAGCTTACCCAGTCTACTGGAAACTGAAACAATCGTGGAAAAGTCACATAATATGGAACGTATATACATATGTATGCATATTATTGTCAGAACGTCGCTCGTAATTAAACAACACTCGAAAATGCCTGTCGTGGACAAATTAGTGAATTTATTGACACGCATTCAAATTTTGACAAGGGTATTCTTCATTGGATATTGTTAGTCGACGACGAGGCGCGAGTTGCTCCGTGGCTCGGTTGGAGAAACTTGGCCAAGTTTCAGGGTCGCACGTTTGTTATTAATCTCGTGGATTGGGTTTCTCCACATAATTTTGGATTATGTCGCAGCGTGTACGCAGAGCGGTGTTCCTTAATTGATTTAGCAATCCGAAACGCTTAGTGTTTAATTTTAAATTATGCTAAAGATATCGCTTTGAAATTGGCTAATAGAGATTTATGTCTGTCTGCTCGTATAATTTTGATCTAAAATCATAAATCGCAAGAAATATACATATACAATATATTTATCTCACAACGGTATGTATTATATCACGATTCACACTAATAAAATGTGTGTATTTGCTCCCCATCAAAACAAGTTTCTATCAATGCAAAATATTTTTATAAACATTGTATCACTTGAGCTTAGACCACACTAGGTAGTACTGCACTGCAGCGACGCAGCGCGGCCAAATATTGTTTGTATGAGATTGTATGAGATAGAAAGCACTTCAAGTGGTGCCACACTTCACCTCAAAATTACCTTGTACCAGCTTTGATGATGATGTATCAACTTTTGTACCAACAGCTGCGTTGCGTTGCTGCAGCGCATTGTCGCCTAGTGTGTTCGGACCTTTATACGTTTTCAACATTTACTGCTTTTAATTTCATCAAAGGCGTATTGTAGATATGTACTTATATCACGATTTGAACTAATACAAAGGCATAAATGCATATTCTTATCCTTCAAAAAACATATTTATAATAGTTTAATAGTCATTTATGCCATTTCAATGTTCACGTATTTGTTTATTGTATATTTAAAGCTGGACCGATAGAGTTTTTGGCAAAAAAATACTAAAAACATTGAAGAAAAAATTAAATTAATTACAGAACTAAAAATAATTAAATCAATTTGGCTATATTAAATATTTTTCAACGTAGGTAGAAATTTAAAGTAATCTGTATATACCTTTAAATGAATGCATGTGGTTGCAAAATAGACGATGAAATGTAGAATTATGCATGTAAGGGTAAAATTTCAGTTGAAACCAGTCGACCGGAAGTGAGGGCTATTTGAACCGTATCGAATAGCAAATGAGAGGAAACTGCATTTTCAACCGTATCGCGAAATGAATGCGTATTGTATTTTTTTAAAATTATTTTTCCGATTTATTTTAATATAGATAATTGTGTGTTGTACGTATATAATATTCGAAGTGGCGTTGATTTTCGATATACATCAGATGACAGAACAATTTTCCGGGATAAAAATCACTCAAGTGAGTTATTTGCGCGTTGTTCGTGATTGATGTATTAAGTATCAAGTACATATGTATGCATATGTTGTATATATGTATGTACTTGTTATACGACGGCGGGTATTGATTTTTCAATCAGCGGCTATTTTTATTCGACAATTTAATTTTGGAATTTTTGCGATTCAATAATTATTCTATCGATGCAGACTAAATGAGAGGAATTTTCGGAATTGTATTGACTTTCACTGTATATAATTTTATATAAGATAAATAGATAATTTTATATTCGTTAATGAAAAAATCTTAACGCGGAAAATGTTATGAATTATTCATGAAACGTTTTATGTGAATAAAATACAAGATGAAGTACAAATAGACATCCTTTTACGCATAAATCTCGATAGACATCATTTTTGACGGGCGATACGTCGTTTATATAATATAAAAGAAGTACACGTCTGTTTTGATTGAACGCTGTCAATACATTGACTGATTTTTTCAATGTTGCTCTATGTCACATACTAACGCCTATTTTTACAAAAAGTACGAGAATTTTTCGGATAAATAATTCCCCAAATTTGCACGTAAATTCGTAAACTCTTGAAATAGCACAATTCCGATACGATTTCAACTGTTCTGCGTAAAACAAAAGCGTTTTGATTAATTGTTCTATGGAGAATAATACGGTTGTCATGTCGGGCAAAAGCGACCCGACAGAACTATCATGTAATATTAAAGTTGTCGTGACGTTTGATGATGTCATCATCATCATCATCATCGTTGCGTGTTAGGTCTGTATCTTTAATTAGAAAGCACAGTTATTGACAATATAAAAGTCTTTATTTTTACTTTATCTATGTACGTAGTAACAATAGATGAAGTTTTGTGATCATGCGAAAATTCGAACTCGAGATTTTGACTGATTAGAATCGATTACTGATCACGTATTCATGATCTAGAAAATATGTGTGTGTGTGTGTGTCTGTGTATTTTGGGAATTTTTTGAACTCTAGTCCTTTGAACATTAGTCCTATCGAACTGAAACTTAGTATCGGTTACTTAAATTCTTATCGACATGACGTCCATTTTATTCAAATTTTTAAGTTGACTGGAAATGGTACCTCCCCTTATAGGTATCCTCTTTCTATATGTAATAAAAATAATAATTTTTATAACTTGATATTTTATAAATATTTTTATCTGAACCGGAAGTAGTACTTTTACTCTAGAGAATCGAGGTTTTTTTTATGTTTTTCTCAGAAACCTTTTGGTTTATTGAACTGAAATTTCATAACTAGAAGTTTAAGCGTAATAACAAGTTATGTATAAAAGTGGCAGTTTACTCTTGTTCGAATTTTCTTCCACTAATTTTTTCGACCTCTTAAGCATGTGTGCTCTTCACAAAAAAATTGAAGTATAAATCTTGTGTGAATGTGATGAGAATAAAAAAAATCACTAAATTTAATGAACCTGAAGTGGGATTTTTTCCTCTTAGAAAGGTCAAAAATGTTGTGCCCCTATTCTGTCCACACCCCGAACGCATCAAGCTGAAAATTTATATTTGTATAACTTAGAGCTGATAAGGTTTTGGTCAGAATTCGTAAACTGGAAGTAGTATTTTTTTTTAAAACAATATTTCATTATTTTATTTTGACCTTTTAAATTATTTTAATCTTTTTGATATTTATTGTGTAAAATAATGATAAGTACGGTTCAATATAGGATTTTGTTTTGTGACTTTCTCATATTCCTCAAATACATAGTCATGGGTTGGTCACACCCGAATTTTTTTTGGTTTTGTTTTCAGTTCTTTTGTGTATATATTAAAATATGCACGGAATAAGACAGGGCTTTTAGTGCGAAAGCTTGCTGAGCGTGACAGTTTAATGAACTTGTGCATAAGCACTTTCAGCTTTCCGGGCGAAGTAATGGTATTATATTGTATAATTTATCTGATGATGATAATTTCGTTCTCTTTATTAGCGCACGTATGTACATATGAAGGAAAAATTAACATATTACGTATGTATAGGGAGTTTTTTTGGTAATACTAAACATTAAAAAAAATTAAGCTTATTAAGTAAATTATTATAAATTTTTTTTTATCTTTTATCGTGCGTATTATATATTATTGTATTAAATTGCAGTTAAACATCTTTTTCTTATTTTTAAAATTGAAATGAAATAAAATAGGTACTTTAAACCAGAAATATTCTACTTTTGTTTCAATTATTATATTTTTTGCATTACATATTACTACACTAATACGCAATACAAGTAATTACTAAGTAATATGGTATTACTCGAAAAATTGCGTTTAAATTATATTGTTTTTTTGATGATAAAGTTGATGGATATTATAGATTCCTCCAAAAAATATCGTGTAAAAGTAGTTCTATAAATTATTTCTATGTTTTATTTTTAATTGATTGCACCTACAGAGCTTTTTTGGTTCCGGTTCTGACATTTCTTTTGAAATTTATGCATATATAATATTTGTATTAAATACATACATAAATATTCACAAAAGTAGGCGCTGAATGTCGACGAAGTCATATGAATGCGTCTTTTCTAGAGGATAGGTATCGATGGCTACGTATTCGTATTATCGGAGAAACCTTTATGCTGAACGATTATGGTGATGAATATGCGTTTGCGGAAAGTCGTTCGCGTCGATATTTTCCCATTTGAAAAATAGGAAAATATTTAAGCATTCATTCGAAAAAAATAATGAAAGTGCCGATATAATAAATAATGTCAATGACGGTAAAATGGTCCGCAATGTACGACCGTTCTCACAATACAGTGAGCACACATTGCTGCGGAATTTTCGCCACTGTGCTAAAGGTACACAAGAGCTACGATCGCGTGTCACAGCGTCGTGTCTCATTTTTTTGGCCCCGGTTGGTCTCTTTTGTGTACAATAGAAATTAATTTAGCGTGTGACACCGTAAACAAAGGTAGGACGTTCCCGTATCACGATAGCAATGACCGAAACGGATAGATGTGTGCCGCAGGGGATTATAAATTCTCGTTGTCTCGTCTCCCCCATCTCGTGTTCCGTTTAATCCCGACGAGGAAATGGTCGGAAAAGCGGGTCATTAGTGCCTCCGCCGAGTCGACAACAGATGTAACGTTCGCGCCTTGAATAATACCGGAAAGGTCATTTTCAAACCTCTCGTTTCCCCCATTAAAATGCCCCTCTGGCCATGCACTCTCGGTCGAAATGGTAAAAAACAAAAACAAAAAAATAAAACTATGAAATGTATGTAGTCCGTACATATGTACATGCATACATACATATGTATATTTGCCACGTGATTCTCTCGAAAAGTTCTACGATTTATACGTATTTAGAAAATAGTGATGCACACCGTATATATGTACATATGTATATTCGAAAGCTTCTTAAACTTTGAAAGCTTCCCTAACTTTCGAAAGTACACTTGATAGACTACTGTGTTTGAACAAGTATTACAGTTTCATATAGCTTCATGCAATGGTAATGATGTGGTAGAAACTAATTTTCCGAAAATACTAAAATAGTTTACCTCGGTGGTAAATTGTAATTCAAGTAATAAGAGATACGGTTAGATGTTACATACATATATATATATATATATATATATATATATATATATATATATATATATCATCATCATCATCATCATTTACAGCCATTCGCCATCCACTGCTGGATGAAGGCCTCTCCAACACGCTTCCACTCGTCTCTGTTTTGCGCAACACTCATCCATCTCATTCCGCACATTTTCCTAATTTCGTTCACCCATCTTCCTTGCGGTCTTCCTTTTACTCTTTTGCCTTCTCTCGGGTACCATTCAAGCACTTCTTTTGTCCACCTTTCGTCCATCCTCCTAGCTACGTGACCCGCCCATTGCCATTTCAATCTCTTCACTCTATCCACTATGTCCACTACCCTTGTCATATTTCTCACCCACGTGTTCCGCTTCCTGTCTTTCCTCGTTATGCCAAGCATACAGCGTTCCATACTTCTTTGAGTGCATTGGATTTTATTTTGCATCTTGGCGTTCAGTGTCCAAGTTTCACATCCATACGTCATCACTGGCAAAACGCATTGATCAAAGATCCTTTTCTTCAGGCAGAGTGGCATTTTTGATTTAAAAACAGCATTCATCCGTCCAAATGCACTCCACCCCAATTTCATACGTCTCTTTATCTCTTCATTTTTACTACCAGACATGTCAATTATTTGACCTAAATATAAATAATTATTTACTACTTCTACTGGTTTATCATCTAAGGGGATGCTATCAGGCATGCAATAACTATTGAACATTAGTTTAGTCTTATCTACGTTAATTTTTAATCCTACTTTTCTACTTTCCCTGTCCAGCTGTGTTAGTCTGATAAGTAGGTCAGCTGAATCACGAGCTACTAAAACTATATCGTCTGCGAACCGAAGGTGACTCAAAAAGCGACCATTGATGCTTACTCCGGCTGTATCCCAATCCAATTTCCTGAAAACTCCCTCAAGCACCGCATTGAATAACTTGGGCGAGATTGTATCTCCTTGTCTTACTCCTTTTCCTATGCTAAATCTATCTGTACCTGAAAAAATTTTAACTGAAGCTGTGGCATTCTTATATATTGTAGCTAACAGTCCCACATAGGGTTCCGGCACTCCCTGTGTTTTTAGAGCGTTAAGTACTGCATTATGACTAACTGTATCGAAGGCTTTCTCATAATCGACGAAGCCTAGGCACAGTGGCCGTTGATATTCGTTGGCGCGCTCGATTAGTTCGCCAACTACTTGGAGGTGGTCCATTGTGCTGAAATTTGCCCTAAACCCTGCCTGCTCTATAGGTTGGTTCTCGTCGAGGATATTCTTCAGCCTTTCTGTAATAACCTTCGTGAAGAGCTTGTAGACCGCTGAAAGTAGACTAATGGGTCGGTAGTTCTTGATATCGCTTTTGTCGCCTTTTTTGTGTATTAAAATGATAGTTGCGTTATTCCATCCTTCTGGTATAGCTTGGTTCTGGATGCATTTGCTGAAAAGCCTAGCTAAGATATTAATTAGGGGGGGGCCGCCACATTTTAGTAAGTCGATGGGAATATTATCTTCCCCTGGGGTTTTACCATTCTTTGCAGTTTTTAGCGCGGCCTCTACTTCGCTAGGCAATACTGCAGGAACCCTTTGGCCGTGTGTCGATTCCAGAGTGGGGAATTGGCCGTTGTCGTTCTCGTATAGTTTTGCATAGAACGTGTAAACTCTGTCTATGATTTCTTCTCTATTCCTAATTATTACTCCGCTCTCTGATCTGATTGCGATCATTTGGTTTTTGCCTAAGAAAAGATCCTGTTTGCACTTTTTCAGGCTACGGTTATTCTTAATGGTATTTTCTATTAGCTTGCTGTTAAAATCCCTGACATCCCTGACTATTCTCTTCTTAATTTCCTTATTTACTAGATTGTATTCTTGCTTATTATTATCCCTATCTAAATTCCTTTTATGCTTAATTAGGTTTTTTGTTTCCGCTGAAATTTTGCTTAATTTAATCTGTTTCCTGAAACCACCTAATTTCTTACCTGTTGAGGTTAGAACCGAACTAATTACAGTGTTCAATTCCTCGATGTCTGCTTCTGGGTTTAATTTCCCGTATCGATTTCCAAGTTCGAGTTCGAATTCCTTTTTCCTAGACCTTAGTTGAGCGAAATCTGGAGAGTTACTGCATCCTTTTATTAATTTCCTACGTTCGCAATTTATATTAATGGCCATCTTGGCACGGACTAATCTGTGATCGCTGCCTATATCTACTTTACTTAAAACACTAACGTCTTTAACGGAGTGCAGGGCATTTGTTAGGATGAAATCGATCTCGTTTCTGTCTCCTTTAGGACTCTCCCAAGTCCACTTATTGTTGGTGTTTTTCCTGAAAAATGAATTAGTGATGAAGAGCCTGTTGTGTTCTGCGAATTCTATGAGGCGATCGCCTCTGTCGTTTCTTTGGCCGGTACCAAAATTGCCTACTGCTCTTTCTGTGTTTGCCTTTTGTCCTATTTTTGCGTTAAAGTCGCCCATGATTATTTTAAAGTGGTGGCGGCTATTATCGTATGCGCCCTGTAGTTTTTCGTAGAAGTCTTCTATTTCCTCGTCTGGGTGGCTAGATGTGGGGGCGTACACTTGGAAGATTTGACAAGTGTACCTGCTCGAGATTCTTAATACTACATAGCATATACGTTCCGATATGTCGTTTATTTCTATAATATTTCTTTCTATTCTCTTATTGATAAGAAACCCTACTCCTCCTATTCTACCATTTGGTAGCCCTCTCCAGTAGAGACAGTTACCACTTTTTAGGATTATTTGGTTTTCCTGTTTTCGTCTTACTTCGCTAAGTCCTACTAAATCCCATTTGATACTTTCTAGTTCATTCTCTAATGCAAGCACACTTCCTTCACTCGATAACGTTCTTACATTGTACGTGGCTAAATACAGGTTTCTATTAGCTAAGCTATCATCCATCGTCACTCTTACCTTGTTGGAGGTTTGGATATTATTTTTCTCGCATTTATCCAAGATGTGTTGAGAAAAAGGCGGTACTTGAGAGAGATTTCCATTCAAGGAGTGAGTTCTTACCGCCATAAACTCTTCTCTGTGGTCAGCTTTGACATATAGTCATCCTAGGTATCACTTGGATCACTTATGAGTTATTACATGCCATTTAACAGGGTTACTTTGTAAGTGAAAGTAGTTAGTTATGATAATAATAGATTAGCAATTGTTATACTACTTTTTTACAGATCTTTATCGTGAGACGCCTCTTTGGAGACAACGGATTTATATATGTGAGTGCGGTTTGCAATTTAATATTTTAATAATAACTTTAGTAAAGTATATAAAATTACACGAATTACTTTAATATAATTTAAATATGAAAAAGAACTGATAGACAGTTGGGAAACACCGTTTCTGTTTGCTATTATTCTATTAAGTAAAGTTCGTTAAAGATTTTTGGCTGGAAGCAATTATGTGGAAGATTTATTGCTTCTGTGGGACCGACTTGGCTGGCGAAGGACCCTTTTTTTGTATTCAGGTAGGGAGATGTATCTCGTTTGACACCGATTTGACACAAAAATTAGCACAAAATTTTTCGAAATAACTGATATAAAACCGCTTTTTACGACCGATTTGCTGTTTATTTTTACACTTAAATTATACTAGGATGCAATTAGTAAAATAAGTGATTAGATGGTTAAGTTAAATTTCGTGCAATAGCCGGGTTTAAGCGAGTAATAGCGGGAGGAACGCAGAAGCACGTCCTCCTCACATGACACGAAAGACCGAACTCCCATATATATATATATATATATATATATATATATATATATATATATATATATTTATATTATATATATATATATATATATATATATATATATATATATATATATATATATATATATATATATATATGTATATATATATATATATATATTTTTTTTTTTATTTTTTTATTTTTATTTTATTTCATACCAGGAAGGCATTACAGGTAAACCCCAATGCGCCTTCCTGGCCAAATTACAAACAATACAGCATTTTTTTATTATATAAGTCGCTAAATTACGAGACACTGACTTAAACTCGACAATTAACGAGATATCTATGAATTGTACATACATTTTTATTGTAATATTTACATTAATCATACTCTAATAGTGGTGACATAGTGGGTAGGAAGGATTTTTAGCCAATTTTTAATCGGGAATCGTTTCAACAATGAAATCAGAGAAAATTGGCAAACTCTGATAGGAAACGATCAACCAGGAGTCATAAATCCTGGTCTGACCAGCAGCATTACAGATATACTCAGAAAAATTCTTTTCAATCGAGGTCAGCTCAAGAGATCGAACTCGGTGCCTCTCAGTGTTAAGCAGAAGCTTAACGACCGATATTATATATATATATATATATATATATATATATATATATATATATATATATATATAATGATAAAATAAATTGAAGAATTTTGAAATAATACTTCTTTACGGAAGTTTGGCTTTGATAGTGACGTCAGTATTGCGAAGTGTAATAACGTTGAAACGTTGTACGAAACTAAAATCAGCTCCTTCCGGTGTGTATGTGATAGATTTTGAATATTTTTCATTTTACAGCCGTGATATTATTCATCATAATCTATGAAATGCTCATATACATAATATAATACGATGAAGCACACATACATAAATATGTACATACATAGTTAAGTTTTATACCCATTTTTTATGTTTTTAATTCAAATTTATATGGAACGACAACGATTTACATATGTACATATGTATGTTCATACAAGAGTCATATTAAGTCAGTATACATAAGTATATTTGTAATCATATATGAGCCGTTATATTTTAAACGGGCTGAAGTCCAATTTTCAGTTCTAAAAACACTATTTATGTACGACTTAATTCATTAATTGATATACGGACAAATTATGATATGTCCAGAATCTCGGAAAAGCAGAATAAACCAATTATAGTCCACAGTATTTTTAAATATTGTTAAACGCAAGACATTATATTTAATGTTTTGCGAAATATTTCTTGAAATGAAGTAGACTTATGCTACTTTCAAATATAGCGGCTCATATGTACATACATACATACATATAAATGTATATACGAGTATATATGTATATATATATATATATATATATATATATATATATATATATATATATATATATATATATTATATATATATATATATATATATATATATATATATATATATATATATATATATATATATATATATATATATATATATATATATATATATATATATATATATATATATATATATATATATATATATATATATATAAAAATAATATATATATATATATATATATATATATATATATATATATATATATATATATATATATATATATATATATATATATATATATATATATATATATATATATATATATATATATATATGTATGTATATATATATATATATATATATATATATATATATATTATTTTTAAATCTTAAGTATTAATATTTCGTGAAAGTATTCAGGTTGGTAAATTAATTTAGTCGTTTCCAGTTCCAAAGTGTGGAATTAAATCACTATTGTCTTAAATGGTCATTTATATCATTGAATTCGTAAATGAAAATCCAGCAAGCATTTTCCTTCTATTGAAAAAGCGGATACGTTTGACAGTTGGATCGAAGGATTATTCGTATTTATTTAATATTTTGATTTATTGCCGAGCCAAACGAAACGCCGAATAAACCTCATGAATTATTTATTATTCAACTAAAAACGAAAGCCTCACGATGATAATTCATTACGGTTGTACCTATCTAAAGAAGAATTGGAAAAATTACTTTGGAATAAGCAAGTCTTTCAGGAATTCTCAACCTTCGAGGAAAATTATTTGTCGATAGCAAATGATTTTTATAGTTTTTTAAATTGACACTTTAAATTAACGAGGACTTTATTTTGAAGATTAAATTAAAGATAAAAGTCAGAAGACGTAATCTTTTAGTTAATCATTCATTGAGATTGTAATATACCTAGCAACAAGTAGCTTCGAAACAATCGATTTTATATTTAGTGTCTCGTTTAAGGGCTTTCAACCATCATCATGGAGATAATCAAATCGTAAAATTTACGAATTACGCCAATAAAACGAGGTTTAAAATAAATTTAAAGCTTAGGAAATTGCACGGTGTTTAAATATATTTTTGTTGTAATATGTTTAGTGGGATTACCGAGAATAAGTGTGATAAACATGATATAAAAAATGCTCTGCAAATTAATGGGCGAAAATTAAGTAGCGTTTAATCTGACGGTTATTAAGTTGGAGATAATTACTCCCCGGGGAACGATTCTGTATAATACTGAAATTTATGATATACATATAATGTACCTATATATGTACAATGTATGTACATGTGTAGGCATGATTGTTAGTAGCATAGTTTAATACCGACTAGAAATGTATACATACATACATATGTAGTTGTATGTAGTATATTTTGTGCTAGTTAATTAATACCTTACAAATGTTCATTATGGCTGAATTTAATTAATCTATCGTCGGAACGGGTAGATGAAAAGTGTGTGAAATATCGATCATACTCACGTTTATAAATAGTCACATCAGGCTTTGATTTACATATATAAATGATGTTTTAATTAAGGTGCATACATACATATATAAGGTATTGCAAATTTTTTGAGAATTTATCAGAACTTCATTATTCTATATCGCGACCCTAACTTGTAAAACTGGAATGAAAACTGTTCTATAGTATTTTATCAATCTTATCTCATTTTGAGTTATTGGTTTTAAAATTTAACGTAGAGGTGAATTTGAAATGATTGATTTCAAAAGATATTATAAATTGGATTTACACAAGTTTAGATAATCGTATACATATGTACATATGTATGTATGCATTTGTACGTCGCATATTGGATGTGTTTTCAAAATCCCATTTCCCAAATATGATAATAAGAAAAATTTTACATGAAAGAAAACATTAGCTGTGATTACTATTTGTAAATAAATTTATTGTAAGGTATGTATGTATGTATGTATAAATTTAACTTAACCATTAAATATAACGAAAAACAACAAAAAAACCCTCAAAATATAAATTTCCATCCAAATAATTTGCAAAATTAAGTAAATGAAATATCGCGACATTATAAAATATTAATAAAATAATTAATATATATAAAATAACTAATAAAATACCAGTGGTTTTAGCCGTCTTCGCTCGGTATTTACAATATAAACTACTTAAAGATGGCTAATCTAAAAGTAGACATGTTATTAAATTTATTTGAATATTCATTTGTGTTTTTATTAAATTTAGCGTCACGGATTCTACGAATCAAAACTTACATACATATGTACATATAAAGTCTGTTCCAGAATTCTTTATTAGATGGTTCATGGGCGTTAAACAGAACGAACACATATACATATGTACATACATATATGTGTTCACACTATAATACATTGATGAAAAATATTATTTACATAAATAATTCATAGCCATATGTATTATGTACATATGTATGCACATAAATACATATTTGTACGGTTTGGATTTTTCGGTCAATCCTTGGTGAGTCTGCGCCATATATTTTTAAGTTCATACATTTTTATTTTTTCCTTCATATACATAAAACAAAAAATTGTTTAAGTTTATTAAAAAATATGAAAAAATAAAAATAAAAATACTTTTCATTCCGTAGTAATTTATTTTGGCCGTTTGATGTTATTTATTTAAGTCAAATTAATTATATTTACTCCCGTTTAATTTGTTTTCAAATGGAAAATTATTTTAGGCTTTAACAAATTAAAATTGTCTCTTTGGTTTTAATCATTTGTAACCTCAAGACGGACGTAGGAGGATGTCGAATTTGAGTCTGTATGTATGTATACATTGAACAGATTCAACAAAACAACAAAAAATATTATACATAGTTTCGTAAATTTGAAAATATACTTTTGTTTATGAAATATACACATATATAATATGTATTACATATTTATATATCTATAACAACAATAGAATTCAAGTCCGAATTGGTCACGTAAAAATTTCATTTCTCTCTGGGAAAATATTTTTTTCAATTTTCGTTGAATTTCAAAACGCCAACTACACATATTCGTATATACATATGTATGTGCATCCATACATATATGTTCACGTAACTGCATATTCCCGAACGCGGACAAATCGAATTTTAAAAAAACATACGTCGATCGCTCCGCTAAAAGGAAAATTAAAAACATAAAAAGGAACATATTGGCGGAAGCGTCGAATGATATTTGATTATTTTGGCACAGTGTGCTGCAAATTACAGTTTCGTAAATAATTGTAGTGCCAATGAAAAAAGAAAAATTGATTTCGATGACAGGAAACACACAATATGTACGCTGTTAAAACAAAAAAAGCAATTGTTCGACGATTCACAAGGCTTTCGTTTTCCAATCGTTACACTGTCTGGCCATACAACTATGATGTGCGTCATCTGAGAATGGAATGGGGTGGTTTGGGGTAGGGTAACGGCTCGTTTCACGTCGAGAATCATCTTCCAATTACGTGATCGGCCAACAAACGAACCTGTTGTCGAGCGAACGATACATATTTTTTGTTTTATACTTCTCATATTCCCGGTCTTGCGTTCTATTCTTTTGCATAAGGCTGTATTACGTGAAATGTGTGTAAACGATGTGATTTATGTTGACAGATTTACCCAAGAAGCACCTGATGAGGGAAAAGCACGAACACGAGAAGCTAATATCAAGAGTGTCCAAAAATATTCAGCTGTTTCACACGTTTGTGTTTGGTTTGTACTGAAATATTACTCAGTCACATTACAATTAATTTTAAACATATGTATGCATATCTAACTAAAAATTACAAATTAATGTAGTCTTAACAAATTAGTGCAAATTATTTTTATCATCCGCCTAGTTCATTATTATATGTATGTAGTAATACTGTGTAGGCATTTATCTCATTTTACGGTCTCTCAAACTTTATCATTGTATACGCATTATATTTTGATTAAATGAGGATTCCTTGAACCACTCTTCAATACGGGAAACGTATCAAACTCCTAACTATATTCTATTCTACCTATAGTTATCAATATAGAATCCGGTGAGAGTTTAAGCGCCGAGCTGAAAGGTTCGAAAAGTTAATTTCAAACTTAAAACGTGTAATATAACACGGGTTTTCAAGCTAAGTTTGAGTTTAATATAATATACATAAGAGCCTATATATTATGTGCGTTATATGTTAGTATGTACATATATTACATATATTACGCAGCGCGATGTTTGAACATTCTGTTGTTTTATACCAACTGAGAGAAGTTGAGATTTTGCGTTTACAAATAGTTACACTTTGCACGTTAATATTACTTCGCTTTCGCGTTTATGCAATATAATTTCAAGATTTACGAACGCTGTTAAAATATTCATTAAGTATCTTGTGCAACTTTGTCTTTCTTACTGTATACCTGATTCTATTTTTTTCGATTATTTATGCGCTTGTAAATTTATGTGAAAATCGGGTTTCCCGTTAAGATTTGTTACGCGAAAAAGCACATTTTTCATTCGAACGAGACATGGGGATTTTCTACAAATATTTTTTCGCGAATGAAAAGCCTATGCAAATTGCACGGTTCTTTTACAACCGTGGTTACCTTTTGATTTTTATTTTAAACGAATCTAGATGTCTATGTATAAGTATACATACATATTTAGTTATAGGTATACATACATATTTAGCCAGTAGCATAGCTCGGTCTTTAAGCTTCTGCTTAGCGTCAAGAGGCGCCGGGTTCAATCCCATGAGCTGACCTCGATTGAAAAGAATTTTTCTGAGTATACATATCTGTAGTGCTGCTGGCCAGACCTGGATATTTGTGACTCCAGGTCGATCGTTTCCTATCAGAGTTTTCCAATTTTCTCTGATTTCATTGTTGAAACGGTTCCCGGTAAAATTGGCCAAATATCGTTCCTACCTACTATGTCACCACTATTTGAGATTGATTAATGTACAATAAAATTTATGTATAATTCATCGATGTCTCGTTAATTTGCGAGTTTTTCAGTGTCTCGTAATTCAGCGAATTGTATAATAAAAAATAAAAAAATGCTGCAATGTTTGTAATTGACCAGGAAGGCGCATTGGGGTTACCTGTAAGGCTTTCCTGGTATTTGTATATGTAAAAAAATAAATAAATAAATAAATAAATATGTATGTATGTATAGGGATAATTAGCCTGATTTTTTTCATTATTTTACATATGTACATATGCACATATGTACATATGTAAGAATCAGCGAAAGTCGAGATTCTGGGTAAATGTTGTCAATCTCTTGGAACCGTTTCAATGAAAATCAGATAAATTGGCAAATTCTGATAGAAAACGATTGGCCTGGAGTCACAAACTAAGGTCTGGCCAGCAGCAACCAGTGGGACTCGAACCCGTGACCAATTTGTTCGACAGCATACATATGTACATATATGCTTACCACTAGTTTACGCTGCTAGTTATACATTTTATATCTCATGTAGTAATTATTTTTACATATGTATGTACATACATACATAGATCGAACTTCATAATGCCGAATATTTTTGCTTCTTCCAAGAAGTAGATAATTTTTTATTAAGGTTGTCTTAGCAGGGACCTAAAAACCCCAATGTATTGAATTTGTCGTTTGTGAATATTATATTTAATCATTTGCAGAATGGCAAAGTGCCTTTTGTTTTTAGACATGGGTTCGTCCTTTATGTTGTGTTTACATCATTGTTTATTCTGTATAATAAATTGAAAAATAATATTTGAGAGGAATTGGGTTTGAATTTATCGACAGATCGTTTATTTATATTGTATACATATACACATACATACATATGTATGTAGATACGTTTATACATATGTACATACGACAACCCACTTGGAAAAAATCTGTCCTTAATTAACATTTATTAGGATTCGTTATTATTTTATTAAACCAATCATTGATATTTACTTTATCTATGTACGTCAGCGGTTCCCAAACTTTATGCTACTACGCCTCCATAAAAAAAAAATTTTTTTCTGCTCCTCCCTACCTTTTTTTAAATATATATATATATATAATAATATAGGCACGTTTTAAATAATAAACCTTTATTTAAAAAAAAAATACTGAACACTACAATAGACAGAATAATAAAAAGGTTTTGCTATAACATAAATTTATACGAACACGTATATTTATTTTCATATTAAATTACTAATTAAACTACATCTAACACATCGAAATTTAATGCGAAGGATGTTGTTGTTTATCAAATCTTGGGGGCAATATGGAGAGTGCCACTCGTAACTCCTTTTCGACTATTAACCTGGCTCGATATTTGATTTTCATTGCAGCTAGTGCCGAAAAGTCAGTTTCGCATAAATAAGACGTTACAAACGGTAGAAACACTTACATTGCTTTGCAATACAAAGATTCATACTCTCCACTAAGATTCATCCAAAATTTAATTATGGATTCATTTTGAAACATTTTTTTTCATCACATCACATGATAATTCTATCAATTTTTCTTTTTCGATGATTGTCAGCTCGAATTCGTCTTCTTCATTGTAGTTAAATGGATTCTGTATCCACAAAAACTTTGAGAAATCAAAGTCTTTGAAATAATTGGGAAAATGCATGTGGTCGATAAAAAGATTTTTACTTGCTTCAATATTGGCTGTGGGCCAGATATATTTGGAAAGTGAAAACATATCCAACTTATTCTTTTGTAAATTTTATTTCCATAGCTTCAACTTTTTAATGAAAGCTTTTACTTTGTCTTTTTGAACAATTGACTGTATTTGTGATCCCTGCATTGATTTATTTAAACCACTCAATTTTCCAAAAAATTATCAATAAAATTATCGTTGTTGGTTTTCTTCGAGAAAGGTTGCTATTTCTTCTTTGAGTTCAAACACCCTTTGAATCATTTTTGCACGAGATAGCCAGCGAACTTCACAATAATACAAAAGTGAGGTATAACTAGCTTCCATATCAGCACACAGCTTTGCAAACAGCCTTGCTCTCAAAGGACTGTTCTTAATGTAGTTTATAATTTTTATAACTTTTGTAAAAATGCTGTTCAGTTCCTCGCTCATATTTTTTGACACTAGAGCTTCTCTGTGAAGCATACAGTGCGTCCAGATAGCGTGTGGTGCTTTCTTTTTGACCAATGCTTGAAGACTTGCTTTGTGTCCGGACATTGAGTGAGCTCCATCGGTACTAGGGTTTCTGACCCGGGCCGGGCCGGGACAAACATTCCCGGGAATTCACGAAATTTTTGTTGTCATGTGTCCCGGGAAATCTTATCTCGAATCCCGGGAATTGGATTAAAAAAAATCTTGGAAATATACAACATTTTCAAGACTGCACGAAGGGAAATAATAAATCAAATACACGAAGTATCGTAAAATATTCTCAACTTCGACTGAAACTGAAAGAGTTTTTTTCATTGCTGGAAATTTTTGTACCAAATCTAGAAATAGGCTTTCGGATTCTCATTTAAGTATTTTAGTATTCTTAAGAAGCTACTTTAAATAAGCTTACTTTTATAATTACATTTTTTTCCAGTTAATAGATATATTATATTATGTATTGTTTACTTTTTTTTATATTTTGTAAATGGATATTTTTTTATTAATAAAAAATGTTTTTTATGCGTGTCCCGGGATCCCGGGAATCCCGGGAACGATCCCGGGTTCCGTCCCGTGTTCTGGGAATTGAAAAAGTTCGGGAATACAGAAACCCTAATCGGTACACAGTCCAACGCAATTATTCCACTTTATGTCGTTTTCTTAAAAAAAAGTATCTATTATATTAAAAATTTCAATGGATGTGGTCTTCACAAGAATGGGTTTGCAAAATAATATCTCTTCTAATATATTATTATCCGCGACATATCGAATATATGCAATTAAATGGGCATCTTTAGCTAAAACAGAGCGTTTGCAAAGGTGCAATTTTTAAAATCTTCCTCTCCGGATAATTTTTTATAGGAATTAAATGTATACATATATACATAAGAATTTCAGTAACCGATACTAAGTTTCGGTTCGATAGGACTAACGGTGTTCAAAAAATCCCCAAAATACACGGACACACAGACACACACACATTTTTTCTAGATCATGAAAACGTGATCAGTAATCGATTCTGAGTTCAAATCAGTCAAAATCTCGAGTTCGAATTTTCGCATGATCACAAAACTTCATCTATTGTTACTAGTAAAAGTAAAAATGAAAGAAACATAAAAATAAACATTCATGCATTGAATTTTTACTGAAGCTACGATATGAAGTTTTATTTATTTGTAGATATTATGGTATGAAAATTGTTTTCTTATTAAAAAGTTTTGACGCCTCCCCTGGCAATAGTCTGCGCCTCCCAGTTTGGAAACCGCTGATTTACGTAGTAACAATAGATTAAGTTTTGTGATCATGCGAAAATTCGAACTCGAGATTTTGACTGATCGGAATCGATCACTAATCACTTTTTCATGATCTAGAAAAAAAATGTGTTTGTGTGTGTGGTTTTTTGAGGATTTTTTGAACAACGTTAGTCCTATCGAACTGTAACTTAGTATTAGATACTGAAATTCTTATCGACACGAGGTAAATTTTTTTCAAATCTTTAAGTTGACCGGAAATGGTATATTGTACCTCCCGTTATACATAGGTGTCCTCTTTTTTATGTTTTTGAATTCAATTATCTTCCAAACCGCTAACTGAATCGGAATTTTTTACGTGTAATAGAAATAATATTTTTAAACCTTTATATTTTTTAAATATTTTTATCTGAACCGGAAGTAGTACTTTTAGTCTAGAGAATCGAGGTTTTTTATGTTTTTCTCAGAAACCGTTGGGTTTATTCAACTGAAATTTCATATCTAGAAATTTAAGCATAATACCAAGTTATGTATACAATTTGGTAAGCATCCGTCAACCAAAAGTGGCAGTTTACTCTTGTTCGATTTTTCTTCCACTATTTTTTTCGACCCCTTAAACATGTGTGCTCGTCACGAAAAAATTCAAGTATAATTCTTTTATCAATGTGATGAAAATAAAATGGAATTTTTTCCTCTTAGAAAGGTCAAAAATGTTGTGCCCACTACTCTGTCCACACCCCCAAACGTAACAAGCTGAAAATTTATATTTGTACTCTTTATATACTAAATTAACCGGAAGTGGGATTTTTTCCTCTCAGAAAGGTCAAAAATGTTGTCGCCTGGATTCTGTCCACGCCCCTGAACATATTAAGCTGAAAATTTATATTTGTATTATTTATTTACTAACTTAGAGCTGATAAGGTTTTGGTCAGATTTCTTAACCCTAAGTAGTATTATTTTTTTTACAACAATATTTAATTATTTTATTTTGACCTCTTAAATTATTTTCATTTTCTTGATATTTAATGTGTATAATACTGATAGTGATTTTAAATCAGTTAAATTAAAGAAGTAGAACTTTTGGCTTGAGCTCCATACATTTGCGCTCAATTTGTATCGAAAATGCTGTCTTAGCTATTAGTATTTCATAATGTTGCCGGTATGTGTGAATGTGTCTGTACGGTTCAATATAGAATTTTGTTTTGTGAATTTCTTATATTCCTCAAATACATACATTTCAAAAACTACATTATACCTGAACAACATGGTTTTTTTAAGGGGAGATCGGTAGAGACTGACCTGCTTAATTTCACTAGTACTCTCACATCTTATATGGACAAACGAATCCAAATAGATGTCGTTTATACGGATTTCTCTAAAGCTTTTGATAAAATCAATCACAACCTATTACTCAATAAACTTTGGTCCCTCGGAATCCGAGGAAATTTATTTCGTTGGATCTCTTCGTATATACTAAATCGTCACCAAATCATAATTATCAATGGTTTTAGATCATCACTTAGACATATTCTTTCCGGTGTCCCACAAGGGTCGCATTTAGGTCCCTTATTCTTTTTACTCTATATTAATGATATCTCATACATCTTCAAACATTCCTTTATACTTCTTTACGCTGATGATTTAAAAATTTACAAACCAATATACACCATAGACGATTGTCATAAGATACAAGAAGATCTAGATAGATTCTCTATATATTGTTTAAATAATGATCTTTTTATTAATCTAGAAAAATGCTCTATTTTAAATTTCACTAGAAATAAGTCAATTATTACCAATCAATATCAATTAAATCATTCAATCGTTAACACGTCATCTTCTATTAAGGATCTTGGTGTAATACTCAATAATAAACTAGATTTCTCTGAACATATTTCTTTTATTACCAACAAAGCATTTAAATCTCTTGGATTCCTACTCCGCTCAACAACACCCTTTAATAATCCTTATGTACTAAAATTACTTTATTTTTCCTTTGTAAGGTCTCACCTTGAATTTGCCTCAATTATCTGGTCACCTTTTTATTTATCCCATATTAATTGTATTGAGAAAGTTCAACTTAAATTTATTAAATCCTTACGCTACCTTTTTCCTACCTATACCCATTCTACTGTTTCCGACATTTTAAAAATCCTTTCTTTTAACAATCTTTCTGTCAGGCGACGACATACTGATGCTATATTCTTCTTTAAGCTCATAAATGGTTTCCTTGATTGTTCTGATTTACTAAATAAGGTTAATTTCAGAATCCCAGTTCGGTACTCTAGACGCGTTGCACTCTTTTCACTTGATCCTTTCAATACTAATTCCCAAAAATATTCTTATCTGCAGCGCGTTTATCGTATGTTTAACGGAGAGCTGAATGAGGTTGATCTATTTGGTATTTCCCTACATCAATTCAGGTCTAACACCAAGAGAATCTTGACCGATTGATTCATTTCTTCTCCTATTCTATTTTTACAATATTTCCAATATTTTTATACTTTAGTTTAGTTATGTAATGTGCTATTTAATCATATTATAGCTTTCATTCTTTTCCTTTTCATTTGTTTATTTTGTATTTACCTTTTTCATTTGTTTTATATTTGTAAATTTCAATTTCTTCTTATATTCTATTTTATAACCTTTTCCAAATATTTTAATACTATAGTTTAATTATGCAATGTTCTACATATTTTGTTATGCCTTTATTCTTTACTTTTTAATTTGTTTTCCTTATATTTATCTTTTTCATTTTTGTAAAAATCTATTATTGGACTCGGATGTTACATATATCATTTATTTACTATTTGTTTTTTTATACATATATATGTACATCCTGTCTGTTGATTTTTCAATTAATAAAATAAAATAAAACAAAATAAAATAGATAAAGTCATGGGTTGGCTACATCTGAATTTTTTTTAATTATAATATAAAGGAATTTTATCAATCAATTTTTGAACTTTTCGATTAATTTAAATAAGCAGAGTTCGAAACACACGCCCCGTCGTCTAAAGCGACAATCGACTAATGCTGCGTACGGACCAAACCAACGACGAATTTGGTCTAACGATTTAACCAGCAGGATTAAACCAGTAGCGTACAAAATATCGAAATAAAAATTAAATTTAAAAATTGAAATTAAATATCAAAATTAAAAATATTATTATTATATTAAAATTAAATTCAAATATCAAAATAAAATTATAATCAATATATTAAAATTAAAATAAAATATTGAAAGTTAAAACAGAACATGCCCAATTTAAATAAATTTTCGAGATTGACCTAAAATTAGATCATCAACAATCACATACAGATAATCCTCGACTTTTGTTTGTCCAAGATGCTTTGACTTACGTAGATACGCACTAAGATCGAAAAAAAAATCAAAGAATTATTATTTTTACTTCCCCTTAATGCGCAGTTACTGAGCATATATCATGTGTAAGTATGGGTGACCGAGATGATGGCTTCAACCCGAGACGTTGTCGGTTTTATCAAAGGAAATTTTTTTGTCTTCAATTGTTTCTCTCGTCGAAATAAATCAATTAATTAAATCATTTCAGAGGTAAATTTTATCGGATAATGTCTTCAATTGTTTCTCTCGTCGAAATAAATCAAATAATTAAATCCATCTCAGAGGTAAAATTTATCGGATAATGTGTGATTATTAATTTTATTTCGACGAAAGAAAAAAAAACCCTTTGACAAATCACCGACATTTTTTTTGTTAAATATTTCATCGACGGCGAAACACATTGGTGTATCGTGACGACTTATAAGAAACAATAACAAGGTTTTTTTCGCTCGTAATTATAATATTTCTCTGGTTGTAATGCATAATATAAGCATTTTCTATCAAAATGTACGAGGCCTTAAATCTAAACTGGATGAATTAGGTTCTAACTCGGCTATTCAATGTGCTGACATCCTGGTACTAACGGAAACCTGGCTTGACGACTCTGTGCATGATTCTTTTTAATTTACATTAATGACATCTCAAAAATAATTAAGTATTCAGACTATCTTTTATTCGCCGATGACCTTAAGCTTTTTAAGACAGTTAAGTCTCATAGTGACGCAGCCCTTCTCCAATTGGACTTAGATGCGCTGTCAAGTTGGTCTGTCGATAATAAATTATTTTTAAGCATTCAAAAATGCTGTGTTCTCAATGTGACAAGATCTTCAAATCGCTTGATTTATCCATATCGCCTAAGTGGTGTTGAATTAAAGTTTGTAGATGAATATTGTGATTTGGGTGTCTTGTTCTCGAATAATTTTCAATTTAAACGACACATAGACAATATTTGTTTGCGTGCAACAAAAATGCTGGGATTCTTACTAAGAGTTAGCAAACCTTTCCAGAGTACGTTGGTGCTTAAAATTCTTTATGAATCTTTAGTACGTAGTATTCTAGAATTTTCTTCTATTATATGGAATCCTACCCATATAACTCATTCATTGAAGATTGAGAGAATCCAAAAACGGTTTCTCAGATATCTTTATTTGAAACAGTGTGGTTATTATCCTTGGCTATATCCTAGTGCATTCCTATTAGGGGCGTTAGGTTTCAACTCATTGGAGTCTCGTCGGAATATGTTACTGGGAAGACAATTTTTTAAGCTGTTGAATGGGATAATACACAATCGTCAGGTTCTAAAGGAATTTAGGTTTAATGCACCTTGTAAATTCAGGGACTTGAGAAATCGTGATTTGTTTGTTCCTCCTGTGGCTCGCACAAATATGTTGTCAACGGTTCCTATATCTAGAGCGATATATCTGCTTAACAGGATTTCTGGTGAAATTGACCTCTTCAATATAAAATATACTAATCTGGTTGAGTGGTTGTTGAGGAATGCCAGTGGTTGATTTTGCCTATTATAAATATTAATGATTGTTATTACTTTATCTATGTTTTTTCTTTTTTTTATGATTTTATGATTTTAATGATGTTGTGTTAATATTGTTATTATTATAAGTTATTATTACTGTTATCATGTTATTATTACTGAATGGCCGGCCACAGCGACGCGTTGGAGATCTCTGTAATGTCACTGTGGCTAATATGTTAAATAAATAAATAAAAAATATCGTCGTAATTCAAAACATTGTTGTAATTCAAAACATCAACGATGATCTAATTTTAGCTCAATCTCGCTCGTTAGCTTAATTTTGATATTTAATTTCAATTTTTTTATTTCGATATTTTGTACGCTACTGGTTTTAAAAGTTGGCCCAAAATCTTCGTTGGTTAAATATTTCCGAAGGGGGAAACACAGTAGTGTATCGTGACGACTTATAAGAAACAATAACAAGGTTTTTTTCGCTCGTAATTATAATATTTCTCTGGTTGTAATGCGTTTTGTCGTAATTCAAAACATTGTTGTAATTCAAAACATCAACGATGATCTAATTTTAGCTCAATCTCGCTCGTTAGCTTAATTTTGATATTTAATTTCAATTTTTTTATTTAATTTTTATTTCGATATTTTGTACGCTACTGGTTTCAAAAGTTGGCCCAAAATCTTCGTTGGTTTGGTGCGTACGGACCATAACACACTAACTTCGGTGAATATTTCGAATATGTATGTAATATTACAATTAGAGAATGATAATAATTTCTCACCTGGTGTCGAAGGTGCAATCCTCAGGTTGACAAGGATGGCCAGCAAGAACAGGCGACCGGAAACGGGGCACATTACGTCACCATCCTCTGGTCACGGCCTTATGGGGGGGTAGGGTGTTTGCCGGTCGGTTACGGCTCCTTAGCGCGTTCTACAATCGCTACCTCTACACTTTCTCAGCACAATGTGGAACCACTGTAATTAACACTTTGGTCGTCTCGGTGGCGCGTTAACTACAACTTTGAATTGTCGCCAGTCGAGGACCACTTATCTCGCAGCTGCCTTGTTTGAATTGCTCTCGTGCATACTGTGTAGTTTATTTATCTGTCGGTTGAGATGTACATATTTTAACAGACCGTGTACTACAAATTTATATTGTACTCTTTTTTATACGCTTGTATGTATGTATGTATGTACATATGTAATATGTATTTAAGTTTGATCTGATTTTAACGGTGCGAGTTACAGGGATGTCTGAAAACGATTGATTTAAATGTTATGACTCGAATTAGATGAGTTGTATTGTACGGTGTAAAGTAGAGGTTGTTCAATGTTGATAGTACATACATTTTGGAGGGAGTGACAGTATAGGTCGTTTGTCGAAAATAATAGATTTGATTCGCCTCAAAATTGATAAATCGGATTTAGTTGTGATAGTGTAGCGAACTAATTAATTTGATTATAGCATATTGTTTTTGATTGAATTAAACCGCTTTGAACCCTATATAAAAGATCATGTAAAATTTATATATGTACATTGTATGAATTAATTAGGGTTTCTGATTTCCCAGACTTTTTCAATTTCCTGGACACGAGACGGAGGTTGGATCGTTCCCGGGAATCCCAGATTCCCAGGACAAAGGATGTAAAATTATTTTTTCAATTTTATTTATAAATAAAATAAAATTTATTTATTTGTTTACAAAATATTAAAAAAAGGAAAATATATATCTTTTAACTGGAAAAAATTGTATTAATAAGAGTAAATTTATTTGAAATAGTTTCTTAAGAAGAATAATATGTATATGTATATAAAAACGGAAATGATGTTGGTATGTGGGTATGGACCAGACCGTAGACACACAGCCACTCAGAGTCATGTGGTAGTGGGTTAGTGGGGGGGGGGGGGTTGTGGAGCGTCATGTGACGTAAGGCCGAGTGATGACAGGCATGTGCGACGTCAGGCCGAGCGACGAGTGATACACATACATTTATTCATGATTTTGAACGGGTGATCGACGCATTAATACCCGCACGCGCCTATACATACATTAGCTTACATTATATTTATATATAATATATATAACTTTATTTTAATTCGTGTATCAATTCCATTCCGAAGTCGCCCGTTAAAATTAACGGGCACAACACTAGCACTAAAATATTTAAATAAATTTCGAGATTTTGTAAAATATTTCCAACAATGAAAAAGAACTCTTTCAGTTTCGGTCAAAATTAGTTTTACAGTTAAAAGAGACGTTTTTTTCTGTACATGTGTATATTTTCATTTATTTTTTAAAGTCTAGGCTATTTTTATTTACGTTATTTTGTAGATTTATCTTTCATAACTCCTTATTTACTTATTAATTCATCGTCAAACACACAATTGTGTAATCTTCATCAGAATCTAAAAGAATTTCTTCTACATATTGTGGAACTGATACACTTACTTATACATAATAAGTTTCGTTGTAGGATATACATAAATTCGCCTTTATTTAAAGAAAAATAAAGGAAGACATTTAAAAATAGTTGTGATTGAAATAATTTTCCCGGGATTCGAGGTAAGAATTCCCGGGACATGGCACATGAAAAATTCCGTAAATTCTTTGGAATTTCAGAAACCCTTCTACATAAATATGTTTCTTTTGTTTGTTTATTATTATTATTTGAAGCAGTAATTTCCATACTTGTGGAGCGAGGAAAAACGTATATTTATAAAAACATATAGTTCCTAAATTCAAACAATTATAAGTTGTACGTTGAAATGTTTATAAGTTGAAAATGTGTTTTTTGTTATTTTATTTATAAAAGAGTTTACGATCTGTACTCTACTCTATTAAAAACTTAATAAATTATTAATATCTTCAGACTTTTTTTATTGAGACAAATAGATTTGAGAGTATTAAATCTGTGACATCAAAAAATACTAGCTGAATTTTCAAAAGTTGCTCGGTTGGGTGAAAATTGGATTACCATGAGATATGTAGAATAATAAATTTCGAGGTTTGGAATTTAAAACTGTACATTTATTAGCGGTTGAACAAACACACAAAAAATATTTATCTTTACATAGTATGTACATGCTTTGCATATATATACATACATACATGCTTATTAATCACAATTACTAGACGTACACATTTTTATAAACAGTGTATCAGTAAGGGTGCTAGAATTAGTAAAAAATAGATATTGTATTTTAATACTCGCATAATTAAAAATGTACCCATAAGCTAAGAATTGTTTGATATTTGGTTATGCTCAAACGTAATTATAGGCAATTTTGGAGTCACGGAAAATTTTGTTTTTATACGTTTCGCTTGGACAAATTCGAAGGTTTAAATGCGAACTGCCAACATATTGTTGCGGAGGGCTGGTTTAATCTGTAGTTTTGGCTCGGCGACATTGACCCGACAGAATTAATTTCAACTCACAGTGTACACCAGAGTTGAAAACAACTAGGAAATTTAATAACACAAGCAATTTTGCCGTGTTGGAAGCCGCAGGTTTAAACCACTGATAAAATCCCAAGGCTCGGCTGGCAGAATTACCGTCCGTGCGCGCTTTCGCCGGAACGTCTGCTTCACAGACCTGCATAACTGTTTCGGGGATTTATTTAATTATTCTATTTTATTTGTGCTGAAATTGTTCAGAATCGCTCTTAAGTTGATTATTTTGAGCGGAGCTCCGTGAACGATCCGCGTTTCTACAGACTCCGTTCAAAGTTCGGTCAAATATTATCATTTGGTTAACGGTTAGTGAGGTTGTGGAAAATTTGTATTCACTTTTGCAGTTGAATTTTTGTAATTTTTCCAATTGCAATATGTATACATATGTATAAGTAATCATTGGATTTCAAGATGCTTTACTAAATGAATAATATGGAATATATTGTACACATCTACGCAGAATATGCTAATGATATTTGATATGCGTCATCATTTACAGCCATTCACCATCCCCTGCTGGATGAAGGCCTCTCCAACACGATTCCACTCGTCTCTCTTTTACGCAAGTCTCATACATATCATCTAGGGTTTCTAAATATTCGAATATCGAAGAGAATCTTTAAATGGTTATAATAGATGAAGTTTTAGAAAGGTAAATATATTATTCAAACACCAAGAACGAAATGTGCTAAAAGTTTTATTATTAAAAAGGTTCAAGTCTAAGTTGCTCCAGATGTTTTTATTAAAAATATGCATAATATATTCATATTCATTGGAATTTTGTTTTCGAAGATATTAGCATTGATATTCAAATGATAAAAATACATACATATATAGCACTAAGAAAATGATAAAAATCGTAATATTTCAATAATATATGAATGAAAACATACCAACGTCGATTAAATTTTCTCATTATTTATTTAACAATATTCGGATCATGCGATAGAAAATAACAACCGATAATATAATATCTTCTGCTATGCCTGCTCGTTCCTCGTACATTTGAACTGCTATATATGTACATATATACTATTTTTGTTAGTATATTTGTACTTTATTACGTTGTATCTGTCTGCGTATTGTTGCCTCGTTGATATGATGTTTGCCCATCCGAAGAGTACGATGTTAATTCGCAACGTTCTCATCTCGATAATTTGTGATCATCGACTAATTTCGTTCGCGTGTTTACATGCCTGCCGAATATTATTTTCCTTCGCCGAATTTTGCCAGTTCATGTTTGATATCGATAATTGTAATTGACGTTTCAATGATTCCGAGTATTGCGAATCCACTTTTACTCGTTGCGGTACATTCGACCGTAACGAGTTGACGTTTCATTTGGAATATACATTTTTAAGTTTATTTATTTTTAAGTGCTCTTACGTTTTTTGCATTCATTTCACACCTCCTCGTTGGAAAGTTTGTTTTATTTCTGTTTTTCGAATGCGACAATTTGTATGTACTTTGTCGAAAAACAATTTGCTTCGTTTAACCCCAAAGCCGCGCGCTGGCCGCCGGACAAAGCTGAATATAAGGGGTAGCAAGGTTTATGATAATTATTTTGTTAAAACTTTGTATACAGGTGTTCTTTACCTTCAGTTATTTAACTATTATATTTCCTAAATGAAATGTGCCATGAGAGCAATTATGTTGTTTCGAGGTGAAAGTGTTTAAGAAAGTTTTGCTGCAGCTGAGATAATGTTATGTACTTTGATTTCTTCAAGGCTGTCTGTCTTACTTCGGCATTATTTTTCTATGTATGTATTTTTAATGTACATACATACATATAAATGGTAGAATCTTATAATTGGATAAATTATCTTTGAATTTAATTTATTTTATTTCAAAATTAAATATTTAAAGCCGTTGCGTAGCTCTAGCGATGTAGTTTTCCTCTGTCCACGATTTTTTGATATCCATTACTCTTAGGAATAATTATTTTTTTAGAAATAAATATTTAATGGATAAAATGATCGTTAACATAAATGATCGTTATCGAGTGAAGAAAGTGTGCTTGCATTAGAAAATGAATTAGAATATATCAAATGGGATATAGTAGGACTTAGTGAAGTTAGACGGAAGCACCAAAACCAAATAATCCTAAAAAGTGGTAACTGTCTCGGACATATCGGAACGTACATATGTATGCTATGTAGTACTAAGAATCTCGAACAGGTACACTCGTCAAATCTTCCAAGTGTACGCCCCCACATCTAGCCACCCAGATGAGGAAATAGAAGACTTCTACGAAAAACTGCAGGGCGCATTCGATAAAAGCCACCATCACTTTAAAATAATTATGAGCGACTTTAACGCAAAAATAGGACAGAAGATAAATACAGAAAGTGCGGTAGGCAATTTTGGTACCGGCTGAAGAAACGAAAGTGGCGATTACGCGGGCAAATTACGAGTTTCAGTGTAATGTGAATCGAAATGTGAATCTCGGCGCACCGAAATGTACATACATACATACATACATTCATATGTAGATAAAATAAATATCTACCTGTTTCATACGAATATTGAAATAATTATTCATAGGTACATATGTGCGGAAATATTGATCGTCGGTGGGAAGCGAAACTGATTCATCTTAAAAAAATATTTTTTTTACATTTCAGAATAAGTTTCGGAAAGTTCAGATCGCGTAGCTGGCCGGGCAAACAATAGGTTCAAGTTAACATACGAAGTTGGCCGGGAGGCTTTATCCCGAGTTTAACCCCACTTTAAAGAAGCTCGCCATATCTTCTTATTAGGATGAAAGCTCCCCTCGGCCTCGAGATTAAAGAGCCATGGCCATTAATTTTCGCCGAACTAATGTCTCTAATGTTTTAAGTTACGCACATCCAATCTAAGTGTTTTAACGGAACGAGTTGTCAAAGTTTTGTCGATAGCATATTATAATAATTAGCGCCTACTTTGAGCAACCTATACACACATTTACGTAGATACTCCTCCTTATTTCTATTGTGTACACGTGTGTGAATTCCTAGTATATATGTATGTATATATATATATATATATATATATATATATATATATATATATATATATATATAATATATAATATTTGCGTAATTTCCAAATTAGACAACGTGATTGGAATATTCAGGAAGTCTTCATCAGACGCAGAAGGCTCGTCGTTTTGTTGATGACACGTATGCGTTCGTCGTAAATATGAAACGGTTTTGTACATACGTATATGGGGTGTGTGGGCTCGAATTTACGTTCATGGGGGGTTTACGTTACGTTCGTAAGTCACGATCTGACATTTGATACGACGATATGATGCTGTAGAGGCGTCGAGAGTCACGAGATCGTAAGTCACTGAGTCGTCAGTGGCCGTAAACCGTTTACAACACGCGTGTTATGAGTCATTGGCAAACTTTAACGAGTTATCTGTGTAGTTAGCACCTGTGATTTTGATGAGATAGTATCAAGACGAGCGTGTTTAATACAGTTTCGTGGAAGCGTGTTCTTATTGAGCTTATTAGACTTTTCATTAGTTGAACGTGCGCTTCGTTTCAGTGATATTAATTTTGAATTGCGACTGAAAATACATTAGAAATATCCAATTTTTGGAGAATGACATTTTACGTTATATTTTATTTTAAAATGTTTATCATATTCTTTCCTGTTTTTACTTTATCTGTGTATTACTGTTTTTACTTTATCTGTGGCGGAGGTCTAATTTTCATTGCCCAAAAAAATATTTTCACTGTTGTCAATTACTATTGTCCTACAAAGCAAGAGAGAAAAAAAAGGTTAACAATAGAAATTTACAAAAGTGAACCATTTTTGTGGGTAATGGAAACCTGACTGCCGCCTTTTACTGATCACGTTTTCATGATATAGAATATATGTGTATGAGTTTGTGCGCCTGTGTGTCTGTGTGTCTGTTAGTATGTGTGTCCGTGTATTTTGGGGATTTTTTATCATGTTTTTTTTTCGTATTTGTGTATTTTTTCTTTTTCATGTGAATTTTTTGTTGTTTAAATGTTTGACAACGGTGTCATTTTGGGCAAGTGTAATGACACTGTGGAAAAAAAATAGACATTTTTATTTCTTTCTATAGTTGAATAAAAATTGAAAATGTTGGTTGAAACCTTTAAAACCAGTAATTCAAAAATGTCAATTAGTAATATAATTTTAACCAAGCTTAAATCGCAAAAGAAATATATCAGGAAGTTAAATAAATAACGAAAAAGATGATTGCAAAAGGGTCAAAACATTGAATTTGATTTCGCTTATTCCGGTAAATGGTGGGGTTTAATTGTAATACTATTTCGAGTTATTTTGACCGAGAACGTTATCGGGTCATTGTTTACGAATTTATTCCGGTTGGCATTTGGAACGAACGGACATTTGAAAGGGGAGCTTATCGCGTATAGTGCGGCAGAAAAAAGGTAACGAACCACTGCCAGACTATTTTTCATTTATTTTTTTTTGTGTAAAGAGCCGTATGAATGTATGTGTTTTTTCTTTCTATGTTGGGAATAGTATTATAGTAATGCTTAATGGCCTTCACACGTCGCTATCTCGGATCGGTGGTAATGTCTCATATAGAACGTGCTTGGAAAGTAGTTCCTCGATCGTCCCCAGTGCTTATTATAATCATTTCAGGATGAGAAATCCTTGGAGATAAAACAATCTCTACCAAATGTCGTTCTCGTGTTGAAGTAGTGACCGATCGAACGATTGTGTATAACCGCAATTAGATAAATTAACTGCCAACTGTTCGCGAAGAAAGTTTGCGGCTCGTTCAGAGGGATTATTTTGGAAATTTTATATTTTTTACAAGGCTCTTCTATATTTTTGTCTGTTTGGAAACCGATTTAAGAGTCCGCATTCTTTCACGTCGTTCACGGATTGTTCATCTTTTTGAATATATATGGGGGTTAATTTGAGTTTATCGCTTCTTCAGCGAAAGCGCTCTTCCGACCCTTACGAGTGAAAGCATGTTTATTATTATGAAAAGCGGAGAGAATTCTGAAGTAAACTATTAATTTTGCATATAAAATATGCGTTTTCATGTTTTTATCATCGAATAGTAACTCAACTTTAAAATTATGCATATATGTACATATGTAAGTACATTGTAGAATACGATGTACTTCTTTTTTACTTTATCTATGTACGTAGTAACAATAGACGAAGTTTTGTGATCATGCGAAAATTCAAACTCGAGATTTTGACTGATCGAATAGATCACTGATCACGTTTTCATGATCTAGAAAAATGTGTGTGTGGCTGTGTGTTTGTGTATTTTGGGGATTTTTTGAACACCGTTCGTTCTATCGAACTTAAACTTAGTATCGATCACTGAAATTCTTATCGATATGGTGTAAATTATTTTCAAATTTTAAAGTTGATCGAAAATGGTAACTCCTCTTATAGGTGTCGTCTTTTTTTTTAAAGTTTTTGAATTCAGTTATCTCCCAAACCGCTAACCGAATTAGACATTTTGAAATTTTTTTACATGTAATATATATTATAAATTTTATATCCTAATATTTTTTGAATATTTTTACCCCAACCGGAAGTAGTACTTTTACTTTAGAGAATCGAGGTTTTTCCCTAAAAGCTTTTAATTTATTGAACTGAAATTTCATATCTAGAAGTTTAAGTTTAATACCAAATTATGTATAAAATCTGGTAAGCATTCGTCCACCGGAAGTGGCAGTTTACTCTTGTTCAATTTTACTTCCACTATTTTGTTCCACCTCTTAAACATGTTTGCTCGGTAAAAGTCTGAATTCTCGACAGGGCGGACCCTTTAGGCTTGAAAGCGAGGCTCGGTTGACCCGCTCCTTCCTGTAATTGGCTACTCTTTGCGATTCCAATAGTATTGCCGTGCCCTGAATTAATTCGACTTTACCTGATGAAATATTCCTACATATACTGCCTGGTTCACATATAATTTCGGTTGGACAGCGTACGGAAATATTCCGAATTCCGGTGGTTATAAAAGTGGTTATAATTTCGTGGATCCAAATGATAGTAAAATACATACGCAAAATGTGGAAAATATGTGGATGCGTGTGAAAAGAAAGATGAAGCGTCAAATTGGCAGAACGCGTGCCCGTTTTGATTTATATTTAGATGAAATTGTATTGAACCACGAACGAATGCGTGTATATTCCATTCGCAATATGTGTAATATTTCCATACCGCTGCCCAACCGTCCGAAATTATATGCGAACCGGGCAGTATATGTATGTCGGAGTATTTCATCAGGTAAAAGTCGAGATAATTCAGGGCACGGCAATACTATTGACATCGCAAAGAGTAGCCAATAACAGGAAGAAGCGGGTCGACCGAGCCTCGATTCCATGCCTAGAGGGTCCACCCTCACGAGAATTCAGACTTTTACCGTTGGCTCTTCACAAAAATTGATGAAAATAATGACTAAATTTAATAAACCGAAAGTGCGATTTTTCCTCTTAGAAAAGGTGTGACCACGATTTTTTCCACACTCCTCAACGTATCAAACGGAAATTTATGTTTGTATTCTTTTTGTACTAAGTTAGAGTTGGTTAGGATTTGGTCAGAATTCGTAAACCGGAAGTAGTAATTTATAAAAAAAAAAAAATTATTTTATTTTGACCTTTTAAATTATTTTTATTTCTTGATATTTAATGTGTATAATACTTTTAGTGATTTTAAGTAATAAAAAAAATTTGAACGAAATCTAACAACCGAAAGTAGAACTTTTGTCTTGTGCAAGTTTCCTTACATTTTTTTGGAAAATGCTCTCATAGCCGGTATATGTGAACTTGTATGTATGTTTAATAATCGAATTTTATTTTGTGACCTTATATTCCTCAAGTCATGGGTTGGTCACATCCGATTTTTTTTAATTTCTAGCTGTTTTGATGCTGACTGCTTGATTTTCGTATGCTTGTAACTTTCAATAAAATTCTTCCACTACCTGAAACAAAGAAACATTCCGGTTACTTTACTGGTACACATTTTAAGCATGTTAATATTTTAAAGGTCTTTTAGATTTTTAATATTTAATGGGTATTTTATCATCCCGAAATAGATATTTAATTTCGTTTATAGTGATATGTGATATAGTGATTCACTCAAGTTAAAAAAAAACACTTCTCCTTTGAGTGTGATAGTAAAAGTTGTCTAGTATAAATATTATATTTTGAGGTCTTAGAATAATGTATGTATGTATGTATGTACATATGTATAATATATTGCATATTGTTTCAAAAATAGAACGGAGATCTCCTTAAAACTTTCCATACTATCTTAAATCGCAAGTAAATATTTTATGTATGATTTTAACAGATGCATATAAGCTTGATGAATTATATTTATTCTTCACGAGGATAAATATTTGGGGTTGTTGAACGTTCAAGCGCTTCTCAAATTGTATGAATATATAATGAATTTCCTGTTGTGCGTAAAGTTATGCGAATCTGCATGGTGGGGGTAGAGCGTTAATTACGTTTATGTAGAATAAACCCCAGATTATGTAGTCCAAAATAAGGGCAAAAACAGGCTTTAATCCGACTGAATACTAAATATGTAATATATTTAAACATAAGATTAAGTACCTACAAACTTATATAAAACATTTGTTTCGTTCTATTAATGTACATACATACATACATTTACACCTATGTACATATATGTTAATTTAAATGCAGAAAGTCACTCTATTATTAATAAAACTTTATTTTAAAATATATTAAGGGCATAGGAATTTAATTTATTTTGTGTTTACTCGTTATTTATATGATCAATTCTCATTGACATACATACATACATATGTACATATACATATACATATATGAACACACATTTGTTTCATCATAGACTCATCTAAACATTATCAAGAAAGTCACATACACGTTGATATTTGTATCACGATCCTGATATTTATGACATGTAATGAATGATTCACGTCTCATCGTGATGGGGGAGGGTATATGTATGTATGTAGGTGCGAGACAAATGTATGTTTGTAATTTTACATTTTTCTCTTTTTCTGTTCCAATGAAATAAACCATATCCATGTCCATAAATGAAATTGTTTCAACAGTCATAGAAAGGCGGGAAAACGGTAGCCTGTTGAGCGGCGATCTCTCTCCAAGCTCCCATACCACTTTTTCTATCTCATCCAGTGACACTTTGACGGAGGATCGACTCGTTTGTATTGTCAGCGAGACTCATCCAGCGCTCATTAGCGTAATGAAGAGGGGGAGGCTCTGGAAATGCTCCTCTACCCTGGAGTTTGCACGAGTCCGAGCTGTTTTTAATTAAAAGGTTCGGGATTTTTTTTAACGAGATCGCAACGTTTTATTGCGAGTTCAACGGAAAAATGTTGAACATATGTGATATTGGAATATTTTTCACTATTTGTTTTTATTTTTCACAAATAGATGTACACGCTGTTCAATCGGGTGTTCTAATTTCCTGTCGTGGGACTGTAGATAAAGTAAAAATTATGCTGTCATACATGAAATAAAAATTAAAAGAGACTTTTTAAAATGTCTCTATATACATATACATACTTCGGATTGATACATGTTTATATATATATATATATATATATATATATATATATATATATATATATATATATATATATATATATATATATATCTATATATATATATATATATATATCTATATATATATATATATATATATATATATATATATATATATATATATATATATATATATATATATATATATATATAAATTAGCTCTTATATATACATTTTTTTAAATAATTATTTTGTTTGCACTGAGTAGGAATAGTTGCCTTTGCGTTTGTTCGTTTTGAATTGTAAACATTGCGGTGTTGTAATTTACGTTGGCAATTATGAGTTTGTGTTTTAGCTAAGCACTCAAACAATGGTCACTTTAACGAATTAATATATCAACTTCATTAAACTGCTGAAATACGGCAATAAACATAAAATACGATAATGTATTCGGGGCCATTGTCGGAAGCGTGTGCGTTTATTATGGCGCACATACTGTACGGAATATGCACGATATATTTGACCCACATAAACCATGCATAGTACGTGATATTTGATAATACGAACATAATGTGTAAATATATACTGTAGATCTTGGATAAGTCTTGAGACGCTCAGACACAGTAAACATCCTTGCGCTACAAAACAGTCGTTAAGGAGACGCCAGTGGTCAACAAGCAAAGTGCTTAAAAGCCATTACTCGACAAACACTAATTAATTACTTTTCAAAAGTTTAAGCGAGTGAGCACTTTTACAAATTTGACTGTGAACATGTATAACATAATATACAAATGTACTTACAGTAGTCATGGAAAAACTTTGCAAAGAAAAAAAAATATTTATAAAATATGTGTCCTTTACAAAACAAGGAGACAAGAAAGAGGGCACTTGGCATACGAAGGTCAACAATCAGGATAGATTTTTCCGGAGCAAGAAGGAAAGCGAGAAAATGAATATATTTAGTTTATTAGAAAATATTTCATTAGAACTTGTAGTTTCATTAGAAGTGTAGTGAAGTTGTTTTCTGATTATTATAATGGCTTATTTTGAAATTCCATTTCTTCAACATACATACATATGTAGGGGTGAAGTACCATTAAAGGGCCATTTTTTTATAAATCGATTCTTAAATACCGTTTAATCAATCTAAAATGGAAAAATATATTAACAAAACATCAAAATAACCTTAAGGAAGGGAAATTGATAAAAATCATCATAAATTGTTCTTACGGTTTCGTATGCAGTGTATATTTAAAAAAACATTAATTTTGGCCCTTTCGTGGAAACCCGTCCATGAGAGGGCCATTGCAATTATATGTGAAAAATTTGTTTTTGTTTATGTGTGTGTTTCCTTTACATCAGCGGTTTCCAAACTGGGAGGCGCGCCTCCCAGGGGAGGCGCCAAAACTTTTTAATAAAAAAATAATTTTCATACCATAATATCTACAAATAAATAAAACTTCATATCGTAGCTTAACAGTAAAAATTCAATGCATGAATTTTTATTTTTATTTTTCTTTCATTTTTATATATACATTTAATTCCTATAAAAAATTATCCGGAGAAGAAGATTTTAAAAATTGCGCCTTTGCAAACGCTCTGTTTTAGCTAAAGATGTCCATTTAATTGCATATGTTCGATATGTCGCGGATAATAATATATTAGAAGATATATTATTTTGCAAACACATACTTGGGAAGACCACATCCATTGAAATTTTTAATAAAATAGACAGTTTTGTTGAAGAAAACGACATAAAGTGAAATAATTGCGTTGTGAACGACATAAAATAATAATTGGACTGTGTACCGACAGAGCTCATTCAATGTCCGGACACAAAGCAGGTCTTAAAGCATTGATCAAAAAGAAAGCACCACATGCTATCTGGACACACTGTATGATTCTCAGAGCAGCTCTATTGTCAAAAAATATGAGCGAAGAACTGAACAGCATTTTTACAAAAGTTATAAAAATTATAAACTACATTAAGAATAGTCCTTTGAGAGCAAAGCTGTTTGCAAAGCTGTGTGCTGATATGGAAGCCAATTATACCTCACTTCTGTATTATTGTGATGTTCGCTGGCTATCTCGTGCAAAAATGATTCTAAATGGTGTTTGAACTCAAAGAAGAAATAGCAACCTTTCTCGAAGAAAACCATCATGAAGAGGCACATTTGTGGACGAACGATAATTTTATTGTTAAACTTGCCTATTTGGTTGAAATTTTTGGAAAATTGAGCGGTTTAAATAATTCAATGCAGGGATCACAAATACACCCACTTGTTCAAAAAGACAAAGAAAAGCTTTCATTAAAAAATTAAAGTTATGGAAATCAAATTTACAAAAGAATGGGTTGGATAGGTTTTCACTTTCCAAAGATTTCTGGGCCACAGTCAATATTGAAGCAAGTAAAAATATTTTTACCGACCACTTGGATGTTTTAGTGCTGCATTTTTCCAATTATTTCAAAGACCTTGATTTCTCAGGTTTTTCAGAAGTTTTTGTGGATACAGAATCCATTTAACTACAATGAAGAAGACGAATTCGAGCTGACAACCATCGAAAAATAAAAATTGATAGAATTATCATGCGATAGCTCACTAAAAAAAAAGTTTCAAAATGAAACCATAATTAAATTTTGGATGAATCTTAGTGGAGAGTATGAATCTTTGTATTGCAAAGAAATGCAAGTGCTACTACCGTTCGTAACGTCTTATTTATGCGAAACGGGCTTTTCGGCACTAGCTGCAATGAAAACCAAATATCGAACCAGGTTAATAGTCGAAAAGGAGTTATGAGTGGCACTCTCCATATTGCCCCCAAGATTTGATAAACTTTGTGCCAATAAACAACAACATCCTTCGCATTCAATTTTGATGTGTTAGATGTAGTTTAATTAGTAATTTAATATAAAAATAAAAATAAATATATGTACGTGTTCGTATAAATTTATGTTATAGCAAAACCTTTTTATTATTCTGTCTATTGTAGAGTTCAGTATTTTATTTTTAAATAAAGCTTTATTATTTAAAACGTGTCTATATTATTATATCTATTAAAAAATAAAAGGTAGGGAGGCGCGGAAAAAAATATTTTTTTTAGGGAGGCGTAGTAGCATAAAGTTTGGAAACCGCTGCTTTACATTGTCATATTTTTGTTCTATCTAATTTATAATATCGGTTAAAATTTAAAACAATATCATTAAAATATAAACATTGAACATAAATCTCAACATTATTTATTGAAATAAAAAAAATAACAATATTTTAAAAAACTTTTAATTTAACATTTGAAAAAGTAAAAATATTAAAGAATATAATAAATCATAGAAACCCGAATTCCGAAAGCAGGATGCTTTGGTTTTTTTTCCAGGAATGGGCCGTTCCTTTTATTGAAACATTGGCCCTTTCAAGGAAATAGTAGTTTTTGAGAAATAACCTAAAAATAAAAATATTCACGTAGTTAAAAGAAAATAAACTTATAGTGCTTAATCCTTGGTAACTGGTGTACCTATGTATTTAATGACTTTCTCAAAGTACTACATACTAAATAAAGTTATTTGCCTCAGCAGAAAACAGAAAAAACACCTTTGGTAACGGAAATAAACTTTTGCACACAATTCCGAATACTTTCCGATCAGATCAAGTTCAAAATGAAATTCAAAGTTCAATATTTAGTTGTCCTTAGAGTTTTTCTTAGGCTTTGATCAAAGGTCTGATTGAATGATTTTAACTGAATATTTTTTCTGTTATTATTTTATATGAATGTTGAACTTGATATATGCCTTGCTATGCCTTCCTGGTAAATATCCATGTAAAAAAAAAAAAAAAAAATATATATATATATATATATATATATATTTTTTTTTAAATGAATATTTACCAGGAAGGCATAGCAGCTAAAGCTAAGCTTTTTTTTCATTTCGGGGCTGGGGGTGAAGGCCCAGGGGTTTCGGAGGCGCCGGGGGCGTTGGGAGGGCTGGGGGCGCTAGTGGCGAAGGCCCCGGGGCGTCGGCAATGCACAAAACGTAATTCGTAATTTGTAATCACTTCGTAATTTCTAATTCATAATTTGTAATTCGTGCATCAATTTCTTTCGGAAACCAGTCGTTTCAATTTCTTTAACTTTATTTTTATTCGTGTTACAATTCCTTTTCGAAACCATCCGTTGAAATCAACAGGCACGACACTAGTCTTATTATATAAAACACTAAAGTTTGTTCGTATGTATGTATGTATGTACCTACGTATTTTTCGTCAACAGTCTATTGTCCCCTAAGGGACGCAGACGCCTAGGGCGGAGCCCTAGGGGGCGCAGACTCTGGGGGTGTACATATAATTTTTTATAAGAGACTTTCTATATATGTTTGTTTGTTCGTGACAGTTAATTTAATAAAAAAAACAAATGAGTATTCAAACAAATTTATATAAAATAAAACTATTCAAATAAATTTAATAAAATGTTTACTATTGGATAAGTCATATTTAAGCGGTTTATATTAAAAATACCGAGCGAAGCCGGGTAATAAAGCTAGCTAACATTGCAGAATTTTTTATTTTATAAATCGCTGTATTTTGAGAGGCTGAAGAACACGAAATTAATGATTCCATAGGATCTATGGATTTTTACATATTGTACATAAATCAAATTCTGATATTTGTGACAGCGGGTAGGATGGTTTTTGCTAATTTGATAGAGGAACCGTTTCAATAATGAAATAAGATAAATTGGCAAACTCTGATAGGAAGCGATCGACTTGGAGTCACAAACATGCAAGTCTGATCAGCAGCATTAAAGATTAGCACGAGATCGAACCCGGTAACCCGGTAACAACCACCGAGCCATACTGCTGGCCAAATGAGCCGTTATATTTGAAAGTGGCGGAAGTCCAATTTTCAGTTCCAAAAACACTATTTCTGTTTGACATAATTCACAAATTGTTATCACTTCTTTTAATTCGATATATCCAGAATCTCGGGAAAGCAGAATAAATGTATTACATGCCACCAGTATTTTTAAATATTGTTAAACGTTGCGAAATATAGAACTATTATATGATATTTTATAATGCAATTTTTAATTAATATTATATGTATGTACATATATAATGCTTATCAGTGATAATTTTAATATTATTATCACATCTTGTTTATTTTGAGAATTTATTAAAGGAGTGAATAGATTACGCCAGTCATGCAAAAATAAGGTAAATAAAATAATTAATTCATTTCTTGCCGTTTCATTCCGTTCATTAATTAAGGATGCCTCAGTAGGGATGAGCGTCACGTTTCGTGGGATGACACGTTCCGAAATCATCATTTTTTTCTCTGGCACCGTTCATTTTCCCCTCCTGCTCATTTTGTTATTAAGTGAAAATGAGATGGGAGGATAGGGTGACCGTAATGCAACGGGATGACTGTGAAAATTAAATAGAAAAGTGAGCCATAATGAGCAGCACGCTTTCAGGAAATGAGTGCGAGGCTTCACCCTAATGGGCGCCCATATGTTTCAATTTAAAACTACTCTCGCCTCGGCACTGCCAGTCGTGAAATTAATCTATTCATTTATTACAGACACGCAATCGCCATTTTGTGGCCAATTTGCCCACAAAATCACAGCCAACTATGTAATTTGAAGATCTCCTTCAAATTGCAATTATTTGCGAATTTCCGGATTTGGTTAAATAACAGGTGATATTATACTCTTGAAAATATGTCAAAATGTTGAGGAACATTAGTGTGTATGTATGTACATATATGTAATTCGAATTATACGACGCTTTGCGATACACTGACAACTTTGTTCAGATTGTTGTTGGAAACTTGACAGTTTATTATGCCTCACTATGTATGTGTACGTGTTCAAGTTTGGCGTCGTTGATTTTACTGGCTGTCATGTTTACGATGATTGTTTTGATGAAATATCTCTCGCTTGCTTTTATTATACACGGATACGTAGAAGTAAAATTTGAGAACATTTGGCTAAGGTAGAGGTTTTTTAACCTTGAATTTTAAGATTTTTTTAATGGACTATAATTTGTTCCACATTGGAAAAAAATATTATTGTTGCGTGGACGTGAAAATGGCTTTACATGATCGGAGAGAAAGACGCAGCTAGTGTTGTAGAAGTGGTTTATTGGTCTGCACCCGTCGGCTCTCCAGTTTGGAATGCTTTACAGTTCAAGTGCGCCCAATATTTATACTCATCGGGCGCAGTACACATACATACATATATACCCGAGATCCTATTGGTCGATGAGTAAGGTCAGGAGAGTAGGGAGGGTGCGGTAGAACTTCCCATTCCAGGTCAGAAATTTCTTTTTGTGTGACGAATGCTTTGTATGGGCGTGCGTTATCGTGCTGAAGCAAAATGTTACCCCTCCTGGCTAATTGCGGTCGTTTTCTTTGAATTTCTTGTTTCAATTTGTCAAGCTGTTGACAATATTTGTCTGCCGTTACAGTTTCTCCATATTTCAATAATTCATAGTAAATTACTCCTTGAGAATCCCACCAAACGCACAACATAACTTTTTTGTTGGTGAGGCATGGTTTTGCGATCGTTTGAAATGATTCACCAGGATTCGCCCAACTCTTTTGTCGTTTTTTATTACTGTATAGTATCCACTTTTCATCCCCCGTAATTAAAGTAGATAGAAATGGTTCCCGAATTTGACGAGACTTCAATGAAACGCACGCACTCATCCTTATTTCGCGTTGCTCCGGCGTAAACTCGTGCGGTTCCCACATGTCCAGTTTGTTTACTTTTCCAATGCGATGGAGTGCTCTCGACACGGAATTTTTTGATGAATTCATTATCACTGATATCTCACGCGTTGTTAAACGCGGATCCTGTTCTATAATCACTTTTAATTGTTCATCATCGAACACACAGCCGCGACCACTCCTTTTTTTGTCTTTTAAGTCAAAATCACCAACACGAAATTTTTAATGTTTACTGCATCATCCCCCTATAATTTACAAATCTTTTCACTAATTGTTTTGCGTCCTTTCCTTTACGAAAATAATACAACATAATGTGGCGAATGTGCTCTTGTTCATTGCTCATGTTGAGGGGTGCGAAAAAATTAAACGGAACATTTTTTTGAAAAAGATCTCACTGAGATGTTGGCTGCAGGACATCTGCTGAACAACTAAATGCATTTTAGAATTCTTCCTTTTGAAATATAAAAGTTGCGAAGCAAACAAAAAAGCAGTGTAAATCACTGACACCAATTATATTATATTTATTTTAAGAGCACACCAAAACCCTAATTTAAATAAACCCGATTGTCAATCTGAACGTACACGAACGAGTGAAATTGTCATTATGGTCAAAATAAAATATGGATGGGATAACATCCGCATTACAAGGGATATCGCAAAAATACCATCGTTCGGTTCGGTAAGACCCTTCATCGTTTCGTAAACGCTAATAATATAATTTATAGTTGGTCGTTCGGTCGGCTGAAAACCATTTGGCCGTCTTTGGAACACGTTCGTCGTACGTTAGGGTTAGGATTTCAGTCGGGTTTTCCTCTCTGTTTGCGACGAAAATGAAAGGTTTCAGCGCAAAGACGAGTTCGCTTTCAATAGTCGTACTGTGCGTTCGGTGTCTTTTAAAGCGATTTCACGCTCTATTTGCCAAACGGCGTGTACATACATACTAAGTTCGTTCCTCGTGAGGGCTAATTGGAGTGGGCACAAGAAAACATTGTATTTTGGAAATGGGTTTCTTTGACGGCAGCTTTAGTTTCAGCCACATGATGGGTATTTTATTTGTCGTATGTGGTAGTGGAAGTTATTTGGTGTTTGGGTTGCGTTCACTTAATTTATAAGTTGTTGTGTAATGCATCAGCTGTAAACGAAATGTATATTTATAGGTACAAAATTCTTTCAACTATTATTATTGTATATAAATGTGAGTGAGGGAAATTTTTGAGCCTCATGTGTGAGGACCGTGCACCTTTGCACGTCTTTGAAGGGATATGTCTTTGAGGATGCACTGGATCGTAAGTGTTCCACGAATTCTCAACATTTTTTCGCCGAACGAACCCCCTACGATAATTTAAAAACTTTTGTGGGTGATTCTCGCGGTCGACGAACGTCACCAACTTTCGCCGCAGACGTGTAGAAAGTTTTTGAGCTCGAGTCTGCCAAATAAGCCAAGTTTCACCTAAACTCCACTGTAACGTTTTAACGTAGTTTAACCGACGGAATTTTTTTGCTTCCTTGGTTCCCCTTTCCAATGCGAGATTTCAATTCTACGTATTGGTAGGCTCTTCTGGGGGAGTTTTTCCTCTTTCCACTGTTCTATGTCCTACTGCGCCGTTTTGTTGAATTCGTTTCGAAAGAAAAGCTTCAGGAATTATCTGGGGAACGAGAGGAGCGCTCCGAATGAATTTTAATTCGTTCTCGCGAACCGGCCGACTATACATAATCCAATGTCAGCGGGAATAACTTGATTAAACGACTTGAAAAAGAAACAAAAGTGTCTTATTTTTCATGATAAATATATGAATATATATATATATATATATATATATATATATATATATATATATATATATATATATATATATATATAAATATATATATATATATATATATCATCATCATCATCATCATTTACAGCCATTCGCCATCCACTGCTGGATGAAGGCCTCTCCAACACGCTTCCACTCGTCTCTGTTTTGCGCAACACTCATCCATCTCATTCCGCACATTTTCCTAATTTCGTTCACCCATCTTCCTTGCGGTCTTCCTTTTACTCTTTTGCCTTCTCTCGGGTACCATTCAAGCACTTCTTTTGTCCACCTTTCGTCCATCCTCCTAGCTACGTGACCCGCCCATTGCCATTTCAATCTCTTCACTCTATCCACTATGTCCACTACCCTTGTCATATTTCTCACCCACGTGTTCCGCTTCCTGTCTTTCCTCGTTATGCCAAGCATACAGCGTTCCATACTTCTTTGAGTGCATTGGATTTTATTTTGCATCTTGGCGTTCAGTGTCCAAGTTTCACATCCATACGTCATCACTGGCAAAACGCATTGATCAAAGATCCTTTTCTTCAGGCAGAGTGGCATTTTTGATTTAAAAACAGCATTCATCCGTCCAAATGCACTCCACCCCAATTTCATACGTCTCTTTATCTCTTCATTTTTACTACCAGACATGTCAATTATTTGACCTAAATATAAATAATTATTTACTACTTCTACTGGTTTATCATCTAAGGGGATGCTATCAGGCATGCAATAACTATTGAACATTAGTTTAGTCTTATCTACGTTAATTTTTAATCCTACTTTTCTACTTTCCCTGTCCAGCTGTGTTAGTCTGATAAGTAGGTCAGCTGAATCACGAGCTACTAAAACTATATCGTCTGCGAACCGAAGGTGACTCAAAAAGCGACCATTGATGCTTACTCCGGCTGTATCCCAATCCAATTTCCTGAAAACTCCCTCAAGCACCGCATTGAATAACTTGGGCGAGATTGTATCTCCTTGTCTTACTCCTTTTCCTATGCTAAATCTATCTGTACCTGAAAAAATTTTAACTGAAGCTGTGGCATTCTTATATATTGTAGCTAACAGTCCCACATAGGGTTCCGGCACTCCCTGTGTTTTTAGAGCGTTAAGTACTGCATTATGACTAACTGTATCGAAGGCTTTCTCATAATCGACGAAACCTAGGCACAGTGGCCGTTGATATTCGTTGGCGCGCTCGATTAGTTCGCCAACTACTTGGAGGTGGTCCATTGTGCTGAAATTTGCCCTAAACCCTGCCTGCTCTATAGGTTGGTTCTCGTCGAGGATATTCTTCAGCCTTTCTGTAATAACCTTCGTGAAGAGCTTGTAGACCGCTGAAAGTAGACTAATGGGTCGGTAGTTCTTGATATCGCTTTTGTCGCCTTTTTTGTGTATTAAAATGATAGTTGCGTTATTCCATCCTTCTGGTATAGCTTGGTTCTGGATGCATTTGCTGAAAAGCCTAGCTAAGATATTAATTAGGGGGGGGCCGCCACATTTTAGTAAGTCGATGGGAATATTATCTTCCCCTGGGGTTTTACCATTCTTTGCAGTTTTTAGCGCGGCCTCTACTTCGCTAGGCAATACTGCAGGAACCCTTTGGCCGTGTGTCGATTCCAGAGTGGGGAATTGGCCGTTGTCGTTCTCGTATAGTTTTGCATAGAACGTGTAAACTCTGTCTATGATTTCTTCTCTATTCCTAATTATTACTCCGCTCTCTGATCTGATTGCGATCATTTGGTTTTTGCCTAAGAAAAGATCCTGTTTGCACTTTTTCAGGCTACGGTTATTCTTAATGGTATTTTCTATTAGCTTGCTGTTAAAATCCCTGACATCCCTGACTATTCTCTTCTTAATTTCCTTATTTACTAGATTGTATTCTTGCTTATTATTATCCCTATCTAAATTCCTTTTATGCTTAATTAGGTTTTTTGTTTCCGCTGAAATTTTGCTTAATTTAATCTGTTTCCTGAAACCACCTAATTTCTTACCTGTTGAGGTTAGAACCGAACTAATTACAGTGTTCAATTCCTCGATGTCTGCTTCTGGGTTTAATTTCCCGTATCGATTTCCAAGTTCGAGTTCGAATTCCTTTTTCCTAGACCTTAGTTGAGCGAAATCTGGAGAGTTACTGCATCCTTTTATTAATTTCCTACGTTCGCAATTTATATTAATGGCCATCTTGGCACGGACTAATCTGTGATCGCTGCCTATATCTACTTTACTTAAAACACTAACGTCTTTAACGGAGTGCAGGGCATTTGTTAGGATGAAATCGATCTCGTTTCTGTCTCCTTTAGGACTCTCCCAAGTCCACTTATTGTTGGTGTTTTTCCTGAAAAATGAATTAGTGATGAAGAGCCTGTTGTGTTCTGCGAATTCTATGAGGCGATCGCCTCTGTCGTTTCTTTGGCCGGTACCAAAATTGCCTACTGCTCTTTCTGTGTTTGCCTTTTGTCCTATTTTTGCGTTAAAGTCGCCCATGATTATTTTAAAGTGGTGGCGGCTATTATCGTATGCGCCCTGTAGTTTTTCGTAGAAGTCTTCTATTTCCTCGTCTGGGTGGCTAGATGTGGGGGCGTACACTTGGAAGATTTGACAAGTGTACCTGCTCGAGATTCTTAATACTACATAGCATATACGTTCCGATATGTCGTTTATTTCTATAATATTTCTTTCTATTCTCTTATTGATAAGAAACCCTACTCCTCCTATTCTACCATTTGGTAGCCCTCTCCAGTAGAGACAGTTACCACTTTTTAGGATTATTTGGTTTTCCTGTTTTCGTCTTACTTCGCTAAGTCCTACTAAATCCCATTTGATACTTTCTAGTTCATTCTCTAATGCAAGCACACTTCCTTCACTCGATAACGTTCTTACATTGTACGTGGCTAAATACAGGTTTCTATTAGCTAAGCTATCATCCATCGTCACTCTTACCTTGTTGGAGGTTTGGATATTATTTTTCTCGCATTTATCCAAGATGTGTTGAGAAAAAGGCGGTACTTGAGAGAGATTTCCATTCAAGGAGTGAGTTCTTACCGCCATAAACTCTTCTCTGTGGTCAGCTTTGACATATAGTCATCCTAGGTATCACTTGGATCACTTATGAGTTATTACATGCCATTTAACAGGGTTACTTTGTAAGTGAAAGTAGTTAGTTATGATAATAATAGATTAGCAATTGTTATACTACTTTTTTACAGATCTTTATCGTGAGACGCCTCTTTGGAGACAACGGATTTATATATGTGAGTGCGGTTTGCAATTTAATATTTTAATAATAACTTTAGTAAAGTATATAAAATTACACGAATTACTTTAATATAATTTAAATATGAAAAAGAACTGATAGACAGTTGGGAAACACCGTTTCTGTTTGCTATTATTCTATTAAGTAAAGTTCGTTAAAGATTTTTGGCTGGAAGCAATTATGTGGAAGATTTATTGCTTCTGTGGGACCGACTTGGCTGGCGAAGGACCCTTTTTTTGTATTCAGGTAGGGAGATGTATCTCGTTTGACACCGATTTGACACAAAAATTAGCACAAAATTTTTCGAAATAACTGATATAAAACCGCTTTTTACGACCGATTTGCTGTTTATTTTTACACTTAAATTATACTAGGATGCAATTAGTAAAATAAGTGATTAGATGGTTAAGTTAAATTTCGTGCAATAGCCGGGTTTAAGCGAGTAATAGCGGGAGGAACGCAGAAGCACGTCCTCCTCACATGACACGAAAGACCGAACTCCATATATATATATATATATATATATATATATATATATATATATATATATATATATATATATATATATATATTCATATATTTATAAAAAGAAAAACTGACAGGTTAATAATTTGATTAGAGATTACGGCTGTTTGTGAGCAGTTTCCTCAATTTTTTTTCAATATAAAATTTATAATATTACATATCACATATGTATACATATAACACGACTTGAAAAATTAAATTATATTTTATTTAGAAAAAAAGCACTTTTCATACGCTCCAATAACGTTTATATTATTTTACGTATACGCATATTTTTGAGAAATTAGTAAATACGCACATTTTGAAGTGAATAAAATTGATGAATTTTCTTAATATTTTGACGTTTCGTATGAAATTCAACTTACGACCGATTCGACTTACGCCCAAGGTGCAAGAACGTATCTCCGTCGTAAGTCGAGGAATACCTGTACATTATAGCGTATATATTCAATACCTTATTCAAATTTGTGAGCTTACAGGAACAAAGTCTTATTTTTGAAAGCACAATTTGAAAGTCATAAAATTCAACAAAATTCTTAGAATTTCACTTTAAGAAGATTTTAATTAACTGAATTTTTGTTTTAATTACACGTAGCTCAAAACCTTAATTAACTGAATTTTACTTTGACTCATCTAACGAATGGACAGCATAAAAATTATTAAGTTTTCTATTTCATTTTCCGTCTCTTGAAAATATTCCTATAATTTTAATAGTTTACAAGCGTTTATGTTAATATTTATAATATACACACGCATACTAGAGCAATAGTCATAATTAACTGGTAGCACGCGTGCCGGAAACGAGCGTTTCAAGTGACACGGTACGAAATTACTTTCGCACAAAGGGTTTGCATATACCTCGGCTCAATTATTATTATGATCATCTGTCGACGCTGCATCCAAGATATGCGGAGATTCTAAGTTTTCGGTTCCAATTTCAGAAATCAGTAAGCTTTCAGTTTTTGAGGAGTCAACGATATCGTAAATTGGGACGCAAGCAACTTCAGCACGTTTATCCGGTGAAAATACAGCCGGTGTGAAACTTTTCCATGTTGAAATTTTTTAGCAACAGACTTTCGGCGATTAAATGTGCTGGGCGCTCGTGGAAAATATGGTAATAACATGGCGTAAAGCGTAACGATATCAAATTATAGTTTAGACGAGATGAGGTAAAATAACGTTGCTCCTATAACGAGGTGTACATTTTTTATTTTTTAGGAAAGATCGAGTAACGCTATGAGTATCCTCTTCTGTTTTACATATATATTGCGGTTAACGTAGAAGGGCTTGTTTATTGAGCACGTTATAAAAGAGTAATGATATTATTTTAGGTGTGACGTATTTAGTGACATGTAAACTTTCCAGTTTTTTTCTGAGAAAATTTCCCGAAATATTCGGGTTGTAACTAAACATTATGTTGTCGCTGTAAAAATATTAAAAAAATACACTCAGCCCACAAGATAAAATGAAATTATTCTCCTTGTTTGTTTTTCATGAATCAACTTGATTTTTCCATTATCATTATTTTGAAATTGTGGTTTCAGTTAATACATTTCAATATTTAATGCTATGTTCGTATGATAAATTGAGTTTGTAGGATGTTCTGTTTAATATTAATTTCATATATATACTACAATAGTCAAAATAAACGTTTACGAAATTAACGTTATTTACCTATTTAAAAAAATCTATTTAATTCTAAAACGCAGATGTAGTCGTTAGAAGCGTAAAGGTGAAAACGAATAATAGCCGAGATAAAGTGACTACTGAAACGAAAGTTTGATAAGGTTTAAAAATTAAATTGATTTGAACTTTCGGCTTTTTTCCTCTTTGCGCGCGCACAAAAGAAAAATTATACAGTCAAAGTACAACACCTCCTTTTGTACGGTGGAAATCTTTTTCTTTTAATAATGGCGATAAAAAAGAAAGAAACTTTCCCCTCAACGAGTTTCTCTTTTTTTATTTTTCTTTTTTCCACACTTCCTTTTCGCCGTTTTAATTTCAATTCTTATCTAACGTCCCGCGCAAAAAGCCGACAATGCCAAATTGCGCGTATGTAAAGGTGAAATGATTCATAATGGGCAATTATGTAAAAAAATATGTACATATGTATTTACCTATTTATCTATAAATACCTAGGCATACATACGAGTAGAAATGTAGTAAAAAAATTAAAGTAAGGAAATTACGTGATGAAAAGAAAAGCACACGCGATTCAGAAGAAACATAAAAGCGACGAGGTTAGGTTGGGGGTGAAACTTTTCCGCGTGAAGTTTTCCGCGCCGGTTGCTCTCTGCGTTCATCTCGTTAGGTTTTTGGACCGGGCGCCGTAACGACCCGCCAATTAGCCTAATTAAGCAGTTAAGTTACGATTCTTTCTTACCGGCGAAATTTGAGCTATCTTTGCCAATCTTTTCCGAGCGCTTGAGCAACGCAAATGGTGCGTTCAATTCGTTCCCGTTCCGTTACGGACGCTGCGTTAATTTCTGTTGCGGCTTTTTCCCCTATTACCTTTTTCCCGTCTTCGGGATAAAATATGGTAATAATACGGTGAATAAGTGGCTGACATTACCGACGGATTACAAATACGAATCTATCCATATGATATGTCTACACCTATGTACGTATAAAAGCGTAATATGTATATAAAATGTAGCAACACATATTATATACATATATGTATACATATGTATGGAAATTCAAGCTCATTTTGATATATGCATTAGTGCTTTCTAAGTGAAGTAACTTAAACATTGTTTTGATTTTATATGGTTCTGACTTGGCCAGGAAGATGCGTTGGGGTTCTCCTGTGGATAGGCCCTCCTGGTATATGTGCATATAAAAATAAAATAAAATATATGTACATGTTTACGCCTCTTGCTATTTATAGTATGGCCTTTCATTAAGAATCATATATGTACATACATATGTAAGCAACAAACGAAAAAGGATTTTAAGTTTTGTGTATATTTTTATAAAACTATATTTAAGAAATTATTTTTCTCATCTCCATTCTTTCGTAGGTTTTGTCTCAACTCAAATCAAAAAATATACGAATATATATGTACATTTATTCATTCCAAAATAAATAAAAAGAGAGTATATTTTTGATCTTTCTTTCCGTTACTCTTGACGCTTATTATAATAATTAACTCTAAGACTAGGAAACAACATTTGCTTAATTTAAATTTAATTTTGTCAAAATTGTGTACATTTATAAATTCCAATATAAAAGGGTTTATTTTTATAAATAATGAATTTCGTACTTCTGCATATGTACAATATATATTATATATGTAGACGTAACCTTTTATTTGAGAATATATCCATTGCTTCATCGTCAAATTGTCCGTGAAATTGCTATTAATCATTTCGATACGTACTCACACGAGGTCTTACAATACACTAGGAGATAAAATTTCCCATTATACTGAATAATGTATACAGACGATAAACAGCGCGAAGTATTCGGTTGACAACATCCTTCATTCTTGACAAAAAGGCCAATTTCCCACAGCGTTTACTGGAGCGTTGCGAACGCCGTTTCCGCTTGTCGTACGTACGCGAACACCGTAACATATAGCCAGCAATATTAAACATTTTCCATACGCGCACCCATCAAATTAACCCGCCCTTCGTTCCAGTTTACGAAACTGGTGAAATATTAGACACGGGAAATTCCCCCGCGGAATTCCCGATTATTCGGCATATGTCGAATCAAGATTTTCAGGAAAACCGTGTGCTTTCGCCGGCATTACCCCCACTTTGTATGGAGAGCGGAAGATACTTGGAATGGTTCCAAGCAGTGGCGTGCATTGTCTACAATGCGCCAGGACCACGTATGCGACAGACAAGACCTGATCGGAAAATTTGAAGGAAATCCTCTCCCTCCCCTTCCTGCCCGATGCAAATGTGGTGTATCCGAAATTATGTATGCGTCGCGGACCAATACCCATGTTCTCTCTTGTTAGGATAAAATGGTAAAAATCATTCCGAACCTATTTATGTGAAATCGTGATTTTTATTATGTCTCGTGTAACATATATGTATGTATGTACAATTGTATTTTCAAGCATACGATTATTGTTCGTGATATTTTGACGCCATTCAAATGCACATATTGTATTGTCAGTGAAGGATATATTTTAAAAGCTTATTTATTTTTTACAAATTTATTTGTAACCTTGTTGAACTATTTTTATGGCTTAGTTTTTCGTGAAATTGCTTCTTATATGGTTCAAATAATAACGTTAACATAGAGCAAAAATAATTTTGAATAGAAATTGTAAAAAGTATAATATTTTAGTCAAAATGGCTGTTGATTAATTTTTTTATATTAACATAAACTTGAAAGATTTTTAGGAGTGTATGCCATATATAGCTAAAGGGTAATTTTGACTGAAAGTCGTGTGAAATGTGGTTAGCCCTTTATATCACGAAAACGTGCGGTTTCGTTGACATTTCTACGAGTACCGTTATAAATACAGTTGTAAAACTATTTTAACACTCGATTTTTATCGCAGTATTATAATAGAATTTTGACATACTACACAATACGAATATTCGATTGAGTGGTAGTTTCGCATCCATGTTCGCATTTTATTTTTGGTCATGAATGTTTCATCGTAAATTTTAATAGTATAAATATTGAGGGTAAGCACTTCAACAACAATACTGTATGTAAATCTTGAGTTTTTTTGATTTACTGAATGCTCTAGATATATTTTTACAGATGAAATGTCCAAAATTCATAAATATTTCGATTTAATCATGTGAAAGGTTCACCGTTCACAAAGTTCTGTGTCATCAATCACGCTTTTCCTTATACACAACGCGCGTTTGAATTTTCTGAAAATTGAATTGCGACAAACATTTTCTGTGTCGAAAAGGCTTTGGAAGACATGCAAGTAAATATAGATTATATTTTAAAATTCAAATATAGTTTTATTTCTTTTAATGTGTTTCAATAAGAATAATGCGCATTGTGCTTATTTTGAATATACACAAAACACGGCGCTTTTTAAAAGGCTTTTCATATTATTATCTAAATATATATGTATGTACATACATGTATGTTAGATTGTCCACTATGAAAATATACAGTTTTCGACTCAGAACTATCGAATTTTTGGTATACATGGCATTTTAGTTTGGACCGAAAAAGGTTTTTAGAAAGGCTTGAAGCTCGGTGTCAAAGGGCTCGCATACATTTTTTGAAATTTTTACCTACCTGAGCAACACCGGACAATTCGATTAGTCATATAATACAATTTTGTATTATGCTTTCAGTACTTATAAGTAAAGGTAGGAATTCGTTTGTTATTTTTATATCGGAATTTTTCTGGGAAAAAAAAGGAAAAGCAATAATCAGCTTGAAGTGCGCAATAACGTGATTTTTTTCTCTTGCTCTGTGCCGTATTTACCTGGCGTAGCTACATACTGGGGTAACTCTCATTTCGTTTACGGCAGGGTTAACTTTATTTACGAGGGTAAATAACGATGTATTCTTGAAGTTTTATTTGCATTTTTTTCCATACTGAAAGCCGTCCCCGTGAGTTATGAATGATTGCCAACAATAAAGCTTTTCTTTAAGGGGTATTTAAATTTCACCTGAGGCTCTGAAGAAACTTGATCCTCACCGAAAAAACAAATAATTTTCACATTATGCATGTACTAGTATGATCTAAACCTGCTTTTATTTACTAAGAAAAAAATAAATGAGAGGCAGAATGAGTGCTCAATTTCCAGATTACGATGCATTGGACTTAAATTGAGCACATATGAATAATCAAATAATCAAAACCGATAATACTCAATATGAAATTGTTGCCTAAAAATTTTGGACAGCTTTCAATTATTTTGTGTCATTATTTTCAAAGGAAAAAATCTAATTAGCTTAGGACTTTTACAAATAAATTTTTTACCAAGATGAATGTATGTATGTTTGTACATATGAGTCGTTATATTAGAAAGTGGCATAAGTCCACTTTTCTTCATTTCGAGAAATATTTTGTGAAGAATTAAATATAATGTTTTGCGTTTAACAATATTTAAAAATAATGGTGGTCTGTAATACGTTTTGTTCTGCTTTTCGGGATTCTGGACATATCGAATTAAAATAACTAATAACAATTAGTGAATGAAGTCAAACATGAATAGTATTTTTGGAAATGAAAATTGGACTTACGCCGCTTTCAAATATAACGGCTCATACCTATGTATATATATTTGGGTTGAACTTCGCTTAAAGAATTTTTCTATTTTAATATGTGTACTGTATTTTCCTCCGAATGAATCTCCTCCGAATTATAAATTCATTTTTTTCAAATTTGCAAAATAATTTTAATGTTTTGGCTGGCAGGAAAGTCATGATCTTGGGTGATTTTAATCCTAGGAGTTTGAATTTTGTTCCTAATGAATTAATTTTTATGTCAGAACTATTTAATATGAGTCAATTGAACTCAATAACTAATTGTAATGATTTATGTGTTTATGTGTATATGCATGTATAATGTTTGTATGTATATGGATGTATGTATTGTATGTGTATGTGTATGTGTATATATATATGTATATGTATGTATATGTGAATATATATATGTGTAGGTGTGTATGTATGTATATGTATATATGTGTATTTTTATATTTATGTATGTATGTATGAATGTGTATTTGTGTATACGTGGAAGTATTTGTGTTTATTTGAATGGTGTACATATATGTTTATATAATTGTCTTTGGCCAGGAAGGCGCATTGGGTTTACCTGTTAGGCCTTCTTGGTGTAAATTAAATAAAAAATAAAAATAAAATAAATATATTACTACTAAGTGAATATAATTTTATAATTCATATGTGTGTACATGATCTATAATATTTTATTTTTATTTACATAGATATATGTATACCAGGAAAGCCTAACAGGCAATCCCCAATTTTTCTTCCTAGCCAATTACAAACATTGCAGCATTTTTCATTACATAAATCGCTGAATTTCGAGATACTGAAGAATACGAAATTAACTATTAATAAATTAATGAATTAATGCATAGAAACATCAATGGATTTAGACTTGTACATATTTTTTACATATTCTACATAATTCAAATTCAGATATTGGTAGCATAATGGGTAGGAAGGTTTTTTCCGATTTGATTGAAGAACCGTTTTAACAATGAAACCAGATACATTGGCAAACTCTAATAGGAAGCGATCGACTTGGAGTCTTAAATATCAAAGTCTGACCAGTAGTATTAAATATTTGCACGGGATCGAACCCGGTAACCTCTCGGTGCTTAGCATAAATATAAACAGCCACCGAACAACACTGCCATGTATACCAAATATGTACATATTTTGTAAATATGTATGAATATGAATATATAGGTATGTACATAAACACATATGTACTAATATATAGCGAAGGCAACATAAATTTTAAAATATTATAATACGTATCTGGTCTTAGTTCCGACCTAATAACTGGTAGAACTATAAATATATAAATGTGTTTTAAAATATGTTTTGTTGCCTTTTTCGGGTCATTCTGTGCCTACCAAGCGTTCCAGATCATCCGTGCGATATTTCTGCCCCGTTACAGATGCAAATCCAGTCGCATTTTACGGGCGGATTGGCTAGATTTTTCCACATTTTTATTTTATTTTAATGCCAAAAATTCAGTCTTTTTTATCATACGCACCGGACGCTATAATTTTGCCTTATTTTCGCTTCTGCGGTGCCATTGTCAAATGATACAATTTAAATATCCGCCCACGCCGTCGGCGAAATTATCCGAAACAATGGCGGTAAAACGGAAAAGGGAGCGGAGATTTTGTTGCGATCCGTTGTGAATTTTTAATCCACGTGCTCCGGCCACTTTGTTGTTACACCCCGTCGAGCGGCAGAAGTCGACGAACTTTTTCCTTTGTCACATATTATGTCACATATTTGAGCTCGTGAATGCTTTTCTACAGTTGCGGATACGAGGGGTTGTAAAAAATTATGTGCGACACTTTGAAGTCGATGATGTTTCTTCCTTTCATAGAAAATGCCGCTCGATTTGGGTCATTATGTTCGCGGTCGAATGTTTGGATAAAGTTTTGGTGATTATTCAAGACGTATGGGACTTTTATAATTTGTTTATATGAATAAAATGGTGGCAGTTTGGAGGAATTGGTTCGTTGTTGAGTATACTCGACAAAGTTTTGCATTTACGCCTGTCGTAAACGTGTAATTGTCGTAAAAGTTCTAAACACGCAAAAGTCATCGACTTTGTTTTATTACAATGTAATGTGATGAGTTTTTTAATTTTGATATGGCACTTTTTCGTTCCACGAAAAAATAGCTAGCACTACGGAATTTAAATTTCGGAAAATCCGATTTTAGTGGTTCAAAATATAATGGATAGAAACTCGCTCTCTAGAACATTAACCTTTTTAATTTTTCATTTACCCGTATTCATAGACTACATATACATACATATATATTTGTGTATCATCCTACGTTTTTATAAAATATGTCATCATCATCTTCATCATCTACAGTCACTTATCATCCAATGCTGGATGAAGGCTTCTCCAACACGCTTCTATTCGTATCTGTTTTGCTCATCAATCTCACGCCACACATTTTCCTAATTTCGTCTACCCATCTTCCTTGAGAACTTCCCCTCACCCTTTTACATTCTCTAGGGTAACAATTATTTTGTTCACTTTTCGTCAATTCTAGCCACGTGACCCACCCATTGCCATTTCAATCTTTTCACTCTCTCCACTATATTCATTACCCTTGTCATTCTTTTCACTAACGTATTCCGTTTCATACATGTATGTATCTAGTTGTTGTGCCGAGTATACGGTATTCCATAATTTTTCGAGTGCATTGGAATTGTGTAGCATCTTGGCGTTGAATATCCAAGTTTTACATCCATACGTAGGGATCCCAAATATTCGTCGACTTCAACTATTCGAATATCGAATAGTAAATCAAGAGCTATTCGAATATTCGAAAATTAAAAAAAAGGTAATTACATATGTACCTAGTATAAATTTGAATGAATCTTGAATGAATCGTCTTATCATAGTTGCCATTGAATTCCACCTCGTTTTTACAGCCAATAATAATTCATTATGATTTCTTGTAAAATTGTATTTAATATTTCGCCGGTGACTTCTTAAATATTCGTATTATTTTTCTGATGTTTTCTAAAATTTCGTAGAGATTATTATCGGTCGAAAAGTGATTTTGCTCAAACATTTCCATATTTAATGAATAAAAATCCATTTCTTCACATGTAGACGTTTCATCTTCTTCATTATCTTTATTTTTATCACAATTATCCCAATTACATATTTCATTTTCTTCATAATCGTCGGCTTCTTCGTCGTCACTCTTTTCATGATGATTTTGTGTATTTAGTTTATAAAAAAAATATATACACGAATAACATTCAAATAGTTGATGAAATATTCGAATAACGGATGGCTGAAAAATCAGACGAATAATTCGAATACTCGAATTCGAATATTCGATTGGAATCCCTAATCTTTACGACATCACTGGCAAAACACATTGATCGAAAATATTTTTCTTCAGGCAAAGTGGCATTTTGATTTAAAAACGGGGTTCAATCGGCCAAATGCTCTCCGTTCTAATAGCACAGGAAAGATATAAAAATAAACAGATAAATAAATTTGTACATATTTAAAAAAAAATTGGAATTATTTCATTAATTAAATCGTTTTACAGATGGACAGGCAGATGTATGTAATGTCACACGTATACATTACGAGTATACGTATGACATTACTTGTAATAGACTCGTAACATGTCTAGAATTTAAGTTAGAATTGGATTTTAAAATCAGCATTTAGTCGTTCATTTATTTTTAGATTATTTAATAAATATGCATAATCTGATAGCTCGTTACAATTATATTGAGATATTTTCCCGTATACAGCCATGGACAGTAAATTTTATTAGACTACCGCCTTTTCTTGAGATATCTATTTGTTCCATTCCTGGTAAATTGCGTTTCAACCCAATTCATATTTTTTTTAGATTTATGGTAGGGAGCATTTTTCTGTTGATACAAATAGTCATCAAGAGGGATGTATAATATGTATGACTCATGGTCATAACCAGGATTTTTTAACGGGGACTGAAACACAAGTGTACATATGTTTTCGGCTAGTGTATATTGTCAATGTTAGGGGACATATTCTTCGGCACATTTAAAATAAATATTTATGCAGGGAATTCGTACCACTAGAGTATCACGTTGAATATAGTAATCAATTTTTCGTTATATTGACTTTTATGGAGTAAATTATGAAACTAATTTTGCTATTTTTTCGAAAAAAAATTACATCTGCAGCACCTTAAACGGGTTTCTTGTTTGTTCAATGAAATAAATAAAACACGCGTGTTAAATTCGAGGCTCAAAAATTCATTCACTATCATGTGATATATCATGACATAATTCTCACAGTTACATATAATATACTAGTGATTTTACCCGGCTTTGCTCAGTATTTGTAATATAAACCGCTTAAACATGGATAATCTAATATTAAACATTGATTTGTTTTTTTTTATAAAATTTTTTTGAATCGAAAAAAAAAATAACGACAGCCAATCAGAAATGAAATACACACACAATGAATGTTTTTTTTTATATACATATAACGGAACCGGAACTGAAAAAATAATCCTGATCCGGAACTAAAAAGGAATCAGGATCCAGAACTGAAACAATAATCCGGAACCGGAACTGAAAAAGGAGTCTGGATCCGGAACTGAAAAAGTAATTGGGATCCGGAACTGAAACATGAATTGGAATCGAAATCGCTATCGTCGTCATAGAAAATTAGATTTTTTCGATAACGTCACGGATTCTACCACCCAAACCTTACTGACATTAAACCTTACATACAGTCTCTTTCTATATTATATATTAGGTTTTAAATTTATGAGGGAGAGGGGGTGGCGTCCTCATTGCCCCCCCCCCTGCCGGTTACAGCCGTGATATGACTACTAGTATATATTATATGTACACGTGATTATGTATGTTTGTTTATGAGTAACTATAAATCTATCAAAACTATAAATTCATCTAAACTTGTATTATGAAAACTAAATAGACCTTAAACATTTTTAGTGCCGCTGGCAGTTTATTTTTTGGTAAAGCCGACTGTTACGGATCACTGCTTTGAGCGGAAGCATTCAAAGCCAAAGAAAGCCAACACGTCGAGTGTCGGCCTTCCGCCTCGACTTCAGCACACAAGAACACACACACACATGGTCACATTTTCTTACACACACAAACGTGTATGTACATACGTAGACCACACTCGAAGGATTTTCCTTTCGGTTTCGATCGAACACAAAAAGGGGAATGATTATTATAGGAGCCGTTTGATTGGCACTACGAGAGTCCCGATGAAATGCTGTGGTCGATTTTTTTTTGTGTGCGTCGGCCTACGTCCATTATTCATTATTCGTCCATTATTCAAGAGAACGACTCTCTATTCTTGCAAGTGAGCGGGGAATGGTGGTTGTGAGGGGATGAAGGGGATGTCGGTAATGGCAGCCACTGCCTGCTTCGTTGTTACAGCCATCGATCGACAGCACGCTCTTTCCGCCCGACTTGCGTCCGAAATGGAGATTCTCTCGTCTGTCGCCTGATTTATTGCATGGATATGTGTGTGCATTTTGTTTCATTGGCATTCTATTCCAACACTTTTTAGCACACGGCAGCGTTTCTCAAAAAATTTCAGTTGCGGCCTGCTCTGTGAATCCTCGTATATGTAGACCACGTTGTTTTGAATTGTTGTTGTAATGTCGATGGTTTATTCAAAAGTGTCCAGAAGTATTAATATTATTATTTGGCATTTATTTATTAAATTCTATTTTTCGAATGTTCTCGAATGGAATAATATGATTATAATAGACACATACGTATATGTAGATTCATAGTAGAAGTTAATTTAAATAATTATTAGAATTTTTTTAAATAAAGCGAGTGTCTGTTATAGATATATTTTTTTCGTCTTGGCCGATTTAAATTTTCGCCTCTTACTGGGCGTCTTATTTCGTTGTCCACCTTTTTTTGGATTTTTTTTTGTTAATATCTCGTTTAATTGGCTTGTATATTTAACTTTGTAATTTCGTCCCTCCCGTTTGTCTTTCTTTTATACACATTTCTCAAACCCATCCCCTTCACGCTGTTGAGTTTTCTCGACAACTTGAACTTATTTATATTTACATATTTTATAGCCCTTCCCCTGCCCCTCAAAGAAAATTTTCTCGTTTATTATGTAAGTTGTTCTTCATAATTATAATACGTATATTAGATTTAAATATAAATATGCAAATCAGTAAAATAATATACATACATATATATATAATGTACGTAAAAACAAACATATATTTTGGGATTCAACTCAAGATGATTAAAATTGTTTCAATGATTTGTTCATTTTTTATGTAAAATTTTGAAAAGTAATGTTAGTATGTGCATATAATGCCTCTTATTAATCTACTACTAAACGGAATTAAATCATAAAATAAGTGAAACCTTGAGGCACATTGATGGAAATCTATAACTATTTTTTTGTTTTTATTATTCACGGTGTTATTTTTTTTTGTTAAAAAGTGATAATCAGCGGTTTTGGAGCTGTTTACTTTAAAATTCACCCTCTCACACAATTCTAGTGTCTATGTTTGAAAGAAAGGTCGTTTGCGTTTGTTGCTTACACTTAGTACACATCAAACACGCAGCTGTTATTTTATTTTTTCATTCTCATTTGAAAACAGTATTTGAATAAGCAAACGAGACAGTCCCTGAAAAGTCGATTTTCAGATGCGAAAAACGAGGCGGCTTATTTACACAGGGCTCGGTTGCCCAACGGTAATATCTCTTCGATAAACATTTTCATAGTCGTTTTTCAAAGTTGCCCTTTGAAAGTTTGCACGTCTCTGTGCTAATGCTTACCGCCTGGCTCGGATGGTCTGAAATTTTCATGGGACGCTCCTTGTTTGACTTGTAAATTTGCCATAGAGCCTTCTGAAGTCACCGGGGACTGCACCCCCTGAACACGTTCAATTGAGACATTTCCTTACCTTTGGCCATCTCACTCTTCATTTGACTGAATGAAAATTTATAAGTACGCACAGGTAAAACAAAATCACTTTTCAAAACATTTTTTAAATCAAATTGTTATTGAAGTTTTTACGTGATTTTTCATATTTATTATTTATTATTTCCACTTATATATAAAATTTGTTACATATGTACCTCGATATTTAATCTTTTGGAATTTGACACTATTTTGCATATACATATGTATGTACTATAATTTTAAAGAGTCCGCCTAGGCAACGCATTTATGTAAAAACATAGAAGGTTTTACGTGATTAATCATGTACATAAATTCCTTTGTAGTAACTAATATTACGAATGCCTCTTCTTGAGATGATGTATTTCACGCATATTAGGTGCGATACATTCCCTTCATATTTCATTCTGATGTTCGATAAAATTTTCATATCAATCACGGCTATTTTTTCTTCTCCTGGGTGTCGGGCTTATTTTCTTCTTCTTTCACTTCTATTTTTTTCCCGGCTCGACGGCTTTCCACCGTTAGCGAGATGACGAAGAACAAGAGAAAAAAATCAAATAATAGCCCGAGTTTCGCGTTATATGTATGATGAAATATTGGATGAGCTGATGCACGACGTTGACACGGTGGCTTTCTTCTGTTGCGAAATCCAACGGAATCGTATCGTGCGAATATCTTTTATCTACGGTCTGTTTATTAAAATTGGCCACGTTTTGTGTTTTTCGACGGCTATCTCTTTTTTTACGTTTTTCGTAGTCGTTATTTTCGTATATATAATAATGCGAATGTGTATTATTTTCGCAGTCGTGTGAAGGAATTTGAGCGGTGTTTGTGGTCCCGTTGGGACGGTCAATTTATATGTCTTTTGCAAGGAAAATCGCGTTAAAATATCAAAAAGGATTTACTAATACCTTTGTTTTTTGACTTTCTTTTCACCGATAACAACAACACGATTGTAAAATCAACGAAACAAAAATATTTTGAATGCGAAAGATATCCTTATCACAATCACAATTTCACCAATGCGCCGCTTTGTTTTAAATATTTTAATATTTCTTGATTAAGTACAATTTCAGTTTTTTGATTTTATCCTAGATATATTTCTACAAGCCACAAATAAACCTGTTGGTTAAGTATAATTAATGACTAGAGGTATTTTTAGGTTGCCTTTTCTTTTAACGAGCTAGGAAATTATCATACCTATGTACATGCATACATACATATATTAAATAGCGTGAATTTCAGGTGATTTCGCTAAAGCGATTTGCGTATAAAATAGGAAATGGAAACGATTTATGTATTTTTCATCGACATTTTCATTCGTCAACAAAGTCGTTGCTTTTATGATAATATCGTGAATACAAATACCGTTCGCGGCTTTTAAATTTTATTCTACGTTGTTGCTTGGCATAGTGTGTATAGGGAAAATGAAAAGTTACCGAAGTTAGATGCGATTTGTATGTATATTGAGTCAGTCGATGATACATGATGCGATTAAGTTCAAGCAATATGAATTTAGTTTTGTTTACAGCGGCAATTTTTATTGAATAAAAATTCAATTTGAATAATAAAAGTTAAAATACGATAATGCCATCAAAAAATTGTTAAAATTTCGTCGCCTCGTCAATACGATTATCACGGTCAATTTCAACAGTTTTCCAACCCGTAAAAATGTTCGCTCAGGTTCGTGATTACTTTTCCTATTTTTGTACACTTTTTAAAATATAAATTGCAAACTCTACCTCCCTCTCATCTTTCCTTCCCATACTCTCCTGCGTTCATTTTTCGAGGTCTTCTTTGTAAATCACGTTTTAATGTATTTTTCGCGGGTTGGGTTAGTTGAACGAGAGGATTGAAAAGCGAAATTTCAATTTTACCCAGGGAATTTCGGCGAGTGAAAATTCAACTTCCGCAGAAAAGTTACTCTCTGCGGGAAGAACAGTAAAAGTTACAACGTTTTTTATGTATATTTAATGGTAAAGAAGGGGGTGTAATTTTTGATTTACAATCTGTTCCCTGTAATGTTATAATAATGGATCATTAAATGTAATAGGTTTTACTGGCGCAACCAACCGGTTTTACAATTTTATTACCGTCCACACCTTTTCATGAATAATGTATCGAAGTAATTTTTTTTACGTAAATAAAATGCAAGTAAATATAGCACCATCATCATAGTTTTACTTTTACCATGCCAAATATCTCTTCAATTTCATACTAATACTGTATATACTATATGTATATCTACTATCAGTATACTGGTTAACCGGTAAATCGTCAAAATTTTCGCCATCGGAAAATACCGGTAAATTTTAAAATGTACCGGCAATTACAGGTTTATAGTTTCTCTTTTATTGAAACTATTTTATCGCTTATACATATGTATACGCATTTAATTATATAAAAATACATAAACAAAATCAATGCTAATGGCTTTTTGTGGATTAGGTTGTCTGGAATTTGTTTATTTTCAGTATTAAATGTGGCAATTTTAAATTGATAAATTCACTAACAACATAGAACAACCAAATCATAATAAATGCGATCAGATGGAAACTTTGAAATGGTCCAAATTTTAAATAAATAAATATGATCGGTAAAAAATAAAAAATAAAAATAATTTATTGTTATTCCAACAAATAATTTTCAATAAATAATCAATTAAATGCATTTATATGACATTATTCACCCGAGATTTATTTAAGATTTAATATAATAGCACATACAGTTCCGTATGAAAAAAACCTAATCTAATTTAGAAAAAATCTAATTCATGAAAAAAAACCCTTTTTTTTATTTACCGGTAAATACCGGTATACCGGTAGTAGGAAAAGTAATTTACCGTTTACCGGTTTATGAAATTTGACGGTAAATTGAAATCCCTATTCATCAGTGATAAATAGCATCGATCAAAATCTTTCATTTTCAGCTTATTATCAATTTCAAAAGTACTATTTTAAAATTTCATTCTTCTTCCCTCTTCTTCATTGCAGGAAACGATACACATTTTGTCTTAGATAGAAGTACATATGTACGCATGTATGTACATACATATTTAGACTTATTTTATAATTTTGTAGATTGAAGTTTTGATTTTTTCCATTCGATGACTTTAAATTTATAAGTTAATTAATTAATAACGCAAAAATTTAAATTTCTTAATGTACCGTATTTTATATGCAGTTTTTCCTGAAGGATTTATTTACTCACTGTTTATTTTAATCACATACATATTCGTACTAAGCAAGCATAAGTAATTTCAAAAGAACAATAGGGTGTTTTCTAGAAAATCTTTTGAGTTTATCGAAACCGTTTCAAGCACAGAAATGCAGAGAAGTTCAATTAGGTCGACGCACTTTTCTCATTCGAATATAATATATACAGCTTGGAAAAATAATCATAACGCATTTTCACAACCGAGCTTAGAGCTTGCGTGAGGTATTAACGACATTCCGGCTCTACGGCGGACTGTTGATAAAATCGCAAAGGACGCATGCGCGCCAATTTACGACCGCCGCCGGCATTAACGTGTTAAATAACGAATTTAAGGGGTGCCGGGAGATGTTCGATTAGGGAGTTAATCGGACCACACGCCCACTCCTTCATATTTCCCCCCCTTTGCATTACAGGCTTAGGTGTACGAATTTCGACAATTATTTTGATATGCGCCGTCGAATTTCAATTGGTCGCCTAAATTACCATGTGATTCGAAGTCGTAAAAGTCGCGAGTCGCAATCGAGATAAGGGAAGGAGGTGGGCTCGCTTTATCGTCACTGACTGATCGGTAAATATGGAGCCAGGAACGAACGTGGAAATAGATTTTCCTGACGTGACTGTTGCCGTTAAAAGTCGTATGCATAAATAATAGTTCAGAGGTTGGTTCGTTAATCGGGTTGTGAAACTCGAGTATTAAAAACTAACTCGATCGCCTCCATTTGTTGTTTAATTATTAAATTAATTAATTTGTTTAAAAATGTGTCATAAATAATACGTACAAATATCGCTGTGTTGAATAATGTTGTGTTGGCATTATATGTATGTATGTATGTAATGTCGATTTCTTTGTCTCATTTCAACTCAATCTCATGGGAACGTACGTAGATATTTTTTACGAATTGTATTTTTTTATACGACCAAATACAGTTGATTTATTATATTTATGGTGTGTACATAATATATGTACACACCATATTGTATACATAATATATGGTTGTATATATTGATCACTTTTCTGAGATTCTAGACACGTCGAATGTAGTGATAACAATTTGGGAATTAAGTCAAACTGAAACAGTTTTGTGGAACAGAAAATTGGACTTCCATCACTTTCAAATATATTCATATGTTGTTATAATCAGAGATCGGCGGACAAGTTGCTTTTATCCACAAAAAATGGTTCACTATTGTCAATTACCATTGTCCTACAAAGCAAGAGAAAAAAAAGGTTGACAATAGTAATCATTTTTTGTGGGCAAAAAAAACTTATCCGCCGATCTCAGGTTAAAATAGCATGTAAAAGTACATAGATACATATGTATATATCTATCTATACCATGTATGTGTACATATACTATGTATGTAAGCGGTGTAGTATTTATGTATGCATGTGTAAATTTTTTAGCCATATATAAATGTATTATAATCATGATTAAAAACTAACAAATACCTTGTAAAAATCTTTCTTTAATCATATATAATTTTTATCACAAATAAATAACTGTTTTAAATAAATTCATCTGAAGTCATGAAATGATATTGAATTTCAATAAACTTTGTTTCTAAATGCACATAAAAGTTTTTAAATAGCGAAATAGTTTACACCACAGGAATAGTTCGGATTTCTCGAAGAATATGTTGTTTATAAATTGAAATTTTCCGTAGATATTTTAATATAATACAGGATGATCCATGGTTATAAATTAAACAGTAAATAAAAAAATTGACGATGAAGAAATAAAAATAAAAGTATGCCATTATGAAATGTTTATGTTCTAAAAATTCCTAAATCTTCCAAACGATGACTGTTTTGTCGAACACACGCTTTCGGGAATTTGCATCCATTCTTCCCAGTGTTTTCATCTGTTCAATTTGGCTTTGTATTGCAGTCTTCAGTTCTTCCAGTGTGGGTGGCTTTTCTTCGTACACGTGTGCTTTAAGATAGCTCCAAAAATAAAAATCATATATGGATAGGTCAGATAAACGGGTAGGCCAAGGGATATCACTAAAGCGTGAAATTAACCGATTAGGTAACAACGCTCGAATAGCGGCCAGCGGAGCTCTGGCTGTATGGGCAGTCGTCTTGCTAGAACCATACATTTTCCCTGTTAATTCCTCGTCTTTGAAGTTCTAGTTATATTCATGGTTACTAGCATGACAACAAAATGGTATAAATTGAGGTATTGAACAACCATCACCACAGGTTTTCTCCTCTCTTCAGACGCCGAGTACTACTTATTACGAAAACGATCGATTCCTGTCGACCACTCTGTATGAATGAGATTATTTTTATCTCAAATGCTTCAACATACTTAGCATATTCGGTTTTTTTTTCATTTAAATTTCAATATTATTATTATTTTACGGGTTTTCAATAGCAGCAGCGTAAAATATTTATGTTTGTACATACATATGTACTTTATTATTGTTGTATTTCTTACAGCGCACGAATGCGGTTTAAATGCAAATCAGGGGGAAGATGCTAAGTCGAATCGGATTTACGCGTTCGGAGTGACAATAAAGTAAGAAACGGCCGGCCCATCGTCTAATGGCAATAAACCGGCAAGGACCCTACTCCCTCTCCTGCTTTCCTTCCTCCTCTCATTCCCGAGTCCAGCTTCCGGTCACGTGACGAGGCACTGGCGAACGGAAACGAAACGGAGAGGTTTTTCTAGTAAACACATCTCGGACTGGAAGGGGTTCACGACAGGATGCGGACGCCACCGCCAGCCAGTTACCGGTTCGGGAAGGTTCACTCTCTTTATTATTTTTTTATTTTTTCCGTTGCCTTTTTTGAGGTCTTTTCGGGGTCGAGACTTTGGCAAGCGTCCCGCTATTTGATTACGCAAATAAATAGCAACATTTTGTGGTACGGTCGAAAGTCAGACGTTCTCAAAGTTTAGCTTGCACCCGACGTGTCCTTCCGGCACTCTAAACGTCGATTGGATGCAGTTTATATAATGGAATCATTTATTTAGTTGTTTTGCTTTTTTTGTTTATTTTTAAAGTCATATTTCTGACTATGCGATCGTTTTTAATTTTTATTAATAATTTTAATCCGCATCGTTTGAGTAGGCAGTAATATAGAGGGAAATGTTATAAAAGCGATAAAATATCTGTCAGTTTAATGGGACACATGGGAAAAACTGACCTATTTGCCTCCCATTCCTTTTCCTGTAATATAATTCGGATATATTAATATATGTATGTACAAACATATACATACGTATATACGTATTAACACACATAATATAGGATTTTGCATGTCAGAAAACGGGTCGTTTGAAAATATCGATTTTGTAATTGTTATTTGTCATATCATTTTTGAATAATCTTGATTTTTAATATTACAAGTTTGCATACATTCATTAGACTCTTGAGAATCGTCGTTTGAGCATTATACCTTTGATAAAATATGTATTCATCGTTTTGCCCCCAAACTTTAAATATGTATCCTTTTCTTCCGCTTTGTTCCTCAGTATCTTAAGACACGTATCGGAAACAGTCTCTATTTTAGCAAAAAAAGGAAAAATACAAATACTCAAAAAACTCGCACGACAAAATTCCGTGAAGATTGCTTTCGTTTCATTTTGAACAAAGCCAAAAATATTTTCAATTCGTGCGAATTTTCGATGCGTAATGTCATATGAATTTATCGGACAAAAGCTGTAGGAAATTGCTATATTATTACGTTCGTAAGATTGCATTGTCGATAATTTAATGTCGAGTGCCATTTTCGGGTTATTTTTCATTATTGGAGCGGTTCCAATGTGTGCGATGTGAATTGGTGCATTATACCTTAGCATAATTCATTTTCATCGCGAAATTAGATTTCGACGTACTTTGCTGGAAAAATGCGTCGCTTACGATGAAATTGTTTTATTGGACGTGAGGAAAATACAGGAAAAGCTTTTCCGAGCTTTTTACTACACACATACATTTGCGTGGTAAATATGATGCACGGTGGAATTTTGTCAATTTGTGGCAAAATTTAAATGCTTTCAGACGTTGAGCGCACATTACAGAATTTTAGCACAAAAATGCTCCCACGAATCTTGTTGAGATGAAGATTTTTATTTTCTCAGGAATTTCAAGTCACAAATTTAAATTTATGATAATTGATGGAATATGAAAATACCAATAATTTCATTCTTCCTTTGTAATTTTATAAGATTTTTTTATAATAATAATAAGAAACACTGGCCTTATTCTAGAATATACGCAAAAAATATTCGGTGAAAATTATCAAGTGGATTCATTGGAGTCGATTCGCGTAAACAATTGTGCGTCGCATTGGGATGGAATAAGAGGCGCCGTCTTACCCATTTTCATAATAAGAATTCGCGTGAATTTTTCTGGACACGGTGTGCGAGCGACTTCTTGGACGATTTGGTTTTGTTTGTGGTGGCCGTTTACGGTGTATTAAAGTCGGTAATTTAGCGGAAAAGAAGTCATAGTGTGTTTCGGCTAGAATTTATGGTGTCGCTAGTTGGTCGCCCTGCCGCCCCATAAACGTAATTAATGGACACAAACCCAGAAAATATCGCCGCAAGAAGGCCAAGATAACTGGTAAATTGTCCTCTTGTAAATCAACTTATGTATATACAATATATGTATTTTTGTGTAAACGTATCCTAGGTGCATCGGTATTGTATACAAGTAGGATATATGTAGGACTTACATAATAATTTATGTATGTATGTGCATCGATAACTTGTTGAAACGGTACTTTCAAAAGTAAGATTTAAGTTCGAATTTTAAAAAAGTTCAGAAAGGCAATTTACTAGCTATATAATGATTTAGGGAAAGTAGGATTAAGAATTAACGTAAATAAGACCAATAAATAAGACCAAATTAATGTTCAATAGCTAATTATAGAATAGTTAATTATATTTAGGACAAATAACAGACATGTCCGGTAGTAAAAAAGAATAAATAAAGAGACATATGAAATTAGGATGGAATGCATTTGAACGAATGAATGTCGTTTTTAAATCAAAAAGGATGGGGAACGGACGAAAGGTGGACAAAAGAAATGCTAGAACGGTACCCGAGAGAATGCTAAAGGGTAAAAGAAAGACCTTAGGGAAGATGGGTAGACGAACTTAGGAAAATGTGTGGGGTGAGATGGATGAGAATTGCGCAAAACATTAACGAGTGAAAGCGTGTTGGGGAGGCTTTCATTTATCAGTGGATTGAGATGGCTGTAGATGATGATGATGATGATATTTAAAAGTGGCGGAAGTCCAATTTTCAGTTCCAAAAACACCATTTCTGTTTGATTTAATTCACGAAGTTATCACTTCTTTTAATGCGATATATCCAGAATCTCGGAAAATCAGAACAAACGTATCACAGACCACCAGTATTTTTAAATATTGTTAAGGCTAGGGTTTCCAAATATTCGAATATATTCGCATATCGAATAGTATCTAGCTTTAAATAATTTATTTGTAGTTTTAAGAAGGTCAAGATATTATTAAAATTATAAGAGAATCATAATCTGGAACATCAAATAGAACTAAATGTGCTGTAGATTGAAAATATAAAAATAAGTTTGTACAAAAAGTATTCAAATACTCAGATTTGGAACCCCTATGTTAAACAAAAAACACTATATTTAATGTTTTGCGAAATATTTATCGAAATTAAAAAAGTGGACTTATGTCACTTTCAAATATAACGGCTCATATATGCAAGTAGATATTTACATACATATGTATGTACCTACATATATGTATATTAAAACAATGGGAATTTATGCACATAAATTTGCTCACCCCTGTACGACTGCTTGTTGCTAATATTAGCTGTATCAACGAAATTGCTTCGGGAATAAGATATTGACGGTTCTCAAATAGCGATAATGACACAAGCATGTCCATGATATGTTTATATATCGAGTCCTTGTTATGTTCGTTCATCATCCGTTTTTTTCTTCCGTTGATTTAGTCGAAGTAAAAGCAAACACGGGGACTAATTCCCTTGTAATGTGGGTCGCGAATCTTTCTAGGGTAAATATTATGCTTGTCAGAGCTTCCGATACGAAATGCCTGTGTAAATATAATAAGTATGTATGTATATATAATAATAAGTATGTATGTACATATGTATGTACATACGTACATATCTATTGCATACTCAAATTGGTATACGAGAACCTCCACTCTCTCTTACCTCGTGATTTTATATTTAAATATAATATTATTATTTCACATACGGTTATACTGTATATGAATGTGGAAAACATTTTTGTCTCGTTGAAGTAAATTTTCTCGCAGTTTTCCTCGTACACTTCTGTGGTATGCTTAAAGGGAATCTAGTTAATTTTGTTCCTCTCCCTTTTCGCTTTCCACATTCACTTGCACTTGGGCCTTCAAGACCATTTGGAAAAGGCTCTAGTGGTCGACGACCACCGTTTCTCTAATGAACACTAAAAAAAAATGTGCTCTAGAGCGTTAAATTGTAACGAAACCCTGACAAAACCCTGGTGCATATACTTTCTCCACATGAAATAGTACGGAAAAATAAAACAAGATCTCTTTTTAAAGAAAAAGTATTTTGTCCTTTGAATGTAAATATATGTATGTTTTAATATAAAATGCACTTAAATCTAAATTGTATTACCTAAACGTGCAAAATTTCATCTTTATGACGATCATGTTGAATTAATCGCAGGCGATCTTCATATTCAAAATTACTCTAGGCTTTTATACACGTAATATTCAGATTAAGTGTATACGATAACTTTAAGATATACCGTTTCTCATTAAATTTGAATCTCAGGTTATGCTTCGTGTCCTTTTTGGTGAACATCTACATACATACATATGTATGTGTATAAATGTACATACACACACACATACATATATTATGCAATACATCGAATATTTGTTTTTAGACGCTTTTTTTTTAAATCGAATTTGTTTTTCTAAACATTCCACATTTTCACAATAATTTTGAAGCATAGTAAGTGAAAAAATAAAAATACGTGAAATATTCTGAAACAAAGCAGCCAAGTACGCGCCCGCACGCATAAAGGATCTGAAATTCGAGGAATTTATACGAACGCGACGTGATGTAATATAAAAAAAAATATGTATACGTTCAGATGTACGGATGTTTTTTTGTGTATATATGTTTAACGTGCGTAAAATATTTATTTATTTACACACTAAAATATAGGAGGACGTAAATAATAAATAATGTAAGAAAGAAAGCCTGAGGACGGATGATTTATTTACCACTTGTGCGTAACACAGTACTTCCAATCGACTTTGGTTATAGATTTAAGACCGCGCGTTTGGTTGTTTGAGATAACGCTGCCACACATTTTCATTAAAAATATTTATCCTGGCTTCTGTTCCAACCCCAGATACGATCCGAGTCCGCAATGCGCTCCAAAATCGACTCCTGGCTTTTAAATGGCGCAATGTTTCTTTTAACACTCTGGTTGCGAGAGTTCGTCGCGAGATTTCGACGATATTCCTGGAAACGTTCAATTTAAATATTCATTAGTCAACGACGTGCTTTGCTTCCGTTTCGTTCTCCCTTAAGAAGAGGGTTTTGTACTCTTGCAGTTAGTTTACGTACGTTTTCATACGAAATACGAGAATAAGTAGAGTGGGTCGTTATCTTCGCAAGCAGTGTTTCTAAAGGACAAGACAGCCCGGATAGAACGGGAAGTAGATATGTAGCAAAAAAAATAAAATAAAAAAGCGTAGGAAAATAAGGGGAAAGCGTCCTATTAACAAAAGCATCTCGTAAGTCTCACATATGAGAATTTTTTTTTCTTCTTAACTTTAAAATATTCCTTTCGCTTCGACGAACTAAATATATTGGGAGTTATATTCACATTTTTTCGCTCATATATTCGGGAAAGCATTTATAAGTAACGCTTCTCGCAAAATTATATTACACGAGATGCTTCGACAGCATGCGCGTCTGAAATTATTCACGCATAATAAAAAAAAATGATTGAAGTCTTGCCCAAATGTAATTTTCATAATGCCGATTTTTTTATTGAATGAATTTTCAAATAAATTTGATCGCCTAGGATACTCGTAATATGTTGGCCATATATTAGTATAGGACTCATTAATTTATGTAGTGCTATTTCGTAAACATGGTTTATGTGTGTAAACGTTACGAAGCCAAGTTGGATATTGCGTAGGGTCTTTAGTTACGTGGTTGCGTTTAATTGAATATAGAAACGTTGTCAACTTGGAGTATGTAAACAAGTTTAATAAGTCTCGAATGTCCCAACGACGTAAGTACGAGTATGTATGTGCAGCTTTCCTCAAGCTGAAAACTTGTTAAACTCCGCTAATTTGACTCGCGCTAACGAAACTTACGATGTCTTTTTTTTCATTTACTTTTTTTTAACTTAAGCGAAGCATTGAACGACTTTTGAAACTTTCCCATACGCGCAGACCGGATTAAAGGACAAAAAACTGGATAATTTAAACGTGTACGTGTGGAGGAACTATTTTAAATTTGTATGAGATGCTGTGTCGCGTCTTGCATAGTTAAAGACCAGGCCTAGTGGTATAAGACTACGTATAGTGTGATATTTTCTCGCAAGCCATCGGCTCGTATCTATTTTTTTTAGTTTGATTTATTTTCGTGAATTTGCATAGGAATACGATAAATTCAATTTGTGCTCTGGGCCAAAGTATGCGAGAGCTTGAGTAAATTTGCGGCGAATGAGTAATTACCAAGTTGGTTATTTGCGCTTTATACGTGTAAATGCTGGGGTGGGATGAGACGGGATGGGACTGGATGGTGCGAAAGGCGAGAGAATCGATAGATTTGCAATCGGATAGGGTTGTGCCGTTTGTTCCGCTGGCGAAAGTCAATTTAAGATGTTAATCCCGAATTTTGTCAAGCTTTTGAATTTGCCTTATAAAAGCTTTTCGCTTTCACCACACAAACGCGGCTTTCCAATTGTGTGAAGAACGAGCCGTTTTTGAATTTTAGAATCGCAAACGAAGAAATTGAACCTCTTCGGAAGCAATTTCAAATTATTTAGGTCACTAAAACGAGACGGAGGCCTGTTGTTGAATATTATTAATTTCGACTTGACTTTTCATATTATATACCGATTTTAAATCAACGCGTGCCTTTTTGAACTAAACATGATGAATATTCGTATTAAGAGTATATAGGTAATATTATAATTAAATTTTAATCAATTTCATTGATGTACGAATTTTTAATTTAAATTTTAACAAAATCTATTTTTGAGAACAATTTATACCAATTGAATCGAAAGCTTAAATGATTAATATACCGCAGTAAATTAATTTATCATTTTAAAAATTAATTACAACTGCTTTGCTCCAATTTTTATTCCATATATAATATAATATATCTATGTACAAATTATATATGTACATATGCATGTATGAAAGCTTATGCGAATTTCATTAATTACATTCAGTACATGCTATAGATTTTTTTTTGATTGGATGTCTATTTTTTTTATTGTATGTATATCAATACATTTCATATTTCAAACCGTAATTTGAAAATATGTAATAAATATATAATCTAAATTCTGTAAAATTTTACATATGTACATATGTACATACATACATACAAGAAGGAGGGGTGAAAGGGAGAGGGGAGGCCAAATCAGCAGGCGTAAAATCATCAGAATTGAAGGTGAATTTTAGATGAATTCCCAAAATTTTCAGTGAAATAATTAGTGCAAAGAATTATTTCACCGAAATTGTCGCAATTGGATGAAAATGAAAAAAAAACTGCCTTTAAGTCTTTTGATTATTTTTTTCCGACTTCATGTCATTTTCTTACAAGCTTTTTATTTCTTGATAATATAACATAAATAGATATGTTATTCATCTTCGCACCTAACGAAAATTGGAATTAATTTATTTATATAAAAATGAATACGATGGTGGGTGGGGACGACTGATACAAACTTTTGCGCCGGGCGCAACTTTTTCTTACATAAATATGTATGTATGTATGTAAATATTATATATGGCCAGCAGCTTATATCGTTGGTTGCGTTGATGCTAACCACAAAGAAGCTCTCGGGTTCAAACCTTGGGTCAACCTCGATTTTAAAGAATTTATTCTGAAGTATTTCTGTAGTGCTGTTGTCAGACTTGGATATTTCTGACTCCAAATCCATCATTTCCTACCAGAGTTTGCCAATTTATCTGATTTTATTGTTATTTATTTTTAAAAGGGTTCCTTATCAAATCAGCAAAACCATCCTACCCGCTATATCACTATTTGAATATGATTATATTAAATATGTATGTACAAGTTTAATACCATAGGTGTCGCCCAGATGCAACCCGTATGAAAAAATATATAGATATATGCATCTATGAATGCTGAAGCTGCATATTAGGCATATTTTTCTATACACTCGTTTTTAAATAGGTATGCATGTATGTAGATATAAAAAAGGATTGTTTTTTCACACTGCTGGGCGTCAAGCAACTGACACACAAAGCGCATGTGCTGAGGTATAATATTGTTCTATTTAATTTAATTTGTTCTTTTTTTTTTGCAATTTTTTTCATCGCCGCCAATTGGTCAGTTCACATTCGCGTTCGGTGAGTGATCTTTTCACCTAATGGATTTGAAAAATTCACTTTTTATCAAATTTTACAATATGATATTGCTGGCTTTATACAGTCGGCATGGCGAACTAACTAATCGAGTGCACTAACGAGTATCAACGGACATTATGTCTAGGTTTCGTCGATTATGAGAAAGCCTTCGACACAGTTAGTCACAATGTAGTATTTAACGCTCTACAATCACAGGGAGTGCCGAAACCCTATGTGGGGCTGTTAGCTGGAATATACAAGAACGCCATAGATTCGGTAATTTTTTTTCAGATACAGATAGATTTTGCATACTAAAAGGAGTAAGGCAAGGAGATGGATGAAATTTTCGCAAAACAGAGACGAGTAGAGGCGTGTTGGAAAGGCCTTTATCCAGCAGTGAATGTCAAATGGCTGATTATATACAAATACATATTTAGCACATGGAGCATATTAGTTCGCATTTGGCCTTAAGTTCCTATTTAGCTCAGATTTTATACGTCATCAAAATAATGATTTTATTACACAATATGTATGTAATTTATATAACCCAAATAGATGTACATACATGTATGTGTACATATGTACAAATATAAATATGTATGTACATATACTATATACCCTCGGTTTTTTATGTAAACAATAAATTGATCCCGAACTATTTTCATATTTATCCAAGTGTATTTATTTACGACCGCTCATCGCAATAATCGACGTAACGACAACGATGTTGTTTGTATACTTTTGCTTATTTTTATTATTATTCTTATCATTATTTTTCACAGGCTGATAAAAACTTGTAAAAATAGGACGGTACTCGGTGTCTCCGTGTGAAATTTCCTTTTTTCGTTTTTGTGGCCAATTTCAACGCTGGAAAATGTATCGTTCATACATACATACGTATGTATATAAATCTGAGTGTGGTTTTTACGAGCACGCTTACGCTACCGTATAAGCCGCGGGTTAAACTTACATACGGTTTAACCGCGTAAAAGATACACTAAACCCATAGTTATCCACGAAAGATCGACGTTTATTTGTTCGGCTGTGTGTGCACACGGTTAAGTTGGCTTTTATGGTTTTCGCCGGGTAATAAAAGCCAGATGGAAAAGTGTGCAACACTCGCACACCTTGTGTTTAATCACGTTGATTTATTCGACAGTCGTATGAATTATAAATTTGAATCCAAATCTAAAATGCGACCGTTTTTTGGAATATTTTTTAAGAAAATATTTTGATAGGTCGAAAACGATTTTAAGTATTGTAGACCTAGCAAAATATGTATGTAGGTACATATCATAAAAATCAAACTTATAATATTGCTGTAACCATTGATAGAATTTTTAATATTAATTTAAAATAATTTCATACTCTCAAATATGGAAACCTTTAAAAATTATTATTAACAATATTCAAAACATTCGCGCACCCCAATACACACCCGCAATCTTTTTCATTCATAGATAACGAGCCACGAGTAGGTAGCTACACAATGTCTCCCATTTTTCTGGAACACCACGGAAACCTCGTATGTATGCAAACGCGTGTACACACACCCGTAAACACACCGTGAAAACGGGAAGTTATGCGACTTATACGAGCTCCATACCCCCGAATTAATATCGACGAAACTACCCCCCATTGTGGGGCAAGACGGTGGAAAAAATCTAGGACAGGAGGGGTGGTGATATGCGATACCGGCATTGTTTTATTGGCCAGGAAATTGGATCAGGGGTACCGCAAACGAACGATACTTTTACCCCATTTCCCTGCCGTCACTGCTCACAATCATATCCGGTGTGAAATTGCTATTGTTTCGGTTGTCTAAAAACACTATCTCCTCCGGTTACAATATATTTTTTTGTCTAATAGAATACAAATAAATTGCATTGTTGTACTCTGACAAAATTGTTTTTAAATATACGTAAATAATAGTTGTGAATTTGTATATCAAATTAAATATTAATTTAAATTGATTACAAAATATGTATGTAATAATTTATTAATTAAATTCGGGGAACGCTTAAAAATGATAATGTTATGTATTGTATAATATGATTTCATTTCGGACATGAATATTGATACTTAATTATATTTTATATATTAATTTGGGCGGCCGCTAAGTTTACCGGAAAATAGCTCGGAAAATAACTCGGTAGTTTATTGATAAAGTATTATTTTCATAGGTAAATCAACAAAACATATTCGCTGTGTTCACATTGACATTCATCTCTATTTTAACTTCTGGTAGTACTGGTCCGACCCAGCGTTTCATCCAGTAAAAACAATGAAAATAATATTAGAATTTATAGAACGGATTTACAAGTTTCAAATTCCGATGATGATAATATTGCAGTAGTTCCATTGACGACTAAATGCGTGTTATCATTCAAATAAATACTTCAGTTAGCTATTATAAATAAAGCTGAAGTCAGTTTTATTCAGACAGTTTTAGTCAGATTTTAGAAAAAATAAAGTAAAAAAGAATTTGTGAGAACGGAAATTACTTTTTTGATGAAATAAAAAAAACTGAAAAAATTACATGAAAAATTATATCACAACTATTTTTTTTTGGGTTTACAATCTTAGTATATATTACATATTGTTTATGAGCGTTCGGTTAAATATATTTAGTACAAAAAAATTTGTTTATATTTGAGATTGAAAAATCGGTAAAAAAATTATTGGATTACCGGTAAACGGAAATTTTGATAAATTGGACTCCCTATATAATGTCTTTGTATATGAAATATATCTATGTATGTATGTATGTACCTACAATAAATAAAAATATTATGTTTATTAATCAAATGTTGGAATAAGGTAATTTGCATAATAAGGTATACTTCTTTAACTTAGAGTTGCGAATTCTGATTTTTGGTATAGGCTTGTTGACATGAATAAAATTTGTTTACATACAATTTCTGTAGAAGACGTGTGCTGTATGCTCTACATACATACATGTACATTTATTACGCAACTGTTAGGGTTACGCTCAGATGAGGGGTTTTATGTTACAAGGAAACTGTTGTTTTCGTAGGTCCGGAAAAATTGTTTTCGGTTATACTTTTGCTGTTATTAATTTCAATTTGACTATTGTACTATTTTTTCTGGTAAAATCTGCATGAATATTGTTTATATAATATTGAAGCCACTATAAAATATAAAGTAAAAATCAGAAATAAAACCAACCTACGACTTTATCTACATATGTATTTGAGAAATATAAGTAGTATAAAAACAAAATTCGATAATGAAACAAACGTACATACACGTTCACGTGCTATGAGAGCACTTTTGTATGCTCTAATAATTATGATAATGATAATTAAACATACATACATACACGTTCACACATATCGGCTATGAGACCATTTTCTATACAAATTGAGCGAAAATGTAGAGAAACTCACACAAGACAAAAAATCTTCTTTAGGCTGTCAGATTTTGTTCCAATTTTTTTTTATTACTTAATACGTTCAGGGGTGTGGAAAAAATCGTGTGGTCACAACATTTTGGACTTTTCTAAGAGGAAAAAATCCCGATTCCGGCTTATTAAATAAAGGGATTTTTTATTTTCATAAAATTGATACAAGAATTATACTTGATTTTTTGTGTGAAGGGCACATGCTTAAGGGGTCGAAGAAAATAGTGGAAGAAAAATCGTAAACTGCCACTTCGATTGACGGATGCTTACCAAATTATTTCATTATGAAACATTTGTATTATTTATACATTACGTGATATTAAGCTAAAACTTCTAGATATGAAATTTCAGTACAATAAAACAAACGGTTTCTGAGAAAAACATAAAAAACTCGATTCTCTAGAGTAAAAGTACTACTTCCGGTTCAGATAAAAATATTATGGTATAAAATATATAGTTTCTATTACTTGTAAAAAAATTTCAGTCCGATTCGGTTAGCGGTGTAGGAAATAATTGAATTCAAAAACTTAAAAAAAAGAGAAAACCTTTAAGAGAAGGTACCATTTCCGGTCAACTTATAAATGTACGTCGTATCGATAAGAATTTCAGTAACCGATACTACGTTTCAGTTCGATAGGACGAACGGTGTTCAAAAATCTCTAAAATACACAAACACACAGATGCACAGACACAAACAAAGACACACACAGGCACACAGACACACACGCATATTTTTTCTAGATCATGAACACGTGATCAGCAATCGATTCTGAGCTCGAAATTTCTTTTCAATCCAGGTCAGCTCATGGGATCGAACCCGGAGCCTCGGCAGAAGCTTAACTACCAAGCTATACTGCTGGCTAAAGTATGTGTACAAAGATAAAGTATAAAACATACATTTCTACTTATGATAAGGCGAGTAATACGAGTGAATTGTTTTGGGAAATACTCTGAGCCACTGTGTTGGCTAACGACGAAATATGTTCTTTTTTTCAGCTCTTTCACTAAAACCAATCTCGATGAGAACTTATGCTTGACAATTTCACCATCCATAAACAAGTGGTGGGGTTGAAATCAATTTACCTAATATCTTCTATTTTCTATTTTCTAGTCAATTTCCGAGACAATTATCGCTGTATACCTTCAAATCGAGTACACCAATTTTGTATTTTTCGATGGTAATACAGTGTTCCGTCTAGTTATATTATACATATACATATACGTGTATACAAATATGTATATAAAGCAAGAGCTGAGGAAAAAATTGAGGGAAAGAGTATTCGCATAAAAGTGAATTGGTATTAAAAGTGTGGTTCGTGTGCCAGCCCACCCCTTTCGTTCGTTGCGGGCCACCGGTGCGACCAATTTTGGTTCTTTTTTTGTATGTGCTTGGACGAGGAATGTTTTCAAATAGGAATTTTACTGGAAATTCCGAAATGCGGTAAAACGTGAATCTATGTACTGTGTACAATTTTATACTGTGTCACAATCGTCAATTACAAATCACTTTTCTTTTTTACATACACGTTGACTAATTGGATAGATGTAACAAAAGAGGGTCCCGAAATGTAAACCAAAATAATACAAATGTTTCAATGTTCAACATATGTTGAATATATATTTTTAAAAACATAATGTCGAATAAAAATAATTGATGTTATAAAAGCGTGACGACAATCACTTTACACTGAAACATGAGTAGATATGTAGATTGCTTTTTTTTTAAATGCTTTTTATTATTACGAAATTATGTTCACAATACATCTTATATCTATTTTAATAGCTACTGATCTACTGATCATTTTCTATTTTATATTTTTAATTTAATTTTGTTAGTAATCATAGTATTATAATGTATTATTCTAATGTTAATGTACAGCATAATAGAAAAAGAGCTCAAAAACCTACGTAGATTGCTTGAAAATCATAACATATACATATACATATATGGTTTTATTTTTACATACATATATGTATATACCAGAATGGTCTAACAGGTAAACGCCATTGCGCCTTCTTGGCCGCTTACAAACATCGATATAATATGTACGATTTTTAGAATAATTTTAACAAAGCATCATAGAGACATCTATGGATAAATTTTGACATTTTCGGAGCATTTTTTTTATATAGATCGTCAAATTTCGAGATGCGTAGAAACACGAAATTTGCGAGACATTTATAGACAAATTTATTTATTTAGTTTTTATCGATTAATCATGAACACTCATGCAATATATGCATATACGTACAAAGAAACGAATTGAAAATTAAAAAGTTAATTTTCAACTAACAGTATTATACATCACTTTCGATTCGAAGCAATAAATATTCGACGGCGATCGAAAACTGTCGAATCAAATTGTCTCTCAAACTAAATTTACGACACTCGCTTCAAAACCGAATTATATACGAATCACTCAAAAGATTCGCCTGGAAATGTCTCTGATAAAAAGGAAACGAATGTAAAAAGGCGAATACCCGTAAATCAATTATGTCTACTTCTCTGGAAAAATATTTTTGTGTGCGTAGTGTTTCACTTATGTTCACATGTACATACATAAGTAAAAAATTTCGATTTTTTTTTTGTGCCATAATCTTTGATGAAAAATAAATATTTGATTTGTGCTATGGGGAACGAAAGTAAACGGATATTAAACTGTATTTGACAATTAACAATATATGTATGTATGTATACTATAAATATTGATCTGGTACTATTTCGTTTTATTCGATATTAATAACCTAATTGAGTCGGCTGGTTCAATTACGAACAAATATTTTGTGTACAAACGTATAATCAATATATACATAAATGTTGGCGAGTGTTGTTTTCAATTCCTCTCTTAATAAGTCTCTTTAGAAGATGAAATTAATTTTCAAATTAATTCCAGACGACAGCTTTCCTCTTGAAGTTGACCCGAAACTTCAAAATATCAAAATTGCCTTCGCGGAGAGTTTTATATTAATTTTAATTAATATTTATCACTATATTGCGCCGTGTACGCGGCCAAACATTCGCAATTTTCCCATTTCGAGACGAGAATATAATTGATAAACTTCTCGCTGCGCTATAGCTAGGTTACTGGGGGTTTCCAAAGTTTTTTTTTTACACACAAAACATCCTCCTTCAGTCTCGAGTTTATTGGATGGTGATTTATTCGTTACTGCCACGTCGAATAGTATATATGTATTGTATTATGTATATATCTACGTTGTGGAGTTAAATGGAAGTGGAACTCATACGCGCGTGACAAAATAACAAAAGGTAGCTGAAATAAAGTTCAAATGATAAATGAACGTCCGGTGGAATTTATCAACAAAATTTTCCTCTTTGAACGGGAAAAGTTCACCCCGGGAAAATTCGACAAGTCTTGACGTGCCCGTCGGATGAACGGATTCGATACGAAATTCAATAGTTTTGCTTTTCGTGTATTAAACTAAACCCTTTTCGCGTACGTTTACACACAACTGAGCTGCTAACTTGTTCGGTCGGACTTTTTGTGCTGTGTACGTTTTTTGGCCGCCGCCGGTTAATGTGATCGAAGTTTATAATGGGACTGTCGGACTACGACGTATGTTCGTACTCGGTCAAACTTCAAAGTGTGATTTAGAAACCGCTTCGGTACACACGAATCGAATATATTACGTAGGCATGTATATGTATATGTTTTAAATAATAAGTACTACTACTGTATTCGGAAATTTGATTTAAAGATATATTATTTTTAATTTCCGTTAAAACAACATACACAGGGTTTCTGACCCGGGTCGACCCGGGACAGACATTCCCGGGAATTCACGGAATTTTTGTTGTCCCGTGTCCCGGGAATTTTTATCTCGAATCCCAGGAATTGGATTTAAAAAAATCTTTTAAACATACAACATTTTCACGACTGCACGAAGGGAAATAATAAATCAAATACACAAAGAATCGTAAAATATTCTTAAAAATTAAAATCGAAGAAAGAAGAAGCCTAAAACTGATTTAAATAATTCTGATTTTATACCGAACAAAACATTCTTTAAATGTTTTAATAAAAGCGAATGTATTATATTATATATCCTACGGTGAAGTTTCACATAATAGTTATTATGAAACGAGTATATTCTTCTTGTATTGACGATTCCACAATGGAAGAAACTCTTTTAGATTTGGATGAAGACTAAACAATTGTGTGTTTGACGATGAATGAAGAATTAAATAAGGAGTTATCAAATAAGAATATACAAAATAACGGAAATAAAAAAAACCGATAGTTAAAAAAAAATGTTTTCGTCCTTTTTAACAATAAAACCGACTTCGACCGAAACTGAAAGAGTTTTTTCTATTGCTGGAAATTTTTGTACCAAATCTAGAATTAGACTTTCGGATTCTCATTTAAATATTTTATTATTCTTAAGAAGCTACTTTAAATAAGTTTACTTTTATAATTACATTTTTTCGAGTTAATAGATATGTTATGTATAAATAAATATTTTTTATTAATAAAAAATATATTAAACTGAAAAAAAAAGTTTTTTACGTGTGTCCCGGGATCCCGGGAATCCCGGGAAAGACCCCGGGCTCCGTCCCGTGTCCCGGGAATTGAAAAAGTCCGGGAAAGCAGAAACCCTAATACACACTAGCGTGCAGTATTTCAAAGAAATTCACTGGGCACTTTTAGCATAACTAGTTTAATTTTCTTGTCTTTTTTTGAAAAAGAACGACTTGTTTTACATTGATCGGGCTTTGAGCCCTTCCCGAATCCATTTATTATCCATGAAAGAAAAATAAATTTGGTACCATGAAATAAGATACCAAATTTGATTGTTCCATTGTATATATTGTTCCGGTTTCCGTGACGAGACAGAATGTTAAATTACAGAAAACGCAAATATCGGAAGGCAAAGATCGAAAATCGAAAGATCTTAAGTCGAAAGATCAAAAAAAAATTAGTTACGCTTAATTATTAATGTGCGCGCGCAGAATACGGGAGGAAAAGCATGTTCCTCTTGTTCCTGTTGTATCCTGCTCGCGCAAATTAAGTGAGTATGTACGCGAGTATGTATCGTTTACCATGCATCATTTTTTTTTTGATCTTTCGACTTAAGATTTTTCGATTTTCGATCTTTGCCTTCCGATATTTGTGTTTTCTGTAATTTAACATTCTGTCTCGTCACGTAGACCCAGATTGTTCCATAGTACATAGATTGTTCCATATAAACAATCATAGAAACACTCTTGCAAAAAAAAAAAAATTATGTGTAGATTTCACAAGAAATGGCAATCATAGACGCAAAAATTTCTATTTTGTTATGTTTCTTTTAGGGGAATAAAGTCAAGGATTTTTGATTTGATTTATTGTGGATTAATCGTGAAAAATTTGACGGCTCGAAAACATTTTCATAAAGTTTTGTAAATTATTTCGTTGTATAATCTTCAATCTAGATATGGTGGTAGTGATTTTATTATGAAGAATAACAATATGTACATATTTATTACTTGAAACATCGCGTTTGGAATAAAACAAATTCAATCTCACAAAGTGATTCAACGAATGTCGGACTTGAAATATTTTCATTTAAATTGAGGTTATTGTGTTTCGTACGTTTTGAGTTTATTTAATTTATTTTGACAATTTTAGCGAACAAAATCCAATTTTCATTCTTGGGTAGATTTTAACAAATACCGACTGTCATAATAATTTAATACTCGAAAGATGCGTACGACGTGCATGTGCGTTTATCATGATTTGCACATAAATATTTACTTTTATATATGTATGTAAATGTACATATGTACATGTATATATATATGTATGTATGTGCAAACACATTTGCTTTCTCACAGAGGCCATCAACTTAATTGGACTAAATTAAAAGGCTCAATTTTAAGGTTGTTTCGTTGCTGGAACTACAGGGCAGGTGTTTGAAATATGAAGTGCGATTCCGCACTCAAGAGTACACCCTGAGGACCTATGAGGTCCCTTTATTGCTGAACCGACGCGAATATATTCAATCGTTTCGTATTTAAAGTTTGCCACGGTAAAGTCCCACGGGGCGACGAGATTTAAATCGTCGAAACTGTACAAAGTTTTGTATCACGCTTAGAAACAAGCAATATTACATACATAGGCGTGCGTATACACAGGTATACGTATATGTAAATATATGTATTATTTGAACAGTATACATATACTGTGGGAATATTCCACATCTCATTATGACTTAAACAAGTCTGAAAGTGCTTTAGTGGAGTCTTCAACGAAGGACGACCCACTAGTGGCTCATAGTTCTCATGTAGAGCAATTAAGACTTTCGATGAGTTTCCAATCTGTGAATTTCATTAGTTGTATTTTGAAACTTACTCATTGGTGGTTAATTTTATTATAGTATATGCTCAGAAAGATTTATTTTAAGATTATGCGTACAAGTTTGTATTGAGTTTGTGCTGAAATCGCAAGTGAGTAATTGAGTTTGTCGATGAAGCAAAATTTAGAAAGATTTTGTTATGTAAGAAATAAATAAATAGCCGACCAATTAATCTATTTTTCTATTAAAAAATATATTTTACTGAATGAAAAAAAACCTAGGAAATAAGAGTTACTGTAATATTAGAGAACCAAAAGTAAACTATATACATATGTATATATGTATGTATGTATTTGAAAAAAAAATTACTTTGTCAGAAATATTCTGTTAGATAGATATTCTTAGGGCAAAAATATACGTTGGTGTGGTAAGTTTTTTATTTTTAAAAACTTTTAAACATTCGAAAAAAACACAGCGCCCCTATCCTATATATGTACATGATACACAGCCCAAAAATCATCCTCTGCAGTGTTTTCGATGATATTTTATCCTTGTATTTATCCTTGCTTGACAGTGATCAATAACGGTCAATCCCATATGTACTCTGCATGTGCAAACCGAATTCGATTTGGGGAACACTCACTATCACGGCGTGGAGTCAAGGACGTGACGTTCCGTACTATTCAGTGTGTTTTCGCCCTTCTCGATATATTTTTTTAATATACATACATACATATGTATTTATAATAAACCTGTATATTTTCTGATGACATACAAGTGGCCTGTATGCACATAATTGTGCACTCGGTAAAATATCGCAAAGCGGATCAACGGAATTAATAATTTAAAATTTAATAATTTTTTTTGAAAATAATTATTTTGTTTTTGTCGACAGATCATGTGAACAAAGTGATATGCCGCGTCTCTTTCACCACGATATATAATTCCTAGAAGAGAAAGAGAGACAGAGCATGGTGAGTGAGTACTTCGTAAACACTCACCAACCTCCGTCTCTTTCCACGATATACGATTCCAAGGGAGAAAGAGAGACGGAGCATTGTGTTAACATCGCACGCGCGAACGCACGCATTAGATAATTATTATACACGATGTTTATACAATGCTAAGCGAAATATGTAGAATATGAATATGTGTAACACTACAAAGCAGAGAAATGTTATATTAATAGATGTGGCTTTAGGCGTCATATTGTTGTCAAGTGACGATTGTTAACAAACAATCCTAAATAATTTTAGCATCAGTCGTATTTGATGCTTGGTGCTCGACGTATGTCCGATAAAAACTTCTCTGTTTGTCTATATTACTCGCAAGATGGGCAATCATCGGTATAAATTGCACAATGCATTCAAAAACACACATTAAACAACATGGGATACATTTTCATAAGTAAATTGATCCGATTGGGTTCCGTGCGTTATAGCGTGTTTAATTTTAATTTTATTCAATTCAAGTATTCGGTTTCGCCTGATAATTGCCCAAAGATACTGATAATTGTGTCTCATTAAAAATGTGTTCAGTCCAATTTGAATAATGGAAATTGACTAGAGGTGAAAAATATCTAGTAATTTTATATAGAAAATATAATTTATATATGAGACCTTCATGGATAATGTATCATAGATTTATCTTTTATATCTGAATTTAATTCAGGAAAAGGTAAATTTTTTAGAATTAAAAATCATTTCAAACATTGGTAACTACATACATTAACGACAATGTAATGAGTGAAGCGTGTTCCATATGGTGACACGACAACTCGTTCACAGCTGTTATCGGTGAACAGACGGTCTGTGAAAGAGATGGCTGCATACGTAATGGCATAGTAAACGAGATCTTGGTGAACAGACGGGGTGAGAAAGAGATGGTCGTATACGTAATGCCTGGAGCGCATCCTCGGTTTACGGAAAATCTGTGAACGAGTTGTCAGGTAACCGTTCCATATATGTACATATATAAGTATTGTCCAAATCTGTACACGGGATATTTTTGGTGACAATCAAAATGTATTTATTCGTATGTCTAGTGAAAAATTTTAATATGGGTTTCGATGTTGGCGAGTCGACGCGTTACGAAGCTCGTTTGCATTTTTCAGGCGGGCATTTTTCTCCTTTACGCCTTTCCGGATTTCGGTCGGCAGAATTCCGGACGTACTTTTGTGTCCGCTTCCAACTTCGAATATATATTCGAATTTAAGTATCGCCAACGGCGTGTTGCACTTCCGAAGAATAATGGAGGATACGTGCAAGTCGCGGAAAAGATTTTCAGCTGAAACGTGTACACGCCCAAGTTGGACTTTCTCCGGAATGGAGTGCGTCGCGCGCGCGAAACTTACGGAAACTTCGCGGCTCCGTTTGCCGCATTTTGACATTTTCACGAAGACGTATGAAAATTTATAAATGGATATCGTACCATAGATAGCACATTTACCACTTCTGTTCGTTTTGTACAAATTCGAATTTCATACAGAAAATGTACTGGAACTAAGCTGCTCCGGAATGTATTTTATTTTAAATCTATGCTTTGAAAAGTAGTATATTATTATTTTACTGTCAAACTTGGCGATTATATTCACTTAATGTGACAATAAAATTGTGTGAAATTGGGTTTGTTTAATTTCCGATAATTCGACGTTCGAATAGATTTCGCGTAATAAAGTACATACATAGGTATGTATTATGACAAGTTGCTCACGCAAATTCAATCTATATTTTAATTTGCCTATTTTATTAAACTTGAACTGTAATTTGAAACTTTAGAAATGTTACGCGCAGAGCTATTTTTTTTCACACATACATATGTATGTACATATGCAATTCGGTAGAAAATAGCTTATAAAATAAGATTAACGTTTTATGATTTTGTCGAGGTCGAAAAATTAAAAGATATTTATGTGTAACTAGCTGAACCCGGCATGCGTTGCAATGCCACAATAACGCATGCAATTCCCATTCCCGTTCCCTTTCCCAGTCCCATTCTCGTTCCCGTTCCCATTTGTCGAACATATTTGAAATTATTCAATTATATGTTTATTTTACCCTAACAACGCATGTCGCGACTCGAAAACATTTGAAATTATTGCGTTGCAATGCCATTCCCGTTTTTCCCGTTTCCGTTCCCGTTTTTGGCCGATTTATTTTCACGGTAAGCTTCCTGGACATGCATACAACAAATCCTGAAAGTTCCACCGTTCCATCGTACGCATGCAATTCCCGTTCCCGTTCCCGTTTCTCGATGCGTTTCGATAAGTGAATGTTTCAGTTTCAAATTAAACTTAATAATTAAATTAAATTATAGTAAAGTATAAGAACGCATGTATATATGCAGGATTTTTATGAGTGGTACGTAATGTAAGGGTTGGCATGCGTGCGCGCAAGTTGGTTACTAACGTACACATTTCCTTAACTACACACTGGCGCTTCATAATTTCGCGACGGTAAAATCGTAATTACGAATATTATTATGAATAGGTTTTTTCCCGTTTTTTTACAGCAATCTTCCCGAACATGCATACAACAAATCCTGAAAGTTCCATCGTAATCGGTTCAGTGGTTTAGGAGCCTATTCGAGGCAGACAGACACACAGACAAACATTCAATTTTATTTTAATAGATATACATATGTATATTAATTTATCTATAAATGTATAATATGTATTAAATTGATACATATTTATGTGCATATATGTATGTATGTCTACCCAGCAGTATGGCTCGGTGGTTAATCTTTAATGCTACTTTAAGTCATTCGTTTCCTATCAGAGTTTGCCATTTTATCTGATTTCATTGTTGAAACGGTTTCTCTATCAAATTGGCAAAAACAATCCTACACGCTATGTCACAAATATCTGAATTTGATTGTACAATATTTAAAAATTTATGTACAAGTCTAAATCCATAGATGTCTCCATGGATTAATTAATTAATTAATTAATTGCTAACTTCGTGTTCTTCACCCTCTCGAAATACAGCAATTTATGTTATTAAAAATTCTGAAATGTTTGTAATTAATTGTCTGGATTGTAATTAATTGTTTGGATTTACCTGTTAGGCCTTCGTGTTATACATCTATGTTAAAATAAAATAAAATAAATACATTCGTATATAAAACATTCCGATTTAAATATTCATCTCCGTTAAACAGTTCCCAAATATATAAACAAGATCGTAAAATGTTTGGGTTTTATTGTTATTATGGAAATAACAGGAATTTCGAAACGTTATGATGATTTCATTTGCGCTTACTGGACGGAAATGAAAGTTGTGTCATTAGATGATTTGAGTAACTTGCTTTTTGAAATAAAGTTATCACTAATCTGAGAGTGTCGAGGAGATATGTAGTTAAAAAAGTTTTCGGAAAATCCATCTTAGGATACCATTAAGGATTAAGTTATCCTTCGGTAGTTTTTCGGTTTGTACACTTAGCTGAAAATGCGTTACATTGAATAAACACGGAGAGCATGGGGAAACCTAAATATAGACAAAATTGCGTACGTTTTCGCAGAAAATTTAGCGATGTGGCAAAAAAAGGTGGGGGGGGAGGGGAGTTTGGGAAAAAAGGAACTCTCGTATGTCAGACGGGAAATTGCCTTTGCTGGAATGACTGATCGTTGTTGGATTTACACGCACGTCCGGTGCTGCGAAATGCGTATGTCCCAGAAAAATTATTACGATCTAAGGAGTAAAGCGCTTATTCAACCATTAATACTTGTAAAATATTAATTTGGGATTATATTATTGACCGGCGTAGCTATTAGGTCATGATTGAGCGTCCACTTAATGTCCGGTGCATTAATCCACTAATTAAATTATACGTGTTCGTATCGTCGTATATCACTAACTACATACGACGTATTAAATATTACCCTGAAAATCCGACTATGGAATGTTACATTTCATAATATTAAGAAACATTTACTGAAAATCTATTATATCATAAATTTTCTTACATATTATAAATATACATACATAGGATTTTCACCAGGTTAGTATTCTTGTGGGGCGATGCAAGTTGCTAATGGGCCGTATTAGTAACAAATAATATATTTAAGTAAGCTGAAATGTAATAAACAAAGTTATCTTCTTCTACTATCAACCTAAGCATGTCCTTGGCACTTACACTATATTTTTACTAGTAAAAGGTAGAATTCCGGTCCTCGCGGTTCATAGAAAATATTCAACGCTGATATTAAATATCCATTGATCTGGTACTAATAATTACATCGTTCACTTCTTGTTTAAAAAATAATTTTAATAATTCCTTGAAAAATGTAAACCAATTGCCTAGATATAACCATTTTTTCATTTGTGCCCTAATTACTATTTGACCCATAGTTATAAATGATATATCGCGTTCTTAGAACACAAAATGAAAACTCTACAATTCTTAAATGATAAGAAAAGCATTTTAATAATGGCTATATATATAAAAATTAATTCAAGCTAACTGTTTTTCAATTGTAAGTTGTATAATTATTTTTTCTACTACATAATATTCCATTTATTGGAATATTCAACATATTAATATGTGTTTTTTTAAGGAATTGATACATGATTTGTAATTTGAGTTATAGGTTTTGTAAAAATGGAATGCTGTTTTGAAAAGTGACCAACGTGATTTCATAAAAAATGAAAACAGGAACACCACTGCATTAATACCTGAGTTTAGCCGTATTATGAAGTTAAAACAATTGCGTTTTAAAGTCACAATATGTTAGCAATAATACATACTATTATATATGTATATTACGTATGTACATACATATATGTATAGTATAGAATAAATGAATATGTCTAATATGTAAATAAATTAATGATAGTAATTCTAATATTGTTTGACATCAAGAGAAATAATTAAATAAACATATGTATGAAAAGTTCAAATATAATGAAAAAGCTCAATATACCCACCGAGTTTTCCGGAAATGACATCAGCGAACCGTTCTAATTGTTAATTTATATGCACGCGCCGTTTAACACAATGTTTGCCATAACGAGTCCATAAAACCATCCGACGGGAATAATTAAGCACTTGACGATTTTATTAGACTTTTATTATACGACTGCTTCATAACAAATACGTGTATGAATGTACATTGCATACATATGTATATGCGTAATTAGGGGGGGTTTCAAAATATGTTGTTCCTTATATATGTATCTATGTATGTACTCTCGTATAAGAAGAAATGGCTGTGAATCATTTCGGTACTAAATCTCGCTGTGTGTTTTTTTAAGTCATGTTGTTAGTATATGGGATTGAAAATTGATTATTGTTCAATATGTTGTTGAGCCCCCAAATACATCATGCTAATAATTGAGTAGAATGTTAAATCGAGTGCTACATTTACGAAAGAATGCGAGATATACACATGTATGTATGTATGTATATGTAAAAAAATGAGATAGTAGAAATGAGGGAGTAAAATGTGATGATCATTATTCATCTACGCTTTCAAGTGCCGTGGTCTGGAAACTGTTAACGAATTCGGAATTATCAAAACGCGATCGGGAGACAATAGGTGTTAAACCGTCACATAATACGTAAAATATTGGAAATTAAATGCAAAAAATTATGTAATAATTGAAAATCTATTTTTTCCAACCAATTTAAATTTAATATGAGGATTAGATTTTGAAATATTTTATCTAAAATTAAAAATGTACGAATATTGAACAGTAGTATATGTATGTAGTAAAATTTAATAAAGGATTTTTTACATCGTTATTTAAACAATCAATGCTTTTATAAGTACATATGTATAGTGACGTCAAAAGCAGGAATTTAGCTGTTGGCTTGTATGATATAATATTTTTTTATTTAAAAAAATAATAGATTCAATAAATAAATAATTTATAAAAATTATGAAATATTATTTAAAAAAAATAAATATTATTGATTTTTTTAGTAATTAATTTTAAGTTTAAATCTAAAATTGATTGAAATTAAATAGCAAGTGAACAATTAGTTTTTAATAGATTATACACATGTATGTACGTATAAATGAATATATTGAAAATTTAGGCCCAATATTAATTTTAATTTATTCAAATATTACATATACAAATATTCAAATATACATAAAAAGCAAAAAAGCTAGCAACAAAACACTCGCATTTATAAAATCTGCATGGTCATAATTACAGACCATCAGGGGTGATTAAATGAAATTGAAAATGGAGCTTTCATTGAAAACACCTAACTTCTATCAAGTATTGGGGGTTCATTCATGGAATTACATAGTATAATATAACATTGAGCCGTTTCTTCTTACAGTTTCGAATGAGGAAGCCAGCGTATACTTTCGAACCGTGCGAATTTGTTTGCAAAGTGTGGTACGGTGAGCGTGGAGTCCGCGTGCCGACGGTTGCGCGTTCGCGGTCCAACTGGCGCCTCGTCGGCGTCTCCGTCGCGCTTTTCCGCGGAAAATCGTGCGTTTCCGCCCACCGGGAAAATTGTCCCGCGCCACGATGAATTTTAATTGCGATCGAAATTGAACGAGCCGCAGTTTCGACGCACGCTACACATTTCCGGTGCACTGCAATATCCGACTGTTCGCTCGCTACACAGTTTCATTCAAAGGTGCTACTTTATTCATCACCTCCGCTGCTGATAATTCTACGCTACCACTGTTTTACAATAAAAAAGAACAAAGATTCGCGTGGAATGGTTTTTTTTTCAATCGTGTGCAAAATATGGGTGTAGAGTGCATATATCAATATAATATGTACGTAAATATATTTAAATTTAATATACGAAGCGCCTGTGTCAAAATTTGGCAAACCAATTAGAAAGTTCCACAAATGGCTACGTCATTCAATGTAAAACAAATGATATATATATATATATATATATATATATATATATATATATATATATATATATATATATATATATATATATATATATATATATATATATATATATATATATATATATATGTATGTACTTATTAGTCAGCAGTGTAGCTCAGTAGTTGCGTTAATGCTTACCACTGAGAGGCTCCCGGGTTCAAGCACTGGGTTGAACTCAATTGAAGAGAATTTATTCGGAGTATTTCTGCAGTGCTGCTGATCAGGCTTGGATATTTGTGAGAATTTACCAATTTATCTGATATTACTGTTGAAACGGTTCCCCATCTAATTGGCAACACTATCCATAATAAAAGTTAATATTTTTTTTTAATTTAATTTAATTTATTACAGGTAAAACCCATTTTAAAATAGTAAAAAATGTCTTAGATAAAATAACAGGAAATTAACAACATTCTATGGAAAAACGATGTGCTGTAAAGACCAATAAACTGATCGTAATTTATACTAAATATGTCAAGATCAAATAAATGTATATATGTACATACATATGTACGTTTCGAACTATGTATGTATGTATGTATGTACATATACATGTTGTATGTAAATGTCTTTCGATATAATATTGCGACATATTTTTCATTGTGACAATATGTGATAATATGGCATTGGTACATATGTATGTATGTGTACATATATGTACATACAATATACATTTTTTTATGATATTTTTATTATAAAAAGGCATTTTTCAATATTTAAATTATATTTATATAAATTTATACATATTTTGGACTTCATATCAAGTAAATTGGTTCTTAATATCAATAAGTACATATAAAATATTAACGTAAAAAATTTGATGTCATTTGTGATTGTTTGCTTCCAGAAAATGTTACATTTCTCTCTTTGCTTCCGTTTCATTTACATATATCCATATGTATTGATTTTATGTACTAGAGGATTTGTAATTTGTTTTGTATATTATACTTGAAAGACAGCTAAGCACAGGAAATATGATACTTAAACGTTGTGTAGGCATGTAACTTGATAATTTTCCGTCGGGTGAATACTTAAAATACGAGCACCATTTTATGGAAAGCTTTATTAAAGGTTAATGGTTTTTTTTTAATAATTGTTAATTATTAATATTGAAAATGCATAAAATTTATTTAATTATATGATATTGTTAAATATAGTTAAAGTGGATACGGTTTGGATGTGGATGTGTGTGTGTGTGTGTGTGTGTGTGTGTTGGGTGAATTTTAAGAACTGTTGAATAATAATAATAACAAAAAAAAAGAATGCGCATTGGGAATATTCGTAATTGAAAAATATGCGCTGCTTTTAAAACACCTTCAGGGGGTTTTCAAAATCATAACCCAAAAAAGCACGGCGACTCCCGTGGGACCCGTAAAGCTTTTACAGACAGAGTATTAAAATTAATTTGCTTGTTATTGTGTGTGCTTTTTTCTTCGCCACCGCTTCTCGTTCAAAGCTCACCGCATTTTATAAATAATAAATTCAAAAGTTTACTGCTCCATTTTACATTGAGTGCTTCATTTCCACCGCATCTTAGATTTTGCACTCGATGAAAGCAAATTCAACTTAAAAATCCATCTCCATCACTTCCTACGTACCAATGCCGTGCAGAATTTGAATCATACAGAAGGAAGAGTGATCTAAATCGTCAATGTTTCAATCTCATTTCAATTTATTTTTGTATATTTCATACTTTAAATATATAGATCCTGATTATTTCATATTGAAATTATTTACGTATTATTTGTTTTTTCCATGTTGATTCAAATCATCATCGATACACTTCTAGCTATTTTGATGTAAATATGTTTTAATAGGATAGAATATTCTTGTAGTCCACATTAGTGGGTTGTTTTTTTATGATTATGGCTGTATTTATCGTCCGTTTCAAATGGATTTGATGTTGATATTAAATTGAATGTTTATATATGATTTATTAATCTACAATGCTAGCTTACTATTTCTGAGTCAAATCTGAATCGATTGTACGTAAATACATTTCCAATTGCGGCAATGAGAGAAATAGTCTTTGTTTTTGAATCTTCCATCGGAAAATATGGCGCTTTGTTGGAGGTAGAGTACGGATGCTGTCAACCTCACACCCACACATTCCCACTCTCAAAAACACCATCTGTGCCATAATTGGAATAATTTATCTCTTTCGCAATAGACAAGGGATAACTTCTGTGTAAATCGAGAAAAGATCTATCACACACCGACCGCAAACTGGCCTCCTCAATAAATATTGTAGACAAACTCACATCAATATTTATTCATTTACATTTTACAACATGCTGGTCGGGCGATACGTCGTACAATTTAGAATTTATTGCCGTGGGAAAAAAATTATAATTTAATCTTGACGCGTTGCTGCTGCGATGGTTTCGCAGCCAATTTTCGCCAGTGTTTGCTGTTATGAAATTTCTGTTTGTGATGGATAAACAGAAAAACGTTGAAAATATTATTTTATTTATTATTTTTTTATATTTTCTGTTGTTGTAGAATCATTCGTGTCGTTTTTTTACCTAGAAATATTTTTATTCGATGAAAATATTTTAAATCGTCTTTATGATTCTTATTCAAAAATATGTATATACAGATATAGGTATATATTTACGAGATTGTGAGATCCGTAATTTAAAATTCCAGGTCGAATAATCTTATAAATAAAATAGCGGACAATTTGAGCAAAGATGTTGAGGGGCATTGAGTCACGTAATCAATCAAACATTTTTGAATATAAAAAATACACAAATTAGTGTGGCATCGTAAAAACCGATGCGGAGCTTTCAAAATCTATACGATAGCCACTCGAAAGAAAAATATTCCATCGAACTTAAGCATTCATTAACATTAATTTCCCAATTAAACGTTTGGGGGTTCGTGAGCTGAATTAATGTAATGTATCATTAAAAATATTATCAACAAAAAAAGATACATGTAAAAGCTTGGGGATCTTTGAAGTCTTTGTGAAATTATTTCAATTTAAGATTATATGTTTAAGTAAAAAATGATATTGAATTTGAATGTTTGAGTATTACCACGACCAAAACGATCTATTATAAAAACAGTTAAGTATTGTGTATTTAATCGGTTTTATCTTCACACTTATGTATAATATAAAGATATATTAATGGTACTACTTTGATGACTTGAAAAATCAATAAAATACGAGAATATATCTCTTTCGTTGAATTTTATCAAAATCCTAGCATAAAAATGATAGTCTCGTATATTTTATTATATCCCAAAACACAAGTTTCGTAATAGGATTCGCTTTGTTTTATTTCGGCGCTTATCGTTCTACCATAAAATCGCTAATACGACAACAATAATACCTAATCCCGATTATACATACATACACAGATACACTCTGAATACGCATAAAAAAAGCGCATGTAAGCATAATAATAAAAGCGAAATCGTAAAAAAGCAGTACCTCAGGGCATAGGATCTCGCGGGTATATCATGAAAACGGAATTAGCGACAAAGCCACGAAAACAAAGACAAATACGTATTTTCCATTTAGGGAATATACGCGGTTTGTTTTCTCGGAATTGACGTATTTTGACATAATGTGAACTCGGAAAGGACGGGTGGGTCGTTCATTGTCTTAGTAGAGAGACAAAATATCGAGTAGCGAACATGTAAATGCGTAGATAAAAACGCGCGGATGATTCGATTAACCCAGATCCGATAGAGCTGTTCCCAGGGTCCGAACGAACTCGCTGCCTATAAAATTACCGAACTGTACGATCTCGTAATAATCGAGCGATATTATAGTCGACCCGTCTCGTAGGTCGCCATGTCGACGCGTCTCTTTGTAAAAGGGAGAAAAATCACCGGGAACATTCGCCGCTTCCGTTGAAATAACTCCCGGCGAAAGGATCACATCCCGATTCAATCGCAGACATTCGGGACGATGCGATCCCATTACTAGAACGACCTCTAAAATAAGGATTCTTTTCCAAGGCTTGTGAACGATGGTGTTATATTTTTTGTCGTCGTTGAAGTCGATAGGGCGATTCAGTCTGTTAGCTTTGTTATCACTTCTGTCGAGTACCGAAGCGATCTATCACTTGTTCGTTCTTGCACACCATTCCGCCGGGTTAAAATTGATGTTAAGCTTTAAGTCAGTGTGTGTGTATGTGTATGTACATATGTACATATATGTATATTTTTATTTTATTTATTTTTTATTTAATTTACACCAAGAAGGCCTAACAGGTAAACCCAATGCGCCTTCCTGGTCAAAGACAATTATATAAACATATATGTACACCATTCATATATACACAAATACTTCCACGTATACACAAATACACATTCATACATACATAAATATAAAAATACACATATATACATATACATACATACACACCTACACACACACATATATATATATATATATATATATATATATATATATATATATATATATATATATATATATATATATATATATATATATATATATATATTCACATATACATACATATACATATATATACATATACACAAACAACTACAATACATACATCCATATACATACAAACATTATACATGCATATACACATAAACACATAAATCATTACAATTAGTTATTGAGTTCAATTGACTCATATTAAATAGTTCTGACATAAAAATTAATTCATTAGGAACAAAATTCAAACTCCTAGGATTAAAATCAGAAAAGATCATGACTTTCCTGCCAGCCAAAACATTAAAATTATTTTGCAAATTTGAAAAAAATAAATTTATAATTCGGAGGAGATTCATTCGGAGGAAAATACAGTACACATATTAAAATAGAAAAATTCTTTAAGCGAAGTTCAACCCAAATATGTTCACCGATGGTATTGAGCTGATCAAAAAGGCGAACAGATTGAAAACTAGCAGCTCGTACAGTGAGAAGTACTCCCCCGCCTCTGCTGCAACGATCCCTCCGAAAAACTAAACAGCGGTCATCGAAAAGTTCGCCATTTAAGACAGAATCGCAAATCCAAGTTTCAGAAAAAGCAATTAAGTCATGATCTTGAGCAAGAACAGCAGATAAACAAATGTCGGTCTTTGAATTAAGTCCCCTTACATTTTGGTAGTAAACATTTAAGGACTCACAAAGGCGCGCCCGTTCCATTCTTTGTCTTCCGAAAAAGCCACCGACGCAACCCGACTCCCCGCGGCCAAAAAGCAGGATCAAAAACCACAGAAAAGTCAGCTGTGCAGACTCCTATTTTGAATGAAGCATAACTGCCCCTAGCTGATAGTGATTGATCTGTGAAGTTCTGATCAATTTGTCCCAACTTCCTACATATATAATCCCTTATTTGAGTTTCTGTAGACTCACGTTTCAGATAGAATAAATGAATAAAACGTTTATCGGAAACAGTTTTTAGATGCTCATCTTCAATACCCGAGCAACGGATGAAAGACTGCCTCTGAGACCGTTGAGACTGAATTGGAGACTTAGAAACTGCATCTGTCAGAGAAGCCTTCCGTGGTTCAGGAGTTGGCGCAGGTGATGGAGAAGGTAATGGAAAGCTGGAATGTGACGCTCCATTGTGAACAGCGGCAGGAACAGCAGTCTTAGGAGAAGCGGCAGCAAGAGAAGCAGCTAAGTCTGGACGGGACAACAAAGCGCTCTTTGACACTTTGTTACGGCATATACATATGTACATATAATATATACATATGTACATATGTATATACATATGTACATATAATATACTAGTAGCCTGTGTGCACATAATTGTGCATTCGCTAAAATATTCAGATTTTAGCGAATTCGGATCAACGGAATTAATAATTTATTAATAATTTAAAATTTGAAATTTAATTAAAAGAAATTATTTTGTTTTTGTCGGCTGATCATATGAATTAAGTGATATGCCGCGTCTCTTTCCACGATATACGATTTCAAGGGGAGAAAGAGAGACGGAGCATGGTGTGAACAACGCACTCATTAGACAATTATTATATGTACATACATATATAAGAATATGTTAAACGTTATGTATGTACAACTATGAATCCGGTCTGTGTCGGAATATTTTCTATGTAAACTTGTACGATTTTTGCAATTTGATTAACTGTTAAATTCGGAATAAAATTTCTAGACATTATTATAAAAAGGTCGCATAAATCATGTATGACCTTAAATAATTTTCAGAAAAGGTTTTTGTTTGCGAATTTGACTTATTTTTTTCTTACAAAAATGATCATTACTTAAAGTAAAAATATAAAGTAACTTCATATAAATATTTTATTTAGAAACATTTTTTGATGTTATAGAAATTATATCATTTTATTTTCTTAAAAAAATAACGGAATAAAATGAACACAATATATAGTAATTGATACTTGGTGTTAATTTGTATTTCAATTTTTATTTTTTTATTTCAATTTTACCATATGTAAATTTGACTTATTTTTTTCTTACAAAAATGATCACTACTCAAAGTAAAAATATAAAGTAACTTCGTATAAATATTTTATTTAGAAATATTTTTTTGATGTTATGAAATAATATCATTTTATTTTCTTAAAAAAATAACGGAATAAAATGAACACAATATATAGTAATAATTGATACTTGGTGTTAATTTGTATTTTTTTATTTCAATTTTACCATAGTAACATGTAAAACGATATTAATGGCCAAACTTGTTTTTACATATGTATAGACTATACAAATTTATATATCTATTATATAATTTCGAAAGAGACTTTGTAACTACATATGTAAGATTTTGGGTGGGAGCATCGAAAACGAATCAAAGTTTCTATGACGACGATATTGATATCGTTGAATATTATTTTTTTCGATTAAAATAAATTTAATAAAAAAACAAATGAATGTTTACTATTACATTAGCCATGTTTAAGTGGTTTATATTACAAATACCGAGCGAAGCCGGGTAAAACCACTATTATATTCGATTAGATAGTGGTGACAAATGGACGGTTGGTAGCCAATCTGTGAGGAACCGTTTCACCAATTAAATCAGATAAATTGGCAAACTCTGATAATAAACGATTGAAGTGGGATCACAACTATTCAAACCTGATCAGCAGCACTGTAAATATATGTACTTCAAATCATATAACGTATTTTAATGTAAAAATTAAGTGATTGGTGCTCGTTGACCACTAGTTTATTAAAAGTGATCGCCTGATTTTGAACAACCAATAAGGTCTCACGATTATTAATTCACAAGAATAGTCGAAATATGATTTTACCAAGTGGAATTTTATTTAGTTCTCATATAAAGACAATTTAATATATTATCCCTATTAATTCAATTCAGATTCGTGTAAATACCAGTAAATACTAGTACGAGTTTTTATCTCGAAATTTTACTGATTTAAAATTCAGCACACTTCCAATTAACCCTTTTAAACGAAAACAAAAAATAGTTTCGCCAGAACACTATCCCTCAACAGAAAATACTCAATATAAAATAGTATTAACAGTGGGAAAAAATCCCATGTGAAAATACGTACTTTTGACTTTTGATTTGAACTGAACGACTACTTAGAGAGATTTGAAAGCTGAAAAGTACTATAAATGAAAGATAAAATACCCAACTATAGATTCCAATATTCATTTTGCACATTAAATTGACAGATTTTGAGACATCAACCGAACAACACCAAGATATAGAAAAATCGCGCGATTTAAAAAACACATATATCTCTGAATTTCGAGCCAATCAACATTTTTTATTACCAGATTCGTGTTCACTGGGCATAGATCTATAAGAAAAATCATATCTCGTCTCTGAACTAAAAAAAGTCGTCATTTGTCGAACAGTGTAATTAAAAGCTTTTTTTAAATTTGAATATTTGGAGGCTTTTGTATTGATGAAACACTCTAGTCAATATTTATACACATATATTTATGTATGTTTAAGTTATAAAATTAATGCAATTCAAACGTGAATTTGGTGTTACAGTCTTGGTTTAAAGTATATTTTTTATAAGTTTCACTTCGCTAACCAGTCAGGCAATATTTCCAACATTCTTCCGGTCGCTTTTTTTTAACAATTGAATGAATTCACATTTTATCAAAATGCACATTTCATATAAAAACAACGCGTGGACTCAAATTCGTTTAAAAATATTGTTGATAGAACCGTGAGCAGAGCATAAAATAATTATTTTTTGTGCATATTTTAGGTGCTTTTAAGGCAATTGTTACCGGAGTTGGCATTTCGTGGGTAGAACGCGGCGCTCGGACATTTTTTCCATCTTTTTTCACTATCGCCCATTATTCGTATGCGAGTGCGACGCCAGTTTACGAAAAGTTTTATTATTTACATCCGGCTGAAAGTTTAGTGCCTCGCTTCAGAAGCACCGGTTCGGCGTGCAGAGTCGCCTCACTTATTTATTTTTGTTTTTCAACAGAACAGTGTATGTACTTCGGTAGTGTGATAGCCATATAATAGTATAAACGTACCCCTACAGATGTACCTATACATATGTAGGTGGGCGGGAGTGTATAGTTTCTCGCCGCGCCCCGACAATACATTATTGGCCACTTTGGTGGTAGCGCGGCTTCTGGCGTATTTACAGTCTGCCCTCACTTTGCACTAGAGCTTGTTTTCAACAAGGCCAGGCTAGGCCAGGCCAGACTCAACTTACTCCAAAAAAGCTGGTCGTGAATTCAAAGCGGAACAACGACGATGACAGCTCAACCTGAATTCGCCGCAAAGACCACCGCGAATTCTTACAAACGGTTGTTACGACACGATCTCAATAATTCCATCTTATTATAGACGAGTGTTATACTCGATGACATATCGCATGGGTGCTGGCATACTAAGTTATTAAATAAAAAAAATAAAAATAAATGTGTCATCGATCATGTGCTCGATCCCCCACTCGGTCCAATTTTTTTCAAATACTTTTTAAATACATTGAATTGTTTAATATGAAAAAAAAAGGTAAAAACTACCCACCTACCTACATATAAACAATATAAAACACCGATAGAAAAATTAATTAATTGAATAAATTTTCAATAGATGGCGGAATATTATTTCTAAATTATTTAGGTCTATTTTCCTAGCGGAAACATTCGCATCGAATAGTATATATAGAACTTTTTTTCTTTTGTTATTATTCGTATTACATTCGTACATGCGTCGTTTTGTTGGAAGCGGTCAAGTTTACGTACACATGTATGTACATATGTATGTATGTCGAATCGAAACGACTCTTATAGTACGGCGAGCGTTAAATCAGACAAACAAACGGAATAGAGAAACTATATACATATATGATTATTACTAGTGGCATGTGTAGCACTTGTGCATTTGATCGGCCGACATAATAAAATAATAAATTAAAAATATGATTTTTTATTCCAAAAAAATTAATTAAATTTTTTCACAATTCCAAGGGGAGAAAGTGAGACGTAGCATGGTAAGTGAGAACTTCGAACAGTGACAAAGCCCACACTATGCCGCGTCTTTTTCCAAGATATATGTACATACATACGATTCCAAGGGGAGAAAGGGAGATGGAGCATGGTGTTAACAGCGAGTTCTTTGTAGACACGCACGCACGCACGCATTAGACAAATATTATACATATGTACATATATACACGATATTAAGTTCAACATTAACAAAGTTGTGAATTCTTATAAGATTTTACGGCGTATATTTATGACTATTGATTATTATATGTACATTCATTGAATCATTTTGCTGAATTTGTCCTATTATATCAGATCAATGAGGATTGTATAATCTATGGCAATTAAACTTGTGCATTCGTGTACATATGTACATACATATAGTGCATGTGTTACACGATGTTGCTGTGAATGCAGTATTGACGCGATTCCGGACGTTTTCGGTTATCAATTTTGTCTTCGGTCTAATTATTTGATTGACAAACAGACAATGTAATGAGTCAAGTTTACTGTATAATACTATTATATAATGCAGGCTTGTATATTTGTAAACATGATAGACAAGCCTTTATAATAATAAACTCTATTTTAAGTACATACATATGATACACTCTAAATACTGCTGACGTTGACTGAAAATATGTGCATAGTCTTAATTTGAATAGCAGAAAATTAAAGTCTAGCTCTGTTGTATTTTAATGGTCTTTTTCATATACAAATTGTAACCTGAGTTTGTTAACCTCGTAAATCTACTTTAAAACAAAATTTTATGTTATCTCTGGGATCGTTTAAAAATCTACCTTTGTGTATATGATTTTTAAACCATAACTGTAAAAATAAGGTCGGAAAAGCGATAAAAGTAGCGATGAAGTGATAAAATGTGAAATTCGATAAAATAATTAATTTCTAACCTGAATATAATGTAATTTTGTACTTAAAAGTTATGGTAACGAACTATATCATGGTCTGTCCGTTTATTTTAATATCAAGAAATTAAAAATAAACGTTTGCCACTGAATTTGTGGATATGCACGTAATTTGATAGCAATATGCATACATTACATATAATGTCTACTTTGAATAATATTAATTTGCCGTATGTAAATGTAAATACTCAAATGAAATCCTTAAAAATTAATTAATGAAATTATACCTAATAGATATTAGGTAGAAATTATACCTATTCAATTTCAAACGTAGCTATCTCAATCGTATTATTTAAAAATTAATTAATCCAAGTTCAATTGTCAAATTTAAAATCTAATCCAATTTAAAAGTTACCAGCCGCTCTTGATTAATATATATTTACGTGTGAAGTGTATTTGATTTTGATTTTTTATCCCGTTCAATTAAACGCCCCTCGTATATTTATTAAAAAAGGGGGCAAAGTCGAATTATATTGGCATGTATATGGGGGCGTTAGTGTTAATCTATGGCCGGCCCCACTTACACGTGTAAAATATTAATTGTAACACGTTCGGATATCGATCAAGTTGAATTGCTCCAAACGGAAAGAGTTGGCTCGCCGATTAATTTACGTAATGTGCCAGAACATTAATACACTAAGTGTTTCCCCGCCACTTTTTCTTCACTTTTCTCCGCCTTTTCTTTCTTTTGCCTTCCTCTATATCTCTCTCTATTTTTTGCACCCTTAAACTACCCCTTCGCTCCACTTACACTAGTCGTAATTAATTTCAGACCGTCTACATCACTACACTTCGATAACGTTAGATTGAAATTGCTCATTACATGTTTCAGTTTTTGCACTTGTTAAAGATATCACCAAGTATTGTACGTATCGTGTAATATAAAATAATAATTTATCACCGCTTTGTACGCGGTCCAGTAATTCAATACAATTAATAGACGCTAACGAGTATATCCACACTTCGACAAAAGCTTAGAGCTTGTACAAGAAAATGTTGTTCACTTGAATTTGTTCTTTTGCGAGTAACAATCAATTTATGTCTATTTTAGTCGGCCAAAATAGTGTGCAGACCGGCACAGTGATAGATCGTTTTGAGCATGGGTATACGAAGACCGGAAATAAAGTATCGATACTTACTTTGGTGGTATATATTTACATGGATATACTATATAAATTTTTACTTTATCTATGTACGTAGTAACAATAGATGAAGTTTTGTGATCATGTGAAAATTCAAACTCGAGATTTTGACTGATTCGAACTCAGAATCGATTACTGATCACATTTTCATGATCTAGAAAAAAATGTGTGTGTGTGTGTCTGTGTACTTTGGGGATTTTTTTCAACACCGTTAGTCCTATCGAACTGAAACTTTGTATCGGTTACTGAAATTCTTATCGACACTACGTACATTTTTTTCAAATTTTTAAGACGACCGGAAATGGTACCTCCCCTTATAGGTGTCCTCTTTTTTTTAAGTTTTTGAATTCGATTTTCTCCCAAACTACTAACTGAATTGGACTGAATTTTTTTTACGTGTACAAGAAATAATAATTTTTATAATTTTATATTTTTTAAATATTTTTATCTGAATCGGAAGTAGTACTTTTACTCTAGAGAATCGAGGTTTTTTATGTTTTTCTCAAAAGCCTTTTGATTTATCGAACTGAAATTTCATATCGATAAGTTTAAGCTTAATACCAAGTTATGAATACAATTTGGTAAGCGTCCGTCAACCGGAAGTGGCAGTTTACTCTTGTTCGATTTTTCTTCCACTATTTTTTTCGACCCCTTAAACATGTGTGGTCTTCACGAAAAAATTCAAGTATAACTCTTGTATCAATGTTATTAAAATAAAATAAAATCATTAAATTTAATAAACCGGAAGTGGGATTTTTTCCTTTCCGGAAGCTTCCAGAAGGAAGGTCAAAAATGTTGTCGCCTGGATCCTGACCACACCCCTAAACGTATTAAGCTGAAAATTTATATTTATATTCTTTATGTACTAACTTAGATTTGGTAACAATTGGGCAGAATTCGTAAACCGGAAGTAGTATTTTTTTTTAAAACAATATTTAATTATTTTTTCAATATTTTATTTTGACCTTTTAAATTATTTTAAGCGTCATGATATTTATTGTATATAATAAAGATAGTGATTTTAAATAAAAATTAAAAATAAAATCACCAAATTTAATGAACCAGAAGTGGGATTTTCTCCTATTAGAAAGGTCAAAAATGTTGTCGCCTGGATCCTGTCCACACCCCTGAACGTATTCAGCTGAAAATATATAGTTGTATTTTTAATGTACTAACTTAGAATTGATAACGTTTTGGTCAGAATTCGTAAACCGGAAGTAGTATTTTTTTTTAAAACAATATTTCATTATTTTATTTTGACCTTTTATATTATTTTTATCCTTTTGATATTTAATGTGTATAATAATTATACAGATTTTAAATAATGAAAAAAACTTGAACAAAATCCGACAACCGGAAAAAGAACTTTTGTCTTGTGCAAGTATTTGCATATATTTGCGCTCAATTTGTATCGCTATCATAGTTATTAGTTCATTATCGAATTTTTTACTTTATCAATGAATTCGAAATTGAAAAAATATACACAAAACGTGCTTACCTCACCAAATCTAACCCAACCTAACCTAACCATCACCGAAATCAAAGAATTCGACATTGCAAAAATATCCACAAAACGTGCTTACCTCACCAAACCTAACCCAACCTAACCTAACCGTCACGAAAATCAAAGAATTCGACATTGCAAAAATATATACAAAACGTGCTAACCTCACCAAACCTAACCCAACTTAAACTAACCATCACCGAAATCAAAGAATTCGACATTGCAAAAATATACACAAAACTCGCGAACCTCACTAAACCTAACCCAACCTAACCTAACCATCACCGAAATGAAAGAATTCGAGATTGAAAAAATATACACCAAACGTGCTCACATCACCAAACCTAATCCAACCTAACCTAACAAACACCAAAATCAAAGAATTCGACATTGCAAAAATATCCACAAAACGTGCTAACCTCATCAAACCTAAACCAACCTAACCTAACCAAAACCAAAATCAAAGAATTCGACAATGCAAAAATATACACAATACGTGCTAACCTCACCAAACCTAACCCAACCTAAACTAACCATCACCGAAATCAAAGACTTTGACATTGCAAAAATATACACAAAACGTGCTTACGTCTCCAAACCTTACCCAACCTAACCTTACCAACACCGAAATCAAAGAATTCGACATTACAAAAATATACACAAAACTTGCTTACCTCACCAAACCTAACCCAACCTAACCTAACCAACAACAAAATAGAAGAATTCCAGGATGTAAGATTTACACAAAACTCGCTAACCTCACTAAACTTAACCCAACCTAACCTAACCATCACCGAAATGAAAGAATTCAAGATTGCATAAATATACACCAAACAGGCTCACCTCACCAAACCTAAACGAACCTAACCAAAACCAAAATCAAAGAATACGACAATGCAAAGATATACACAATACGTGCTAACCTCACCAAACCTAACCCAACTTAAACTAACCATCACCGAAATCAAAGAATTCGACATTGCAAAAATATACACAAAACTCGCGAACCTCACTAAACCTAACCCAACCTAACCTAACCATCACCGAAATGAAAGAATTCGAGATTGCAAAAATATACACCAAACGTAAACACCTCACCAAACCTAAACCTAACCTTACCAACACCAAAATCAAAGAATTCGACATTACAAAAATATACACAAAACTTGTTTACCTCACCAAACCTAACCCAACCTAACCTAACCATCACCGAAATCAAAGAATTCGAGATTGCATAAATATACACCAAACGGGCTCACCTCACCAAACCTAAACGAACCTAACCAAAACCAAAATCAAAGAATACGACAATGCAAAAATATACACAATACGTGCTAACCTCACCAAACCTAGCCCAACCTAACCTAACCAACACCAAAATCAAAGAATTCGACAATGCAAAAATATCCAAAAAACGTGCTCACCTCACCAAACCTAACCCAACCTAGCCTAACCATCACCGAAATCAAAGAATTGGACATTGCAAAAATATACACAAAACGTGCAAACCTCCCGAAACTTAGCCCAACCTAACCTAACCATCAACGAAATCAAAGAATTCGACATTACAAAAATATACACAAAACGTGCTTACCTCACGAAACCTAGCCCAACCTAACTTCACTATCACCGATATCAAAAAATTCGACATTGCAAAAATATCCACAAAACGTGCTAAGCTCACCAAACCTAACCCAAACTAACCTAACCATCACCGAAATCAAAGAATTCGACATTGCAAAAATATCCACAAAACGTGCTAACCTCACCAAACCTAACGCAAACTAACCTAACCAACACCAAAATCAAAGAATTCGACAGTGCAAAAATATCCACAAAATGTGCTTACGTCTTCAAACCTTACCCAACCTAACCTTACCAACACCGAAATCAAAGAATTCGACATTACAAAAATATACACAAAACTTGCTTACCTCACCAAACCTAACCCAACCTAACCTAACCAACAACAAAATAGAAGAATTCCAGGATGTAAGATTTACACAAAACTCGCTAACCTCACTAAACCTAACCAAAACTAACCTAACCATCACCGAAATGAAAGAATTCGAGATTGCAAAAATATACACCAAACGTAAACACCTCACCAAACCTAAACCTTACCTTACCAACACCAAAATCAAAGAATTCGACATTACAAAAATATACACAAAACTTGTTTACCTCACCAAACCTAACTCAACCTAACCTAACCATCACCGAAATCAAAGAATTTGAGAATTTAAGATTCACACAAAACTCGCTAACTTCACAAAACCTAACCAAACCTAACCTAACCATCACCGAAATGAAAGAATTCGAGATTGCATAAATATACACCAAACGGGCTCACCTCACCAAACCTAAACGAACCTAACCAAAACCAAAATCAAAGAATACGACAATGCAAAAATATACACAATACGTGCTAACCTCACCAAACCTAACCCATCCTAACCTAACCAAAACCAAAATCAAAGAAATTCGACATTACAAAAATATAGACAAAACTTGTTTACCTCACCAAACCTAACCCAACCTAACCTAACCATCACCGAAATCAAAAAATTTGAGATTTTAAGATTAACACAAAACGTGCTAACCTCAACAAACCTAACCCAACCTAACCTAACCATCACCAAAATCAAAGAATTCGACATTGCAAACATATTCACAAAACGTGCTCACCTCACCAAACCTAACCCAACATAGCCTAACCATCACCGCAATCAATGAATTGGACATTGCAAAAATATACATAAAACGTGCTAACCTACCGAAACTAAGCCCAACCAAACCTAACCATCACTGAAATCAAAGAATTCAATATTACAAAAATATACACTAAACGTGCTAACCTCACCAAACCTAACATAACTTAACCTAACCAACACCGAAATCCAAGAATTCCAGATTGTATGATTTACACAAAACTCGCTTACCTCACCAAATCTAACCCAACCTAACCTAACCATCACCGAAATCAAAGAATTCGACATTGCAAAAATATTCACAAACGTGCTCACCTCACCAAACCTAACCCATCCTAACCAAACCATCACCGAAATCAAAGAATTTGGCATTTTAAGATTTACATAAAACTTGCTAACTTCACTAAACCTAACCCAACCTAACCTAACCATCACCGAAATGAAAGAATTCGAGATTGCAAAAATATAAACCATACGTGCTCACCTCACCAAACCTTAACCAACCTAACCAAAACCAAAATCAAAGAATTCGACAATGCAAAAATATACACAATACGTGCTTACCTCACCAAACCTTACCCAACCTAAATTCACCATCACCGAAATCAAAGACTTTGACATTGCAAAAATATACACAATACGTGCTAACGTCTCCAAACCTTACCCAACCTTACCTTACCAACACCGAAATCAAAGATTTCGACATTACAAAAATATACACAAAACTTGCTTACCTCACCAAACCTAACCCAACCTAACCTAACCAACAATAAAATCAAAGAATTCCAGGATGTCAGATTTACACAAAACTCGCTAACCTCACCAAACCTAACCCAACCTAACCTAACCATCACCGAAATCAAAGAATTCGACATAGCAAAAATATTCACAAAACGTGCTCACCTCAACAAACCTAACCCAACCTAACGTAACCATCACCAAAATCCAAGAATTTCAGATTTTAAGATTTACACAAAATTTGCTAACTTCACTAAACCTAACCCAACCTAACCTGACCATCACCGAATTGAAAGAATTCGAGATTGCAAAAATATACACCAAACGTGCTCACCTCACCAAACCTAACCCAACCTAACCTAACCAACACCAAAATGAAAGAATTTGAAATTTCAAAAATATACACAAAACGTGCTAAGCTTACCAAACCTTACCCAAACTAACCTAACCATCACCGAAATCTAAGAATTCGACATTGCAAAAATTTCCACAAAATGTGCTAACCTCACCAAACCTTACCCAACCTAACCTAACCAACACCAAAATCAGAGAATTCGACATTGCAAAAATATACACAAAACGTGCTCAGCTCACCAAACCTAACCCAAACTAACCTAACCATCACCGAAATCAAAGACTTCGACAATGCAAAAATATCCACAAAACGTGCTAAGCTAACCAAACCTTACCCAAACTAACCTAACCATCATCGAAATCAAAGAATTCGACATTGCAAAAATTTCCACAAATCGTGCTTACCTCATCAAACCTTTTTTTTTTTTTTTTTTTTTTTTTTTTTATCGTCGGAGGTGGGGAATCTTCCAAAGACATCCTCCAGCCCGAACTGGAGGATAGTGTCGGATTTTTACCGACTAAACCCCACCCCCTTGACACCTCTGCTCCCCGGACATATTTTCATGTTTTGCTTCGGGAAAGCAGTTTTGTCTTAGCCATTTATGGCTCTTCCTTCGAGTTCTCGGGTTCTTTCTGCTTCTTCTTTATTTTTCATTATCATCGAAGCAAATGCTTCCCACGCTGACCAGGCAGTTGCGCTATCCAGTATGACGAAGATTATGTTTATCGGCGTCAGGTGTTCTACGCCGATTACAGTTCTGAATGTTCTTCTGTCGTCTTCCCATGCTGGACAATCAAAGGTTGTGTGGGCCGCGTCGTCTTTCTCGTTTTCACAGTGGTGGCACTTCGGAGTTGTTTCCTTTCCTATTTTGTGTAGGTAGGTCCCGAAGCACCCGTGACCTGTGAGTATTTGGGTCGTGTGGTGATTTAGTTCGCCGTGCTTTCTTTGGCACCACGCTTTTAGGTCTCCGATGAGATGGTGTGTCCATCGACCTTTTTTAGAGTTGTTCCATCTGTCTTGCCATTTGATTATCGTTGTTTCTCTGGCTGTACTCTTTTTTTCACCTCTGTAGATCGCTTGTCGTTCTAGAGCGAGTAAGTCGATCGGTGGAATGGCGCACAACACCAGGATGGCATCTTCTGATACTGTTCGGTATGCCGCTGCGACTCTTAATGCAGCTCTTCTTTGTACTCTAGCGAGGCTGAGCCTCGTCCTCTCAACCTTTGTTTTTTCCGCCCAAATCGGAGCACCGTACAGGAGGACTGAGTGTACTACTTCACAGTATAGTTTTCTTCTCCTCTGTTTCGGTCCACCGATGTTGGGCATCAGTCTGGCGAGGTCTTCTGCTATTTGGGCCGCCCTAGCTCCCGCTTTTTCCGCATGTTTTGCAAAGCGTAGTTTGTCATCTAACTGCACTCCCAAATACCGCAGTGATCTGCTGAACGTCACCTCAAAACCGTTGACTGTTATTTGAGGAGGCAGCAGCTTTCTACGTCTTGTGAAGAATACAGCTTCGGTTTTCTGGACGGCGAGCTCCAAGCCCGCATCCACGAGCCATTTTTTAACCCTTCTTATGGCTTCTTCGCTTCTTAGGCGTAAAGATGTTGTGTTCTTTGCGGTGACAAGCAACGCGACATCGTCAGCAAAGGCGACCAGGCTCGTTTCATCTGGCATTTGGATCTTCAACAAGCCGTCGTACACTACATTCCAAAGCGCCGGGCCCAGGACCGATCCCTGTGGTACGCCCGCAGTGACTGATCGTTCGTATTTTTTGCCCATGCATTCATACAGAAGGATTCTGTCCAAAAAATAGCTTTCGATCATCTTGATAAGTTTTTCCGGAGCATTGATAGTGACTAATGCATCGAGAGTCCTTCCCCAGTTGGCAGTGTTGAATGCATTTTTTATGTCGAGCGCGATCATCACAACATGTTTGCTCGCCTTGACGCTCCCACGCCATGCAAGTCTTACGGTGTTTACGACTTCACTGATCGCGTCAATAGTTGAGCGACCGGGTCGAAATCCAAATTGCTGCGATGACAGTCCTGTGTCGCTGTTTTCTAGCTGTTGTTGTAGTCGCTGTAGGAGAAGTCTCTCTAGTAACTTTCCTACCCCATCAAGTAGGCAGAGTGGCCTGTATGATGAAGGTCCTGGTGGGCCTCCCTTTCCTTTTGAAATCAGCACGAGTTTTTGTCTTTTCCATGGTTTTGGAAAGGTTCCTTCCGACAGACAAGCATTGAAGGTCGTCAACAGCAACGCAGGATCGCTCAAGGCAATTCTTTTAATAACTGCGTTTGGAATGCAGTCCGGTCCCGGCGCCTTTTCAATATTTATTCGTTTGGCGGCTGCTACGACTTCTTCCTCCGTGAAAATCGGCATCTCATCACCAGTACTGCTCGCCGATCGTCTTTCCATCACTGGGTGTTGCGGTAAGAGGCCATCTATGACCAATTCAAGACTCGCCTTATTTTCAAGATATGGATCGACAGTTCCAATTCGGAGCTTTTTCCTTATGATCTTATATGGGCTCCCCCACGGATCCACATCAATCGATTTGCAGAGCTCTTTCCAGCATCTCTCTTTACTTTCTTTTATAGCTTTTCGTAAAGCTATCCTGGCTTCTTGATATTTCACTCTGTGCTGTTCATTGCTTGACCGTCGTTGTGCTCGGCGTCTGCAGGTTAAGCACTCGCGGCGAAGTATGGCGATGTTTTCGGTCCACCAGAAGACCGGGTGCCTCTTTTTACCTCCGCGTCTCGGCATCGATGCGTCGCAGCTCTCACTCAATAGGTCATTTAATGAGTTGGCAATGTCTTCGGCTCCAACCCCGCTGCTTGCGACGTCAGTCACTTTTGATCTTAGTTCTGCAACGGCTTCGTCCAAAGCTACGATGTCCAGCTTACGAGCTCCCCAGCCAGAACTAGAAGGTAACATTTGTGGCCCGGCGAGGCGATCTTCCAACTCGAAGCCAATGTAGCGATGGTCGCTGTGAGAGTAGCTGTCAAGCACTTGCCATTTTCGGATCCTGCCAATTATTGTTTCACCTGCAAATGTGACATCGATGACCGATCCGGTGCTGCCCCGAACGAACGTGTAAGCACTTCCTACGTTGGCCGCATGCAGATGTAAATGCGATGCCATTTCAGAGAGTAAAATACCTCTGCGATCCGTTTTTTGAGAGCCCCACTCTGGAGCTTTTGAGTTAAAATCTCCGGCAACGACAACAGGTAAGGTCGATGTTCACACGTCATCTTCAAGGCAGACGAGATCTCTCTTAAACTCCTCTACTGTTGCACTAGGAGAAAAATAGCAGCTATAGAACCTCACTCCCCTCATCTCCACCCACGTCCAGCCTTGGACGCCAATTGAAACAGCATTCGTGATTCGCAGGTGGGCAGTTGGTGTGTAGATTGCAGATCTTGAGCTTGCATCCGAATACCATCGATGAGGAATGTTGCGGTACTGTTCAGACACAATCACGAGGTCCGCTCGCCGCTCCTCTGCTGTCTGTATCATCACATCCTGCGCCGCCTGGCATCCATTCAGATTGATCTGGAGTATGCGGATCATTGTTGTGTTCGTCCTTTCAGAGCAGTCCGGAGGGCTGCACAGCTTCGACTACCGGTCGGATGACCGCTGCTTATTTTTTCTCCTTCACAAATGCTGCAGTGTGGGTCGTTCTTACAAATCACAGCTTTATGGCCTTCCTGGCCGCACTTGTTGCATTCTTTGCTTCTGTCTTGTTTGCTGGCGCATTCTACCGCAATGTGTCCGAATCCCCGACACCTGAAGCATCTTATTATATGGACTCGGGGCCTCAAACGACAATTGACCCATCCGATTCGAATTCTTCCAGCCTTAATCAATTCAGTGGCATCGTCTCTCGGGAGTTTGACCATCGCCATCTGAGTGCCTCCATAAGCCGGTTTGAACGTGATCAATCGCGCATTTCTCACCACATGTGGTGAAGCGCTTGCTAATGCCTCCATCAATTCTGTCTCATCCGTGGCCCCATCGATGTCCCGTATTTCAATGACGACTCCAGGGACGAGCCTCTTCACAGTCGCACCATTGCCTCAAAACCTCATCAAACCTAACCCTACCTAACCTAACCTAACCTAACCATCACCGAAATCAAAGAATTCGACATTACAAAAATATACACAAAACTTGCTTACCTCACCAAACCTAACCCAACCTAACCTAGCCAACAACAAAATCAAAGAATTCCAGGATGTCAGATTTACACAAAACTCGCTAACCTCACCAAACCTAACCCAACCTAACCTAACCATCACCGAAATCAAAGAATTCGACATTGCAAAAATATTCACAAAACGTGCTCACCTCACCAAACCTAACCCAACCTAACGTAACCATCACCAAAATCCAAGAATTTTAGATTTTAAGATTTACACAAAATTTGCTAACTTCACTAAACTTAACCCAACCTAACCTTACCATCACCGAATTGAAAGAATTCGAGTTTGCAAAAATATACACCAAACGTGCTCACCTCACCAAACCTAACCCAACCTAACCTAACCAACACCAAAATCAAAGAATTTGACATTTCAAAAATATACACAAAACGTGCTAAGCTCACCAAACCTAACCCAAACTAACCTAACTATCACCGAAATCTAAGAATTCGACATTGCAAAAATTTCCACAAATCGTGCTAACCTCATCAAACCTTACCCTACCTAACCTAACCAACACCAAAATCAAAGAATTCGACATTGCAAAAATTTCCACAAAATGTGCTAACCTCACCAAACCTAACCCAACCAAACCTAACCAACACCAAAATCAGAGAATTCGACATTGCAAAAATATACACAAAACGTGCTCAGCTCACCAAACCTAACCCAAACTAACCTAACCATCACCGAAATCAAAGACTTTGACAATGCAAAAATATCCACAAAACGTGCTTAGCTCACCAAACCTAACCCAAACTAACCTAACCATCACCGAAATCAAAGAATTCGACATTGCAAAAATTTCCACAAATCGTGCTAACCTCATCAAACCTTACCCTACCTAACCTAACCAACACCAAAATCAAAGAATTCGACATTGCAAAAATTTCCACAAAATGTGTTAACCTCACCAAACCTAACCCAACCAAACCTAACCAACACCAAAATCAGAGAATTCGACATTGCAAAAATATACACAAAACGTGCTTAGCTCACCAAACCTAACCCAAACTAACCTAACCATCACCGAAATCAAAGACTTCGACAATGCAAAAATATCCACAAAACGTGCTAAGCTCACCAAACCTAACCCAAACTAACCTAACCATCACCGAAATCAAAGAATTTGAGATTTTAAGATTTACACAAAACTCGCTAACGTCAACAAACCTAACCCAACCTAACCTAACCATCACCGAAATCAAAGAATTCGACATTGCAAAAATATTCACAAAACGTGCTTACCTCACCAAACCTAACCCAACCTAACGTAACCATCACCAAAATCCAAGAATTTTAGATTTTAGGATTTACACAAAATTTGCTAACTTCACTAAACCTAACCCAACCTAACCTTACCATCACCGAATTGAAAGAATTCGAGATTGCAAAAATATACACCAAACGTGCTCACCTCACCAAACCTAACCCAACCTAACCTAACCAACACCAAAATCAAAGAATTTGACATTTCAAAAATATACACAAAACGAGCTAAGCTCACCAAACCTAACCCAAACTCACCTAACCATCACCGAAATCTAAGAATTCGACATTGCAAAAATTTCCACAAAATGTGCTAACCTCACCAAACCTTACCCATCCTAACCTAACCAACACCAAAATCAGAGAATTCGACATTGCAAAAATATACACAAAACGTGCCCAGCCCACCAAACCTAACCCAAGCTAACCTAACCATCACCGAAATCAAAGACTTCGACAATGCAAAAATATCCACAAAACGTGCTAAGCTCACCAAACCTAACCCAAACTAACCTAACCATCACCGAAATCAAAGAATTCGACATTGCAAAAATTTCCACAAATCGTGCTTACCTCATCAAACCTAACCCTACCTAACCTAACCTAACCTAATAATCACCGAAATCAAAGAATTCGACATTACAAAAATATACACAAAACTTGCTTACCTCACCAAACCTAACCCAACTTTACCTAGCCAACAACAAAATCAAAGAATTCCAGGATGTCAGATTTACACAAAACTCGCTAACCTCACCAAACCTAACCCAACCTAACCTAACCATCACCGAAATCAAAGAATTCGACATTGCAAAAATATTCACAAAACGTGCTCACCTCACCAAACCTAACCCAAACTAACCTAACCATCACCGAAATCAAAGACTTCGACAATGCAAAAATATCCACAAAACGTGCTAAGCTCACCAAACCTAACCCAAACTAACCTAACCATCACCGAAATCAAAGAATTCGACATTGCAAAAATTTCCACAAATCGTGCTAACCTCATCAAACCTTACCCTACCTAACCTAACCAACACCAAAATCAAAGAATTCGACAATGCAAAAATATCCACAAAACGTGCCAAGCTCACCAAACCTAACCCAAACTAACCTAACCAACACAAAAATCAAAGAATTTGACATTTCAAAAATATACACAAAACGTGCTAAGCTCACCAAACCTAACCCAAACTAACCTAACCATAACCGAAATCTAAGAATTCGACATTGCAAAAATTTCCACAAAATGTGCTAACCTCACCAAACCTAACCCAACCAAACCTAACCAACACCAAAATCAGAGAATTCGACATTGCAAAAATATACACAAAACGTGCTTAGCTCACCAAACCTAACCCAAACTAACCTTACCATCACCGAAATCAAAGACTTCGACAATGCAAAAATATCCACAAAACGTGCTAAGCTCACCAAACCTAACCCAAACTAACCTAACCATCACCGAAATCAAAGAATTCGACATTGCAAAAATTTCCAAAAATCGTGCTTACCTCATCAAACCTAACCCTACCTAACCTAACCTAACCTAATAATCACCGAAATCAAAGAATTCGACATTACAAAAATATACACAAAACTTGCTTACCTCACCAAACCTAACCCAACTTTACCTAGCCAACAACAAAATCAAAGAATTCCAGGATGTCAGATTTACACAAAACTCGCTAACCTCACCAAACCTAACCCAACCTAACCTAACCATCACCGAAATCAAAGAATTCGACATTGCAAAAATATTCACAAAACGTGCTCACCTCACCAAACCTAACCCAAACTAACCTAACCATCACCGAAATCAAAGACTTCGACAATGCAAAAATATCCACAAAACGTGCTAAGCTCACCAAACCTAACCCAAACTAACCTAACCATCACCGAAATCAAAGAATTCGACATTGCAAAAATTTCCACAAATCGTGCTAACCTCATCAAACCTTACCCTACCTAACCTAACCAACACCAAAATCAAAGAATTCGACAATGCAAAAATATCCACAAAACGTGCCAAGCTCACCAAACCTAACCCAAACTAACCTCACCAACACAAAAATCAAAGAATTTGACATTTCAAAAATATACACAAAACGTGCTAAGCTCACCAAACCTAACCCAAACTAACCTAACCATAACCGAAATCTAAGAATTCGACATTGCAAAAATTTCCACAAAATGTGCTAACCTCACCAAACCTAACCCAACCAAACCTAACCAACACCAAAATCAGAGAATTCGACATTGCAAAAATATACACAAAACGTGCTTAGCTCACCAAACCTAACCCAAACTAACCTTACCATCACCGAAATCAAAGACTTCGACAATGCAAAAATATCCACAAAACGTGCTAAGCTCACCAAACCTAACCCAAACTAACCTAACCATCACCGAAATCAAAGAATTCGACATTGCAAAAATTTCCACAAATCGTGCTTACCTCATCAAACCTAACCCTACCTAACCTAACCTAACCTAATAATCACCGAAATCAAAGAATTCGACATTACAAAAATATACACAAAACTTGCTTACCTCACCAAACCTAACCCAACTTTACCTAGCCAACAACAAAATCAAAGAATTCCAGGATGTCAGATTTACACAAAACTCGCTAACCTCACCAAACCTAACCCAACCTAACCTAACCATCACCGAAATCAAAGAATTCGACATTGCAAAAATATTCACAAAACGTGCTTACCTTACCAAACCTTACACAACCTTGCCTAACCATCACCGAAATCAAAGAATTGGACATTGCAAAATTATACACAAAACGTGCTAACCTCCCGAAACTTAGTCCAACTTAACCTTACCTTCACCGAAATCAAAGAATTTGACATTGCTAAAATATACACAAAATGTGCTAACCTCACCAAACCTAACCTAACCAACACCAAAATCCAAGAATTCCAGATTGTATGATTTACACAAAACTCGCTTACCTCACCAAATCTAATCCAACCTAACCTAACCTTCATCGAAATCAAAGAATTCGACATTGCAAAAATATTCATAAACGTGCTCACCTCACCAAACCTAACCCATCCTAACTCAACCATCATCGAAATCAAAGAATTTGGCATTTTAAGATTTAACACCAAAATCAGAGAATTCGACATTGCAAAAATATACACAAAACGTGCTTAGCTCACCAAACCTAACCCAAACTAACCTAACCATCACCGAAATCAAAGACTTCGACATTGCAAAAATATCCACAAAACGTGCTAAGCTCACCAAACCTAACCCAAACTAACCTAACCATCACCGAAATCAAAGAATTTGAGATTTTAAGATTTACACAAAACTCGCTAACGTCAACAAACCTAACCCAACCTAGCCTAACCATCACCGAAATCAAAGAATTCGACATTGCAAAAATATTCACAAAACGTGCTTACCTTACCAAACCTTACTCAACCTTGCCTAACCATCACCGAAATCAAAGAATTGGACATTGCAAAATTATACACAAAACGTGCTAACCTCCCGAAACTTAGTCCAACTTAACCTTACCTTCACCGAAATCAAAGAATTCGACATTGCTAAAATATACACAAAATGTGCTAACCTCACCAAACCTAACATAACTTAACCTAACCAACACCAAAATCCAAGAATTCCAGATTGTATGATTTACACAAAACTCGCTTACCTCACCAAATCTAATCCAACCTAACCTAACCTTCATCGAAATCAAAGAATTCGACATTGCAAAAATATTCATAAACGTGCTCACCTCACCAAACCTAACCCATCCTAACTCAACCATCATCGAAATCAAAGAATTTGGCATTTTAAGATTTACACAAAACTTGCTAACTTCACTAAACCTAACCCAACCTAACCTAACCATCACCGAAATGAAAGAATTCGAGATTGCAAAAATATAAACCATACGTGCTCACCTCACCAAACCTAAAGCAACCTAACCAAAACCAAAATCAAAGAATTCGACATTGCAAAAATATACACAAAACGTGCTTACCTCTCCAAACCTAACCCAACCTTACCTAACCATCACCGAAATCAAAGACTTTGACATTGCTAAAATATACACAAAATGTGCTAACCTCACCAAACCTAACATAACTTCACCTAACCAACACCAAAATCCAAGAATTCCAGATTGTATGATTTACACAAAACTCGCTTACCTCACCAAATCTAATCCAACCTAACCTAACCTTCATCGAAATCAAAGAATTCGACATTGCAAAAATATTCATAAACGTGCTCACCTCACCAAACCTAACCCATCCTAACTCAACCATCATCGAAATCAAAGAATTTGGCATTTTAAGATTTACACAAAACTTGCTAACTTCACTAAACCTAACCCAACCTAACCTAACCATCACCGAAATGAAAGAATTCGAGATTGCAAAAATATAAACCATACGTGCTCACCTCACCAAACCTAAAGCAACCTAACCAAAACCAAAATCAAAGAATTCGACATTGCAAAAATATACACAAAACGTGCTTACCTCTCCAAACCTAACCCAACCTTACCTAACCATCACCGAAATCAAAGACTTTGACATTGCTAAAATATACACAAAATGTGCTAACCTCACCAAACCTAACATAACTTCACCTAACCAACAACAAAATCCAAGAATTCCAGATTTTATGATTTACACAAAACTCGCTTACCTCACCAAATCTAATCCAACCTAACCTAACCTTCACCGAAATCAAAGAATTCGACATTGCAAAAATATTCACAAACGTGCTCACCTCCCCAAACCTTACCCATCCTAACCTAACCATCACCGAAATCAAAGAAATTGGCATTTTAAGATTTACACAAAACTTGCTAACTTCACTAAACCTAACCCAACCTAACCTAGCCATCACCGAAATGAAAGAATTTGAGATTGCAAAAATATAAACCATACGAGCTCACCTCACCAAACCTAAACCAACCTAACCAAAACCAAAATCAAAGAATTCGACAATGCAAAAATATACACAATACGTGCTTACCTCTCCAAACCTAACCCAACCTAACCTAACCATCACCGAAATCAAAGACTTTGACATTGCAAAAATATACACAAAACGTGCTTACGTCTCCAAACCTTACCCAACCTAACCTTACCAACACCAAAATCAAAGAATTCGACATTACAAAAATATACACAAAACTTGTTTACCTCACCAAACCTAACCCAACCTAACCTAACCATCACCGAAATCAAAGAATTTGAGATTTTAAGATATACACAAAACTCGCTAACGTCAACAAACCTAACCCAACTTAACCTAACCATCACCGAAATTAAAGAATTCGACAATGCAAAAATATTCACAAAACGTGCTTACCTCACCAAACCTAACCCAACCTAGCCTAACCATCATTGAAAACAAAGAATTGGACATTGCAAAAATATACACAAAACGTGCAAACCTCCCGAGACTTAGCCCAACCTAACCTAACCATCACCGAAATCAAAGAGTTTGAGATTTTAAGATTTACACAAAACTCGCTCACCTCAACAAACCTAACCCAACCTTACCTAACCATCACCAAAATCAAAGAATTCGACATTACAAAAATATACACAAAACTTGCTTACCTCACCAAACCTAACCCAACCTAACCTAGCCAACAACAAAATCAAAGAATTCCAGGATGTCAGATTTACACAAAACTCGCTCACCTCACGAAACCTAACCCAACCTAACCTAACCATCACCGAAATCAAAGAATTTGACATTTTAAGATTTACACAAAACTCGCTAACTTCACTAAACCTAACCCAACCTAACCTAACCATCACCGAAATTAATGAATTCGAGATTTCAAAAATATACACCATACGTTCACACCTCACCAAACCTAAACCAACCTAACCAGAACCAAAATCAAAGAAATTCGACATTGAAAAATATACACAAAACTTGTTTACCTCACCAAACCTAACCCAACCTAACCTAACCATCACCGAAATCAAAGAATTCGACATTGCAAAAATATTCACAAAACGTGCTCACCTCACCAAACCTAACCCAATCTAACGTAACCATCACCAAAATCCAAGAATTTTAGATTTTAAGATTTACACAAAATTTGCTAACTTCACTTAACCTAACCCAACCTAACCTTACCATCACCGAATTGAAAGAATTCGAGATTGCAAAAATATACACCAAACGTGCTCACCTCACCAAACCTAACCCAACCTAACCTAACCAACACCAAAATCAAAGAATTTGACATTTCAAAAATATACACAAAACGAGCTAAGCTCACCAAACCTAACCCAAACTCACCTAACCATCACCGAAATCTAAGAATTCGACATTGCAAAAATTTCCACAAAATGTGCTAACCTCACCAAACCTTACCCAACCTAACCTAACCAACACCAAAATCAGAGAATTCGACATTGCAAAAATATACACAAAACGTGCCCAGCTCACCAAACCTAACCCAAGCTAACCTAACTGGAAAAGACTTCGATAATGGTTTGATGTAGTTTATTGAAATGTAAAATCTGCACGTGGTGGTTCAGCGGAGCGTACGAGAACACAACTTCTTCGTACGCCGTCTTTTCGCTGACTTCCTGACCGTAGCGTTCTTCCGCTTGGGTCGACACTACTGCCAACTCGTCAATAATGCCAATCGACAATCAGTTAATAAGACTGTTTGCCATACGTCATTATAAAAGTCGGAACATAGTCCCACATAGGAAAACTGTTGAACAATACAGTTATTCTACAGAGTTACAGCATTACTGACGAGTCGTTTACAATAACTCATAGCTCTTAAATTAATTAAATAGAGGGTGAATAATGAAACCTTTGCCTCATCCAGTGTGAGGATAAAATCAATTTATTGGTTCAGTAATATTTCAACTTATAGGTATACCTCTGGTGAATGTTGTTTCTATTTACATTCAAATTTTTGAAATCTCCTTTGAAGCTGTGAATAAGCATTACAAGATAAGGTTACTTTAAAAAAGAGAGAGTGGACTGTATATAGTTTAAAACTTAAGCATTCCTCATCTTGAGGTTGACTTAGACAATACAATGTTGACACTATTACAGTTGTCAATACAGATCAGCTTTTACCGATCAACTAAACTTGATTAGTGAGTGTAATGCTCCTAAGTTAACTTGATTTCATCAACAAGTAACACAAACATTGCTAAATTAAAAGTAAATTGGAAAGTCATTCATTCATTCCTACAAGCAGGAAATGAAGGCGAACTATGATTATAGATGTCTCTACGTTAAACATCGAAATGTTCAGTATTATAATATTTACTTATTCTATGATTCACATAGATACTATAAACAGTAAGAGTTAACTTATGTTTTCATAACAAGAAACATAAGACCTGCGGATGACTCCCGGCAGGTTATAATTAAGTAGACATGAAATAATTTAAGATGCTCCATTAAGTTTGGCTTGGAGACTAACATTAACAAATCATGAATATAATTTTAACTGTCAAATTTGAACAATTTATTTTAAACTCGGATATCCTTCCGAGTGATGACATGAGACAAGTCTTATATTATAAAGACAAAATGATTAGATTTAATTCGGAGATATATACTGCCGAATGTTAAAATGAAAATAGCTTAAATTATACACACAACACAATTAAAGTGAATTACGGAGTACTACTATTAACATTGAATGATTTAAACTCATGATTACATCTAATAAGTAATATGCGTTGGGGGTAGTGTCTTCGGGTTAAACTAAGCTACCGAAGTTGACGGAATTGAAGCTGCTGTTTCTCCTCCATCTTGCTGATCTTCCTTCCTGTCAAGTGGTCCTTGTGGTAGAATCGGCAATGGCGCCACTAGATGACTGGACCGACGAAACTCTCCGCTGGCAGTAAAGACGTCGACGACTCGAACTCTGCCATCTGGTCCGGGATACAATTTAGTGACTCGACCCAAGACCCATCGGGTTGGCAGCATGTGTTCCTCCTTTAACAGGACCATTTGACCCACACTCAGATTGTTGCTCGAGTCCTTCTTCCATTTGTGTCGTAACTGCAAAGAATGTAAATATTCCGCCGACCAACGTTTCCAAAATGCTGCTGTGGTCAATTGTATCTGAAGCAGATTGGCATGGACATTAGTGTTATATTTAACCTCCATTGGAAGAGCGAGTAAGGATCTGCCAATTAAGAAATGTCCAGGTGTGAGGGGTAAAAGGTCTAGTGGATCCGATGACAAGGGACTAAGAGGACGGGAATTCATGCAAGCTTCTATTTGAGTCAATACCGTACAAAATGATTCGAAATTTAAGGTGGTGGCCTTTAACACCTTGTTTAAATGAATTTTCATGGATTTAACCGCTGCTTCCCACAGCCCTCCCATGTGAGGCGCCCTTGGCGGGTTAAACTTCCAACGAATCCCTTCGGAGGCTACATACCGTAGTAGCTTCTCCTCATGAGGACGTTCGTAAATTAATTTTACTAAATTAACGAGTTCACGACTTGCACCGACAAAATTAGTAGCATTGTCGGAATATATCGTATTGGGCCTGCCACGTCTGGCTACGAATCTTCTTAAACAATTTAAGAAATTTGAACTCGTTAAGTCTCCGACAAGTTCCAAGTGAACTGCCTTACTGGAAAAACACACAAAGACACAAACGTAACCCTTAATTATCTTAGAATTCTTATTGCAACCACTCTTCACAGGAAAAGGTCCTGCGAAGTCTATCCCCACATGACTGAAGGGAAAATTAGCAGTGGTACGTTCGAGCGGGAGTAATCCCATTAATCTATTGTGTGACAGTGGTTTATTTCTGAAACAAATGACACATGAACGCACCACTCCTTTGACAGTATTATGTCCGGCCAATGGCCAATAGGTCTGCCGCAATAACGACAGTAAGGCTTGAGTACCCAAGTGAATATATTTCAAGTGTGCATCTCGGACAATCATGTGTGTAAGTTTATGCTTATTTGACAAGATAATGGGTGACGTTGATAGAGTTGTTCCCAGAGGAAGTCTACTTCCAACACAAATTAAATTCTCATGGAATAGAGGGGACAATTTAGCTAATTTACTGCTACTGGGAATTGGATGTCCCTTGCTCAGCAAATGATATTCCAATGGAAATGATTCCATTTGCGATAACCTAATCAAATTATTTAAAGCATCTTTTAATTCTAAAGCGGACGGTTCGTTATTTTCTTTAACGTTTAATTGTTTATTCCTTAGTGGCCGACGAACATATGATAAAACTCGAAGGAGTCTTGGAAGATGAGAATATTTATCTATCCAATTATTTTCCCTCACAAAGGTAGCGTTAGTGACTACCCTTCTCTCTGGAAGATCTATTGTGATCTCAGGAGGTCTTCGAGGCCATCGTGATTCATCTAATTTCAACCAACTAGGGCCGTCCCACCATAACGAATTATGATTTAATTCTGATGGTTGAGTCCCTCGAGAAATTAAATCTGCTGGATTGTCTGTAGAGGAGACATGGTACCACTCAATGGGTTGAGATATTGATTGGATTTCGGCCACTCGATTGGCAACGAAGGTAGTCCATTTACATGACTCTCCCCTAATCCAATGCAATGCGACGGTTGAATCCGTCCAATAATATTTTTCATTAATATGAATTGTTAATTGGTCTATTGTTGACTTCATTAACTTTGATAATAACATAGCGGAGCACAGCTCTAAACGCGGAATAGTTACAAAACTGAGCGGAGCGACTCTCGAACGAGAACACACAAGATGACATTTGGAATTTCCCAATTGATCAGTACATTTTACATAAATACAAGCACCATAAGCCTTCTCGGATGCGTCACAAAATCCGTGTGCCTGTATATTAATGGCATTATTTAGTATTATCAATCTAGGAATTTTATAAAGTTTCATGACTGTATTGGATAATTGACAATCCTTCCATTTTTTGAAGATTGTCTGAGGAATGAGTTCAATAAGTTTTAATAAAAATAAATTTAACCAATCTGATTGGACACTAGGTCCCACCATCAAAATATTATTTAGTGAGATATTGGACGTTGTCTTTGCGGACGCATCAAAAACTACACGATATTTAGTGGTAAGGCTAGACTCCTTAACTACGACGTGATGAGGTGAATAACAATGAACCTCATGTGCCTCCGGAGGTTCACACTCTGACATATGTCCTGAATTTATATACTCTTCTAAAACTTTATTGTATTCCATTTTTAAATTATTATTGGCTAAAAAACGTCTTTCCAAAGTTTTGTGTCTTTTCTCCGCAATGTGCAATGAACTTCCTAATACTACCGGGGAATTTTTATATGGTAAAGCTACACAAAATCTACCGTTTTTATCTCGTGATGTGTGTGCTTGGAAATGTTCCTCACATCTTTTCTCCTCAAGAGATTGATGTTTTACAATAGGAACCTGGTCTATCATCCAAAAGTTTTGAATGTGACTGTCTAATTGACTTAAGCCTATGTGGCTCTTCCCTGGAGCATTATTTACCTCGGGATATGGACCAACTATTGTCCATCCGAATTCGGTATCCTTTAAGATAGGCATACCTTTTCCTAACTGGATGGTTCCTGCTTTCATAGCATGAACGCAAATCTCGGCGCCGAGCAATAAATCGATTGGCGTCGGTTTATTCCAAAGGGGATCTGATAACTTGATTCCCGCTGGTATTGAAATTAACTGTTGATCCAGTTTCACAGTTGGAATTTCGCCAGTAATTTCTGGTAATACCAAACACAACACTTTGGTTGAGTAATTAGTGGTTGAAGACCTTATGGTCACCTTGGTGATGTGACGAATGCTACTTTCTTGATTAGCGATACCTACAATTTTTTGAGAGATTTTCTCTAATTTGAAGTTATTCTTCTTAGCGAAAGATGTGGTAACATAGTTGACTTGTGAGCCGGAATCTAATAATGTGCGACCCTTAACGACCGTTCCATTGGACGTTATAATGTCTACTTGTACCGTGGGTAAAATTATCTCCCTTTGAGAGAAATGAGTAGAATGAGCATTAATTGACTTCCTTCCCGTATTATTTGAACTAAATGTATCGTCCTGATGCAACAAAGTATGACGGTTTTGTTTGCACCTTAAGCAATTATAGTTAGACTTGCAATTTGTTATCTTATGCGATGAATTTAAACATTTAAAACACATGTTATTAGATTTAACGAATTCATTTCTTTCCAAACTGGATTTTGCTTTGAATTTATCACATTTGCCTATGAAATGATTATTTCGACAGAATGCGCATGCGTTTACCTTACTTGATGGGTTTTTGTTCGCGACATGAGTTCTCATGATTCTTTGACGACTATGAGGGAATTCCTTCACCGTAGTTACAGATGCAGTAGATTGTAATACATTACATCTATTCTGCAAGAATGTCTCTAAACTTTCATATGGTGGCATTTCTCTGCTAACCAGCGATATTTCCCAGTCTCTTACTAGATTAAAAGGTAATTTCCTTAGAACTAAACATGTTACCCATGGATCTAAAATTTCTCTCGCGTAACCCAACGATTCAATGTTTTTAATACACACTGTTACCTGATACAATAGATAGATGCTAAGCTCACCAAGTATAACCCAAACTAACCTAACCATCACCGAAATCAAAGACTTCGACAATGCAAAAATATCCACAAAACGTGCTAAGCTCACCAAACCTAACCCAAACTAACCTAACCATCACCGAAATCAAAGAATTCGACATTGCAAAAATTTCCACAAATCGTGCTTACCTCATCAAACCTAACCCTACCTAACCTAACCTAACCTAACCATCACCGAAATCAAAGAATTCAACATTACAAAAATATACACAAAACTTGCTTACCTCACCAAACCTAACCCAACTTTACCTAGCCAACAACAAAATCAAAGAATTCCAGGATGTCAGATTTACACAAAACTCGCTAACCTCACCAAACCTAACCCAACCTAACCTAACCATCACCGAAATCAAAGAATTCGACATTGCAAAAATATTCACAAAACGTGCTCACCTCACCAAACCTAACCCAAACTAACCTAACCATCACCGAAATCAAAGACTTCGACAATGCAAAAATATCCACAAAACGTGCTAAGCTCACCAAACCTAACCCAAACTAACCTAACCATCACCGAAATCAAAGAATTCGACATTGCAAAAATTTCCACAAATCGTGCTAACCTCATCAAACCTTACCCTACCTAACCTAACCAACACCAAAATCAAAGAATTCGACAATGCAAAAATATCCACAAAACGTGCCAAGCTCACCAAACCTAACCCAAACTAACCTAACCAACACCAAAATCAAAGAATTTGACATTTCAAAAATATACACAAAACGTGCTAAGCTCACCAAACCTAACCCAAACTAACCTAACCATAACCGAAATCTAAGAATTCGACATTGCAAAAATTTCCACAAAATGTGCTAACCTCACCAAACCTAACCCAACCAAACCTAACCAACACCAAAATCAGAGAATTCGACATTGCAAAAATACACACAAAACGTGCTTAGCTCACCAAACCTAACCCAAACTAACCTTACCATCACCGAAATCAAAGACTTCGACAATGCAAAAATATCCACAAAACGTGCTAAGCTCACCAAACCTAACCCAACCTAACCTAACCATCACCGAAATGAAAGAATTCGACATAAAAAAATATACACAAAACTTGCTTACCTCATCAAACCTAACCCAACCTAACCTAACTATCAACAAAATCAAAGAATTATAGGTTGTCAGATTTACACAAAACTCGCTTACCTCACCAAACCTAACCCAACCTAACCTAACCATCACCGAAATCAAAGAATTCGACATTGCAAAAATATTCACAAAACGTGCTTACCTTACCAAACCTTACACAACCTTGCCTAACCATCACCGAAATCAAAGAATTGGACATTGCAAAATTATACACAAAACGTGCTAACCTCCCGAAACTTAGTCCAACTTAACCTTACCTTCACCGAAATCAAAGAATTTGACATTGCTAAAATATACACAAAATGTGCTAACCTCACCAAACCTAACCTAACCAACACCAAAATCCAAGAATTCCAGATTGTATGATTTACACAAAACTCGCTTACCTCACCAAATCTAATCCAACCTAACCTAACCTTCATCGAAATCAAAGAATTCGACATTGCAAAAATATTCATAAACGTGCTCACCTCACCAAACCTAACCCATCCTAACTCAACCATCATCGAAATCAAAGAATTTGGCATTTTAAGATTTACACAAAACTTGCTAACTTCACTAAACCTAACCCAACCTAACCTAACCATCACCGAAATGAAAGAATTCGAGATTGCAAAAATATAAAACATACGTGCTCACCTCACCAAACCTAAAGCAACCTAACCAAAACCAAAATCAAAGAATTCGACATTGCAAAAATATACACAAAACGTGCTTACCTCTCCAAACCTAACCCAACCTTACCTAACCATCACCGAAATCAAAGACTTTGACATTGCTAAAATATACACAAAATGTGCTAACCTCGCCAAACCTAACATAACTTCACCTAACCAACACCAAAATCCAAGAATTCCAGATTTTATGATTTACACAAAACTCGCTTACCTCACCAAATCTAATCCAACCTAACCTAACCTTCACCGAAATCAAAGAATTCGACATTGCAAAAATATTCACAAACGTGCTCACCTCCCCAAACCTTACCCATCCTAACCTAACCATCACCGAAATCAAAGAAATTGGCATTTTAAGATTTACACAAAACTTGCTAACTTCACTAAACCTAACCCAACCTAACCTAGCCATCACCGAAATGAAAGAATTTGAGATTGCAAAAATATAAACCATACGAGCTCACCTCACCAAACCTAAACCAACCTAACCAAAACCAAAATCAAAGAATTCGACAATGCAAAAATATACACAATACGTGCTTACCTCTCCAAACCTAACCCAACCTAACCTAACCATCACCGAAATCAAAGACTTTGACATTGCAAAAATATACACAAAACGTGCTTACGTCTCCAAACCTTACCCAACCTAACCTTACCAACACCAAAATCAAAGAATTCGACATTACAAAAATATACACAAAACTTGTTTACCTCACCAAACCTAACCCAACCTAACCTAACCATCACCGAAATCAAAGAATTTGAGATTTTTAGATATACACAAAACTCGCTAACGTCAACAAACCTAACCCAACTTAACCTAACCATCACCGAAATTAAAGAATTCGACAATGCAAAAATATTCACAAAACGTGCTTACCTCACCAAACCTAACCCAACCTAGCCTAACCATCATTGAAAACAAAGAATTGGACATTGCAAAAATATACACAAAACGTGCAAACCTCCCGAGACTTAGCCCAACCTAACCTAACCATCACCGAAATCAAAGAGTTTGAGATTTTAAGATTTACACAAAACTCGCTCACCTCAACAAACCTAACCCAACCTTAACTAACCATCACCGAAATCAAAGAATTCGACATTGTAAAAATATACACAAAACTTGCTTACCTCACCAAACCTAACCCAACCTAACCTAACCATCACCGAAATCAAAGAATTCGACAATGCAAAAATATACAAAATACGTGCTTACCTCACCAAACCAAACCCAACCTAACCTAACCATCACCAAAATCAAAGACTTTGACATTGCAAACATATTCACAAAACGTGCTCACCTCACCAAACCTAACCCAACATAGCCTAACCATCACCGCAATCAATGAATTGGACATTGCAAAAATATACATAAAACGTGCTAACCTACCGAAACTAAGCCCAACCTAACCTAACCATCACTGAAATCAAAGAATTCAATATTACAAAAATATACACTAAACGTGCTAACCTCACCAAACCTAACATAACTTAACCTAACCAACACCGAAATCCAAGAATTCCAGATTGTATGATTTACACAAAACTCGCTTACCTCACCAAATCTAACCCAACCTAACCTAACCATCACCGAAATCAAAGAATTCGACATTGCAAAAATATTCCCAAAACGTGCTCACCTCACCAAACCTAACCCAACCTAGCCTACCCACCACCGAAATCAAAGAATTGGACATTGCAAAAATATACACAAAACGTGCTAAGCTCACCAAGTATAACCCAAACTAACCTAACCATCACCGAAATCAAAGAATTCGACATGGAACAATCTCCACAAAACGTGCTTACCTCACCAAACCTAACCCAACCTAACCTAACCATCACCGAAATCAAAGAATTTGAGATTTTTAGATTAACACAAAACTCGCTAACCCCACTAAACCTATTCCAACCTAACCTAACCATCACCGAAATGAAAGAATTCGACATTACAAAAATATTCATAAAACGTGCTTACCTCACCAAACCTAACCCAACTTAGCCTAACCATCACCGAAATCAAAGAATTTGAGATTTAAAGATTAAGACAAAACTCGCTAACCCCACTAAACCTATTCCAACCTAACCTAACCATCACCGAAATGAAAGAATTCGACATTACAAAAATATACACAAAACTTGCTTACCTCACTAAACCTAACCCAACCTTACATAACCATCAACAAAATCAAAGAATTACAGGTTGTCAGATTTACACAAAACTCGCTAACCTCACCAAACCTAACCCAACCTAACCTAACCATCACTGAAATCAAAGAATTCGACTTTGCAAAAATATTCACAAAACGTGCTCACCTCACCAAACCTTACACAACCTTGCCTAACCATCACCGAAGTCAAAGAATTGGACATTGCAAAATTATACACAAAACGTGCTAACCTCCCGAAACTTAGTCCAACCTAACCTAACCTTCACCGATAGCAAAGAATTCGACATTGCTAAAATATACACAAAATGTGCTAACCTCACCAAACCTAACATAACTTAACCTAACCAACACCAAAATCCAAGAATTCCAGATTGTATGATTTACACAAAACTCGCTTACCTCACCAAATCTAATCCAACCTAACCTAACCTTCACCGAAATCAAAGAATTCGACATTGCAAAAATATTCACAAACGTGCTCACCTCACCAAACCTAACCCATCCTAACCAAACCATCACCGAAATCAAAGAATTTGGCATTTTAAGATTTACACAAAACTTGCTAACTTCACTAAACCTAACCCAACCTAACCTAACCATCACCGAAATGAAAGAATTCAAGATTGCAAAAATATAAACCATACGTGCTCACCTCACCAAACCTAAACCAACCTAACCAAAACCAAAATCAAAGAATTCGACAATGCAAAAATATACACAATACGTGCTTACCTCACCAAACCTTACCCAACCTAACCTAACCAACAACAAAATCAAAAAATTCCAGGATGTCAGATTTACACAAAACTCGCTATCCTCACTAAACCTAACCCAACCTAGCCTTACCATCACCGAAATCAAAGAATTTGAGATTTTTAGATTAACACAAAACTCGCTTACCCCACTAAACCTATTCCAACCTAACCTAACCATCACCGAAATGAAAGAAGTCGACATTACAAAAATATACACAAAACTTGCTTACCTCACCAAACCTAACCCAACCTAACCTAGCCAACAACAAAATCAAAAAATTCCAGGATGTCAGATTTACACAAAATTCGCTATCCTCACTAAACCTAACCCAATCTAACCTAACCATCACCGAAATCAAAGAATTCGACATTGCAAAAATATTCACAAAACGTGCTCACCTCACCAAACCTTACACAACCTAGCCAAACCATCACCGAAATCAAAGAATTCGACATTGCAAAAATATTCAAAAACGTGCTCACCTCACCAAACCTAACCCATCCTAACCAAACCATCACCGAAATCAAAGAATTTGGCATTTTAAGATTTACACAAAACTTGCTTACTTCACTAAACCTAACCCAACCTAACCTAACCATCACCGAAATGAAAGAATTCGAGATTGCAAAAATATACACCATACGTGTTCACCTCACCAAACCTAAACCGACCTTACCAAAACCAAAATCAAAAAATTCGACAATGCAAAAATATACACAATACGTGCTTACCTCTCCAAACCTAACCCAACCTAACCTAACCATCACCGAAATCAAAGACTTTGGCATTGCAAAAGAAATACACAAAACGTGCTTACGTCTCCAAACCTTACCCAACCTAACCTTACCAACACCAAAATCAAAGAATTCGACATTACAAAAATATACACAAAACTTGTTAACCTCACCAAACCTAACCCAACCTAACCTAACCATCACCGAAATCAAAGAATTTGTGATTTTAAGATTTACACAAAACTCGCTAACGTCAACAAACCTAACCCAACCTAACCTAACCAACACCAAAATCAAAGAATTTGACATTTCAAAAATATATACAAAACGTGCTAAGCTCACCAAACCTAACCCAAACTAACCTAACCATCACCGAAATCTAAGAATTCGACATTGCAAAAATTTCCACAAAATGTGCTTACCTCACCAAACCTTACCCAACCTAACCTAACCAACACCAAAATCAGAGAATTCGACATTGCAAAAATATACACAAAACGTGCTCAGCTCACCAAACCAAACCCAAACTAATCTAACCATCACCGAAATCAAAGAATTCGACATTGCAAAAATATTCACAAACGTGCTCACCTCACCAAACCTAACCCATCCTAACCAAACCATCACCGAAATCAAAGAATTCGACATTGCAAAAATTTCCACAAATCGTGCTAACATCATCAAACCTAACCCTACCTAACCTAACCAACACCAAAATCAAAGAATTCGACAATGCAAAAATATCCACAAAACGTGCCATGCTCACCAAACCTAACCCAAACTAACCTAACCAACACCAAAATCAAAGAATTTGACATTTCAAAAATATACACAAAACGTGCTAAGCTCACCAAACCTAACCCAAACTAACTTAACCATAACCGAAATCTAAGAATTCGACATTGCAAAAATTTCCACAAAATGTGCTAACCTCACCAAACCTAACCCAACCAAACCTAACCAACACCAAAATCAGAGAATTCGACATTGCAAAAATATACACAAAACGTGCTTAGCTCACCAAACCTAACCCAAACCAACCTAACCATCACCGAAATCAAAGACTTCGACAATGCAAAAATATCCACAAAACGTGCTAAGCTCACCAAACCTAACCCAAACTAACCTAACCATCACCGAAATCAAAGAATTTGAGATTTTAAGTTTTACACAAATCTCGCTAACGTCAACAAACCTAACCCAACCTAACCTAACCATCACCGAAATCAAATAATTCGACATTGCAAAAATATTCACAAAACGTGCTTACCTTACCAAACCTAACCCAACCTAGCCTAACCATCACCGAAATCAAAGAATTAGACATTGCAAAAATATACACAATACGTGCTTACGTCTCCAAACCTTACCCAACCTTACCTAACCAACAACAAAATCATAAAATTCCAGGATGTCAGATTTACACAAAATTCGCTGTCCTCACTAAACCTAACCCAATCTAACCTAACCATCAACGAAATCAAAGAATTCGACATTGCAAAAATATTCACAAAACGTGCTCACCTCACCAAACCTTACACAACCTAGCCAAACCATCACCGAAATCAATGAATTCGACATTGCTAAAATATAAACAAAATGTGCTAACCTCACCAAACCTAACATAACTTAACCTAACCATCACCGAAATCAAAGAATTCAGCATTTTAAGATTTACACAAAACTTGCTAACTTCACTTAACCTAACCCAACCTAACCTAACCATCACCGAAATGAAAGAATTCGAGATTGCAAAAATATACACCATACGTGTTCACCTCTCCAAACCTAACCCAACCTAACCTAACCATCACCGAAATCAAAGACTTTGGCATTGCAAAAGAAATACACAAAACGTGCTTACGTCTCCAAACCTTACCCAACCTAACCTTACCAACACCAAAATCAAAGAATTCGACATTGCAAAAATATTCATAAAACGTGCTTACCTCACCAAACCTAACCCAACCTAGCCTAACCATCACCAAAATCAAAGAATCTAAAATTTTAAGATTAACACAAAACTCGCTAACCCCACTAAACCTATTCCAACCTAACCTAACCATCACCGAAATGAAAGAATTCGACATTACAAAAATATACACAAAACTTGCTTACCTCACCAAACCTAACCCAACCTAACCTAACCATCAACAAAATCAAAGAATTACAGGTTGTCAGATTTACACAAAACTCGCTTACCTCACCAAACCTAACCCAACCTAACCTAACCATCACCGAAATCAAAGACTTTGACATTGCAAAAATATACACAAAACGTGCTTACGTCTCCAAACCTTACCCAACCTAACCTTACCAACACCAAAATCAAAGAATTCGACATTACAAAAATATACACAAAACTTGTTTACCTCACCAAACCTAACCTAACCATCACCGAAATCAAAGAGTTTGAGATTTAAAGATTTACACAAAACTCGCTCACCTCAACAAACCTAACCCAACCTTTCCTAACCATCACCGAAATCAAAGAATTCGATATTACAAAAATATACACATAACTTGCTTACCTCACCAAACCTAACCCAACCTAACCTAGCCAACAACAAAATCAAAGATCTCCAGGATGTCAGATTTACACAAAACTCGCTAACCTCACCAAACCTAACCCAACCTAACCTAACCATCACCGAAATCAGAGAATTCGACATTGCAAAAATATACACAAAACGTGCTAAGCTCACCATACCTAACCCAAACAAACCTAACCATCACCGAAATCAAAGACTTCGACAATGCAAAAATTTCCACAAAACGTGCTCACCTCATCAAACCTAACCCTACCTAACCTAACCATCACCGAAATCAAAGAATTCGGCATTTTAAGATTTACACAAAACTTGCTAACTTCACTAAACCTAACCCAACCTAACCTAACCATCACCGAAATGAAAGAATTCGAGATTGCAAAAATATACACCATACGTGTTCACCTCACCAAACCTAAACCGACCTTACCAAAACCAAAATCAAAGAATTCGACAATGCAAAAATATACACAATACGTGCTTACCTCTCCAAACCTAACCCAACCTAACCTAACCATCACCGAAATCAAAGACTTTGACATTGCAAAAGAAATACACAAAACGTGCTTACGTCTCCAAACCTTACTCAACCTAACCTTACCAACACCAAAAATCAAAGAATTCGACATTACAAAAATATACACAAAACTTGTTTACCTCACCAAACCTAACCCAACCTAACCTAACCATCACCGAAATCAAAGAATTTGTGATTTTAAGATTTACACAAAACTCGCTAACGTCAACAAACCTAACCCAACCTAACCTAACAATCACCGAAATCAAAGAATTCGACAATGCAAAAATATACACAATACGTGCTTACCTCTCCAAACCTAACCCAACCTTACCTAACCATCACCGAAATCAAAGACTTTGACATTGCAAAAGAAATACACAAAACGTGCTTACATCTCCAAACCTTACCCAACCTAACCTTACCAACACCAAAATCAAAGAATTCGACATTACAAAAATATACACAAAACTTGTTTACCTCACCAAACCTAACCCAACCTAACCTAACCATCACCGAAATCAAAGAATTTGTGATTTTAAGATTTACACAAAACTCGCTAACGTCAACAAACCTAACCCAACCTAACCTAACAATCACCGAAATCAAAGAATTCGACAATGCAAAAATATACACAATACGTGCTTACCTCTCCAAACCTAACCCAACCTAACCTAACCATCACCGAAATCAAAGACTTTGACATTGCAAAAGAAATACACAAAACGTGCTTACATCTCCAAACCTTACCCAACCTAACCTAACCATCACCGAAATCAAAGACTTCGACAATGCAAAAATTTCCACAAAACGTGCTAAGCTCACCAAACCTAACCCAAACTAACCTAACCATCACCGAAATCAAAGAATTCGGCATTTTAAGATTTACACAAAACTTGCTAACTTCACTAAACCTAACCCAACCTAACCTAACCATCACCGAAATGAAAGAATTCGAGATTGCAAAAATATACACCATACGTGTTCACCTCACCAAACCTAAACCGACCTTACCAAAACCAAAATCAAAGAATTCGACAATGCAAAAATATACACAATACGTGCTTACCTCACCAAACCTAACCCAACCTAACCTAACCATCACCGAAATCAAAGAATTTGTGATTTTAAGATTTACACAAAACTCGCTAACGTCAACAAACCTAACCCAACCTAACCTAACAATCACCGAAATCAAAGAATTCGACAATGCAAAAATATACACAATACGTGCTTACCTCTCCAAACCTAACCCAACCTAACCTAACCATCACCGAAATCAAAGACTTTGACATTGCAAAAGAAATACACAAAACGTGCTTACATCTCCAAACCTTACCCAACCTAACCTTACCAACACCAAAATCAAAGAATTCGACATTACAAAAATATACACAAAACTTGTTTACCTCACCAAACCTAACCCAACCTAACCTAACCATCACCGAAATCAAAGAATTTGTGATTTTAAGATTTACACAAAACTCGCTAACGTCAACAAACCTAACCCAACCTAACCTAACAATCACCGAAATCAAAGAATTCGACAATGCAAAAATATACACAATACGTGCTTACCTCTCCAAACCTAACCCAACCTAACCTAACCATCACCGAAATCAAAGACTTTGACATTGCAAAAGAAATACACAAAACGTGCTTACATCTCCAAACCTTACCCAACCTAACCTAACCATCACCGAAATCAAAGACTTCGACAATGCAAAAATTTCCACAAAACGTGCTCACCTCATCAAACCTAACCCTACCTAACCTAACCATCACCGAAATCAAAGAATTCGGCATTTTAAGATTTACACAAAACTTGCTAACTTCACTAAACCTAACCCAACCTAACCTAACCATCACCGAAATGAAAGAATTCGAGATTGCAAAAATATACACCATACGTGTTCACCTCACCAAACCTAAACCGACCTTACCAAAACCAAAATCAAAGAATTCGACAATGCAAAAATATACACAATACGTGCTTACCTCTCCAAACCTAACCCAACCTAACCTAACCATCACCGAAATCAAAGACTTTGACATTGCAAAAGAAATACACAAAACGTGCTTACGTCTCCAAACCTTACTCAACCTAACCTTACCAACACCAAAAATCAAAGAATTCGACATTACAAAAATATACACAAAACTTGTTTACCTCACCAAACCTAACCCAACCTAACCTAACCATCACCGAAATCAAAGAATTTGTGATTTTAAGATTTACACAAAACTCGCTAACGTCAACAAACCTAACCCAACCTAACCTAACAATCACCGAAATCAAAGAATTCGACAATGCAAAAATATACACAATACGTGCTTACCTCTCCAAACCTAACCCAACCTAACCTAACCATCACCGAAATCAAAGACTTTGACATTGCAAAAGAAATACACAAAACGTGCTTACATCTCCAAACCTTACCCAACCTAACCTTACCAACACCAAAATCAAAGAATTCGACATTACAAAAATATACACAAAACTTGTTTACCTCACCAAACCTAACCCAACCTAACCTAACCATCACCGAAATCAAAGAATTTGTGATTTTAAGATTTACACAAAACTCGCTAACGTCAACAAACCTAACCCAACCTAACCTAACAATCACCGAAATCAAAGAATTCGACAATGCAAAAATATACACAATACGTGCTTACCTCTCCAAACCTAACCCAACCTAACCTAACCATCACCGAAATCAAAGACTTTGACATTGCAAAAGAAATACACAAAACGTGCTTACATCTCCAAACCTTACCCAACCTAACCTAACCATCACCGAAATCAAAGACTTCGACAATGCAAAAATTTCCACAAAACGTGCTAAGCTCACCAAACCTAACCCAAACTAACCTAACCATCACCGAAATCAAAGAATTCGACATTGCAAAAATTTCCACAAATCGTGCTAACATCATCAAACCTAACCCTACCTAACCTAACCAACACCAAAATCAAAGAATTCGACAATGCAAAAATATCCACAAAACGTGCCAAGCTCACCAAACCTAACCCAACCTAACCTAACCATCACCGAAATCAAAGAATTCGACATTGCAAAAATATTCACAAAACGTGCTCACCTCACCAAACCTTACACAACCTTGCCTAACCATCACCGAAATCAAAGAATTGGACATTGCAAAATTATACACAAAACGTGCTAACCTCCCGAAACTTAGTCCAACTTAACCTAATTTTCACCGAAATCAAAGACTTTGACATTGCTAAAATATACACAAAATGTGCTAACCTCACCAAACCTAACATAACTTAACCTAACCAACACTAAAATCCAAGAATTCCAGATTGTATGATTTACACAAAACTCGCTTACCTCAACAAATCTAATCCAACCTAACCTAACCTTCACCGAAATCAAAGAATTCGACATTGCAAAAATATACACAAAACTCTCTAACCTCACCAAACCTAACCCAACCTAGCCTAACCATTACCAAAATCAAAAAATTCGACATTACAAAAATATACACAAAACTTGTTTACCTCACCAAACCTAACCCAACCTAACCTAACCATCACCGAAATCAAAGAGTTTGAGATTTTAAGATTTACACAAAACTCGCTCACCTCAACAAACCTAACCCAACCTTACCTAACCATCACCGAAATCAAAGAATTCGACATTACAAAAATATACACAAAACTCGCTAACCTCACCAAACCTAACCCAACCTAACCTAACCATCACCAAAATCAGAGAATTCGACATTGCAAAAATATACACAAAACGTGCTAAGCTCACCAAACCTTACCCAAACAAACCTAACCATCACCGAAATCAAAGACTTCGACAATGCAAAAATATCCACAAAACGTGCTAAGGTCACCAAACCTACTCCAAAATAACCTAACCATCACCGAAATCAAAGAATTTGTGATTTTAAGATTTACACAAAACTCGCTAACGTCAACAAACCTAACCCAACCTAACCTAACAATCACCGAAATCAAAGAATTCGACAATGCAAAAATATACACAATACGTGCTTACCTCTCCAAACCTAACCCAACCTAACCTAACCATCACCGAAATCAAAGACTTTGACATTGCAAAAGAAATACACAAAACGTGCTTACATCTCCAAACCTTACCCAACCTAACCTAACCATCACCGAAATCAAAGAATTTGTGATTTTAAGATTTACACAAAACTCGCTAACGTCAAAAAACCTAACCCAACCTAACCTAACAATCACCGAAATCAAAGAATTCGACATTGCAAAAATATTCACAAAACGTGCTTACCTCACCAAACCTAACCCAACCTAACCTAACCATCACCGAAATCAAAGAATTTGAGATTTTAAGATTTACACAAAACTCGCTCACCTCAACAAACCTAACCCATCCTTACCTAACCATCACCAAAATCAAAGAATTCGACATTACAAAAACATACACAAAACTTGCTTACCTCACCAAACCTAACCCAACCTTACCTAGACAACAACAAAATCAAAGAACTCCAGGATGTCAGATTTACACAAAACTCGCTGACCTCACCAAACCTAACCCAACCTAACCTTACCATCACCGAAATCAAAGAATTCGACATTGCAAAAATATTCACAAAACGTGCTCACCTCACCAAACCTAACCCAACCTAACGTAACCATCACCAAAATCCAAGAATTTTAGATTTTAAGATTTACACAAAATTTGCTAACTTCACTAAACCTAACCCAACCTATCCTTACCATCACCGAATTGAAAGAATTCGAGATTGCAAAAATATACACCAAACGTGCTCACCTCACCAAACCTAACCCAACCTAACCTAACCAACACCAAAATCAAAGAATTTGACATTTCAAAAATATACACAAAACGTGCTAAGCTTACCAAACCTAACCCAAACTAACCTAACCATCACCGAAATCTAAGAATTCGACATTGCAAAAATTTCCACAAAATGTGCTAACCTCACCAAACCTTACCGAACCTAACCTAACCAACACCAAAATCAGAGAATTCGACATTGCAAAAATATACACAAAACGTGCTCAGCTCACCAAACCTAACCCAAACTAATCTAACCATCACCGAAATCAAAGACTTCGACAATGCAAAAATTTCCACAAAACGTGCTAAGCTCACCAAACCTAACCCAAACTAACCTAACCATCACCGAAATCAAAGAATTCGACATTGCAAAAATTTCCACAAATCGTGCTAACATCATCAAACCTAACCCTACCTAACCTAACCAACACCAAAATCAAAGAATTCGACAATGCAAAAATATCCACAAAACGTGCCAAGCTCACCAAACCTAACCCAACCTAACCTAACCATCACCGAAATCAAAGAATTCGACATTGCAAAAATATTCACAAAACGTGCTCACCTCACCAAACCTTACACAACCTTGCCTAACCATCACCGAAATCAAAGAATTGGACATTGCAAAATTATACACAAAACGTGCTAACCTCCCGAAACTTAGTCCAACTTAACCTAATTTTCACCGAAATCAAAGACTTTGACATTGCTAAAATATACACAAAATGTGCTAACCTCACCAAACCTAACATAACTTAACCTAACCAACACTAAAATCCAAGAATTCCAGATTGTATGATTTACACAAAACTCGCTTACCTCAACAAATCTAATCCAACCTAACCTAACCTTCACCGAAATCAAAGAATTCGACATTGCAAAAATATACACAAAACTCTCTAACCTCACCAAACCTAACCCAACCTAGCCTAACCATTACCAAAATCAAAAAATTCGACATTACAAAAATATACACAAAACTTGTTTACCTCACCAAACCTAACCCAACCTAACCTAACCATCACCGAAATCAAAGAGTTTGAGATTTTAAGATTTACACAAAACTCGCTCACCTCAACAAACCTAACCCAACCTTACCTAACCATCACCGAAATCAAAGAATTCGACATTACAAAAATATACACAAAACTCGCTAACCTCACCAAACCTAACCCAACCTAACCTAACCATCACCAAAATCAGAGAATTCGACATTGCAAAAATATACACAAAACGTGCTAAGCTCACTAAACCTTACCCAAACAAACCTAACCATCACCGAAATCAAAGACTTCGACAATGCAAAAATATCCACAAAACGTGCTAAGGTCACCAAACCTACTCCAAAATAACCTAACCATCACCGAAATCAAAGAATTCGACATTGCAAAAATTTCCACAAAACGTGCTCACCTCATCAAACCTAACCCTACCTAACCTAACCAACACCAAAATCAAAGAATTCGACAATGCAAAAATACCCACAAAACGTGCTAAGCTCACCAAACCTAACCCAAACTAACCTCACCATCACCGAAATCAAAGAATTCGACATTGCAAAAATATTCACAAAACGTGCTTACCTCACCAAACCTAACCCAACCTTACCTAACCATCACCGAAATCAAAGAATTCGACATTACAAAAATATACACAAAACTTGCTTACCTCACCAAACCTAACCCAACCTAACCTAGCCAACAACAAAATCAAAGAATTCCAGGATGTCAGATTTACACAAAACTCGCTAACCTCACCAAACCTAACCCAACCTAACCTAACCATCACCGAAATCAAAGAATTCGACATTGCAAAAATATTCACAAAACGTGCTCACCTCACCAAACCTAACCCAACCTAACGTAACCATCACCAAAATCCAAGAATTTTAGATTTTAAGATTTACACAAAATTTGCCAACTTCACTAAACCTAACCTAACCTAACCTAACCTAACCTTACCTAACCAAGACCTAAATCAGAGAATTCGACATTGCAAAAATATACACAAAACGTGCTAAGCTCACCAAACCTAACCCAAACTAACCTAACCATCACCGAAATCAAAGACTTCGACAATGCAAAAATATCCACAAAACGTGCTAAGCTCACTAAACCTAATCCAAACTAACCTAACCATCACCGAAATCAAAGAATTTGACATTGCAAAATTTTCCACAAAACATGCTAACCTCATCAAACCTAACCCTACCTAACCTAACCATCACCGAAATCAAAGATTTGGACATTGCAAAAATATACACAAAACGTGCTAACCTCCCGAAACTTAGCCCAACCTAACCTCACCGTCACCGAAATCAAAGAATTCGACATTGCAAAAATATACACAAAACGTTCTAACCTCACCAAACCTGACCCAACCTAACCTTACCATCACCGAAATCAAAGACTTTGACATTGCAAAAATATACACAAAACGTGCTTACGTCTCCAAACCTTACCCAACCTAACTTTACCAACACCGAAATCAAATAATTTGGCATTACAAAAATATACACAAAACTTGCTTACCTCACCAAACCTAACCCAACCTTACCTAACCATCAACAAAATCAAAGAATTCCAGGATGTCAGATTTACACAAAACTCGCTTACCTCACCAAACCTGACCCAACCTAACCTAACCATCACCGAAATCAAAGAATTGGACATTGCAAAAATATACACAAAACGTGCTAACCTCACCAAACCTAAACCAACTTAACCTAACCAAAACCAAAATCAAAGAATTCGACAATGCAAAATTATACACAACACGTGCTTACCTCACCAAACCTAACCCAACCTCACCTAACCATCTCCGAAATCAAAAACTTTGACATTTCAAAAATATACATAAACCAAACTCATAACCTTTTCCAAATAGTTTAATACTTTAATTTAAATATGCAATGTTCTACATATTTTTTCATGCCTTTATTCTTTGCCTTTAAATTTTTTTTCCTTTTATTTATCTTTTTCATTTTTGTAAACATCTATTATTGGATTCGGATGTTACATACATTATTTATTTTCTATTTGTTTTTTTATACATATCTATGTATGTACATCCTGTCTGTTGATTTTTCAATAAATAAAATAAAATAAATTACATAGGTATCCTCTTTTTTTTAAGTTTTTGAATTCAATTATCTCCCAAACCGCTAACTGAATCGGATTAAATTTTTTTAACATGTAATAGAAATAATAATTTTCATAATTTTTAATTTTTAAATTATTTTATCTGAATCGGAAGTAGTACTTTTACTCTAGAGAATCGAGGTTTTTTATGTTTTTCTCAGAAACCTTTTGGTTTATTGAACTGAAATTTCATATCTAAAAGTTTAAGCGTAATAGCAAGTTATGGATAAAATTTGGTAAGCATACCTTAACCGGAAGTGGCAGTTTACTCTTGTTCGATTTATCTTCCACTATTTTTTTTGACCCCCTTAAGCATGTGTGATCTTCACGAAAAAATTCAAGTATAATTCTTGTATTAATATGATGAAGATAAAAAAAAATCACAAAATTTAATAAACCGGAAGTGGGATTTTCTCCTATTAGAAAGGTCAAAAATGTTGTCGCCTGGATCCTGTCCACACCCCTGAACGTATTAAGCTGAAAAATTATATTTTTTATTTTTATGTACTTACTTAAATTTGATAACGTTTTGGCAGAATTCGTAAACCGGAAGTAGTATTTTTTTTCAAACAATATTTCATTATTTTTTAATTTTTTTATTTTGACCTTTTAAATTATTTTAAGCGTCGTGATATTTATTGTGTATAATAAAGATAGTGATTTTAAGTCAATTTAAAAAATTAAATCACCAAATTTAATGAACCGGAAGTGGGATTTTCTCCTATTAGAAAGGTCAAAAATGTTTTCGCCTGGATCCTGTCCACACCCCTGAACGTATTAAGCCGAAAATTTATATTTGTATTCTTTATGTACTAACTTAGATTTGGTAACGTTTTGGTCAGAATTCGTAAGCCGGAAGTAGCATTTTTTTTTAAAACAATATTTTATTATTATTTTATTTTGTCATTTTAAATTATTTTAAGCGTCTTGATATTTATTTTGTATAATAAAGATAGTGATTTTAAGTAAAAATAAAAAATAAAATCAGCAAAATTAATGAACCGGAAGTGGGATTTTCTCCTATTAGAAAGGTCAAAAATGTTGTCGCCTGGATCCTGTCCACACCCCTGAACGTATTATGCTGAAAAATTACATTTGTATTATTTATGTACTAACTTAGATTTGGTAACGTTTTGGTCAGAATTCGTAAACCGGAAGTAGTATTTTTTTTTAAAACAATATTTCATTATTTTATTTTGACCTTTTAAATTATTTTTATCCTCTTGATATTTAATGTGTATAATAATTATACTAATTTTAAATAATAAAAAAAATTTGAACAAAATCCGACAACCGAAAGTAGAACTTTTGTCTTGTGCAAGGATTTGCATATATTTTTGCTCAATTTGTATCGCTTTCATAGTTATTAGTTCAATATCTAATTTTGTTTTTGTAACCTTCTTATATTCCTCAAATACATAGATAAAGTCATGGGTTGGTCACACCAGAATTTTTTTAATGGTAAACTTTATAGCAACTATGACTTGAAATCCTTCTAAACACATGTACGTATATATTTATTTATATGTTTTAGCACTCGTTCTCGTTTTTGATAACAATGAACTCAAAATGTCGTATCTAAATGTGTACATAAATATGTAAATTTATACTTTCAATCCTGCTAAAATAGTTTTATAAAAAGCGACACATTCGAAATGCAATTTTTAAAATGGGTCTACTTATGTATGTATGTACGTTTCAACGTCTACTCCTCTCATCTTTGTTTTCAAACGCTGCCAGAGCTTTTAGACGTAAGCTGCGCAGTGTTTATAGCCGTATTGCACGTCTCAATGATCATTCTTTGCACTTTTGTGGAGTGAATCGGATCTAAAGCCAAAGCCTTCTTCGCACATAAAGCATCCATTGATGACTATGCAACCCAGTAAATGTATAGCTTATCGCAGAATTCCACTTGTCAAAGAAAATTATTGTATTATGCTCGTGGTATTTTAGAAGATGAGCACTAACGCATTGGTGGAACAGTACCTACATATGTATAATATAAAAAAATATATACAAACCGTAACAGTACTAATGGTTATTGTATTTACATAATTACATATTATATATTACATGTACTATTACAAGAATTACCTCGAGGCGACACATATGGTTAGAATATTTTCGTACATACATATGTATATAAGTAACAACAATTTTTAGAAACATAACAGGACATAGAATACAATGTAATGCATTCTATGTCCTGTTAATATGTCCTGTCTATGGTCAAAAAAGAGTTAAGAAAAATAGAATTTAAAGTTAAGCCATAAGGATCGTTGAAAATATCAACATGAATCGCAAGAATGTTGAGAAAATCAACTGTCTTAGATAGATGTTAGTATGGGCTCTTACCGGTAGAAACAGAATGGGAGCGAAAATCTCTGTAGCGTACAGGAACTCAGAATTTAAACACATTCAAAACTGAAGGACAATGAAAATCACCCCTCAGAATCTGTAGGGAGTGCTTGACAAGGGCGACGCATCTTCTGCAGATCAAATAATCAAAACCCAATGACCCCAGCACAAAAGCAATAGGATAAAATAATGTTATATATATGTACTTGAGATATGTATGTATGTTTCAAATTCCTTGAAATAAAGACGTCGAAGAAATTTGCGTTGCACCCTTTTGACCTCCAGAGTGCAAATTGCCTCTGAAGGGCTCCAGGTCAGAATAATTCTAACCAGGGCACTATACAAAACGCGCAAAACTGAAGAGTTATTCAAGTGATGCACGTTCCGGATGACAAATTCATGCATCTTCAAGGCACTGGGACAAATGTCCGAGATATGTCCACAAATCTCCATTTAAAGATTTTTCTAGTCAGAAACTCATTTCCCAAATGATAATCAAACTTTGAAGTTGCATCTAGAAAAAGTTTAGATCCGCTTGCAGTTCAAAGGAATCTGAAGCTGAGTTAATACCTTTGAAAAACTTAAATCACCTACATATACTGGGAAAAATTGGAAAATTTAAATCATCAGAAAAAACTGCTAGTTGGAAATTACACTATTTATATTATTTATGAAAAGATTGAAAAGTAAGGGGCCTAGGTTTGAACCTTGGGGAACCCCAGAAGGACTGATATATTCAGCGTAAGAATAATGAATAAATTTATGTATCGATATGTATTTAATACTTCAAACAAACTAACTTTTGAGTCAACGTGTAATATATCCTTATAGAAAACTTGATATTTACACTATGTAATACACAACTTTAATAAATTTATTTAAAATAATATTAAATTAATGACAGCTATATATTTTGTTACGATTGTGTAGCCATAAGGCTTTATGATGATTGAGTGGCAAATACATATGTACGTGTATGTATAGGCTGGTTGGTACCCATTTATGTTTGAATATAAACCGTCTAGATTTAAATGAATTTTTCTTCACAAATGAGTGTTTACGATCTGATTGGATTTGTCGTTCTTTCGCTTGTGTGAAATCGCATAAAAATCTCAATGAAAACGGGGGATCAATGTCGGAAATGGGAGGCGGACCGGGCGGAGCGTTCAGTTAAAAACGTTGCCTAATCCGGACCCGTCCTGTACCCGTTTGTACATTTGTCATTGGGTCCCTCGTTCGGTGCTAATCCGGTGTGCAAACGCGTTTGGTTTGTTCGAGAGCCTACGGGTCTACGTGGGACTTCAGCCGCGTCAAACCCCTACAGAATCAATCCTGAGACCCTAACGAATTTCCCAGCTCTAAACTGTCTAAACCGTGTAACCTCGGCCCAACAATTAAACCTCTTTTCTATATATGAATTTATCTCTGCCAGACTTATTTCTTATACATTTTTTATACTCCTGAATATAATATGATATTCAAGTACCATTGGTGGCACATATGTACATAGTATTTTTAAATTCTTTAAATAATAATCACCATTTTCAGTTTCAACTTGGATTTTTTTACTTGTGCATCAGTTGATGGAAAGTGTTGTTAATTCACATAATAAATTCAGAAAAAACGAAATGGATGTAAAATTTCAGTTGAAATTGGAAAATCACTATGTAATATGATCAATAATGTTGTCAATCACTTCGTAGAGCTGTGTCAAAGGTGGATTATAATCAAATGCGGTCATTTATAATTTCGTAATACACACAGTTTTAATTTTTTATTTCACTTAAAAAACTATTATTTATTTGTAAAACATAATTTTCACTAAATTATAAAAACACAACATACATAATTTTGTACACTGTGTAATTTTCTAGGGTGGGGGCTCTATGCCCCCCCCCCCCCCTGGGCCCGCCAGTGGGTTGTGTTCGTTGAACCCATCCTAGTGTAACCCCATCTCTGATTTGTTCTCTAACACAAATCCAATTTTGGTGTATTATTGTCTTTTCATGACACATCTCCAAAGTTTTCTATATAATTTTCCAAAATAAATGTAAAAAAAGTTATTTTGTTTTATATATTTTCGATTTACGCTGGATGGTTTCGAAAAATTTTGATCAAATATGTTGACAATAAAAATAAGTGTTTATTAATTTGATTTATGATGTTGCGTCAGTTTCATCTCTCCAATTTAATTATAAGCTTAAAATATACATTAGAAATAAGTCAACATTTCTAAATATGTATATGATTTAATTTCTATATAAATTTCATTTAATTTAAATATATGTATATCATTTTTCAAAAAAGTATGTCTTAAGATTTGTTTTTTAGTTTACATATTTCAAATTGTACTATGCAAATTCGTGTTTTTTTTTATAACTGGAAGATTTTTGATCAAATGGTTCATTTATGCATTGAAACATTTAAAACTTTGAAGTATAATATTATATTTTGTTTTTCTTAAAAACTGAATATATATAAAGGCCGAGTCAAATCTGAAGTGGGGGGGTCTTAAGTCGGCGATGAACAGGACGTATCACTTTGTAATTCGTGTATCAATTTTTTTCCGAAACCAGCCGGGGGCGGGGGTGCCGTGGGTGAAGGCCCCCGGGACGCCGGAGGCGGCGACCCCCAGGGCGCCAGGGGGGCCGCCGGATTCTGGATTCCTTTTTGTTTCGGTTACGGACTCCATTTTCAGTTCCGGATACCGATCCCTGTTTCAGTTCCGATTCCCGATTTATATTTTAGTTCCGATTCCGATTAATTATTACTGTACGTATTGTAACTTTATTTTAAATCATGTATCAATTTGTTTCCGAAACCACCCGTTGAAATTTTAACGGGCACAACACTAGTTGTACATATTTTCTCGTGCAATAATCATTTCTTCGATAATCCTGAGCGTGATCGTTATAATGCTTTTGTTAAAATCATCCAGATATTTTCGTATTTCTTATGAAATTCGCTACATTATATACATAAGTACATGTGTATTTATAATACACAGATTGCGATCATGAACTTGCTTGTTTGTGTTTTTTTATTAGGATTAGATTGAGAAAAGATTTGGTTCAGACATGCGATTGATTAATCTATCTATCATTACGCACGATTAAATACAGAGTTTCGAAGACTTTCAACTCTTTTAATCTATAAGTATTGTGTGTACATACATACATACATACATATGTATTTCTCATTTCACTAATTACATTCTAAAATAGAATGAAAGCAATCACTTTAGCTTGTTCAATTGTTGAAAAGGCTGTCTTTAAATGTTTCACTTTCATTGGGTTTTTATAATTGAGACAAATTACGAACTACATATTAATGGCAAATTCGATTAATCGACTTGAGCAAAATGGCATAACTTTCGCATAGACCCGAGTTCAATGTATTGGAACCGTTCCAAGGATGTAATTATTAAATTGCACACATCGATATAACTTTGCAAATTGAGCCGACATAGTCTCGGTGCGAATCCTCGCGTATGAATTTTTACACATCACGTATCTGTCTCATCCCTTACATTCCGGTTAATTAAGGTTTTAGTCCCGTAACCCGAACGCGCCTATCTTTAGTTTGGGCAAACAAGGCGTGCTCTGGGCCACGAAACTTTAATGGATCCACGCAAAAGGGTTTTGTACATTAGAGGCGAAATCGATTTATCGATTATTCGATTAATTTCGCTGGCATTAACTGCGAAAGCCTCTTTTGCCTTGCAGCGTTTCCTCGAAAATATGCGACAATTTTCGGAAGAAAAAATAAAGGTCTCGAAATGTATGGTATTTTCCAGTCGCAAATATTCGACTTTGGAAAAAAAAGGGAACGTGAATATTGAAGAGGGGACTCGTGTATAAATAATTCTAAATCGATTTCAGGCACGAAAAGGTTAAAATATTTCTTTCATAAGCTCGGTTGGAGTATTTCAAATTGGTACGAGCGTGGTACTTTAGTGGTCATAATTTGAAAGGTTTTCGTTTGATTTTTCCACTCTAACGTGTATTTCTGTATTTGAGAAAGTGGACGAAGTCTATAATTTTTACGTTTTGTTATTCATAATTGTATCTATAATAGTTATGTCTAAGAATTCAATTACAGTTTTTTTTTATTATTTATACATCTGAATCAAAGTATGACAGATTGAGTATTTTTTAAATTAACTACATTACGTCATGTACATTTTATTATGATAATTGTAAATTTTAAATTCCAATAAATTTACTAATTAAAATTATGTATACTAATTTTTCTGACCCGGGTTGACCAAGTTGAATCTCTGGATATTGAAATTTTTTTAATAAAATTAACTAAAGATATTTCGCAAATTCCAAAATTAGTCGTTTTAGATGTACCCTAATGTACATATATGTACACATAGAATATCGACGCTAAAGTGGCTGGGTAATAGTCCTGCTTAAGCCCGATTGAGAAATTATATGGCATAATGGGGTTAAAAGTGAATAAGCCTACTTGTAAATACCAGCCTATACAAACATTAGAAAAAGTGTGGTATGATGACATTATAGGCGATTGTTTAAAAATATTAGTGGATTCGATGCCTCCGAGAATAAGAGAAGTGATACAAAATAAAGGAGGGGTTGCAAAAATATTAGATTAAGTGTTTTTAACTAGTTTTATATTTGTAGATATAATTTAAGTAAAATTTTTTTAATAAATAAATAGATTTTATGCCAAAAAACACTTTTTTCTATAAGACAACAAAATCTTTTAAAACACCCAGTTTTACAAAAACTTGAATAAAATTTTTATTTTAGATAATATTAAGACTCAAATGATATCAAATCATCGAAAATATATTTATGTAACACTTCTCATTCAAAATTGTTGGATAGAAATTATTTAGAGCAAATAAATTTTAAAAATACGCTTTTTTAAGGTGGACACTTTTTTATTGACCGCTACGTAGAGTTGTTTCCAAATTCCAAAATATGTGTACATTTCATTAAAGAAATTAAATTTTTTTTTTCATCTTTTCACGAGTTCTGGGAATCCCGAGAATTAACCAGAGCTGTGATTCATGTTCCGGGATTGAAAGTCACAGTATTCAAAAACACTCATATATGTAAATGTACCTGCATATACGTATGTATATCAATTATATTTTTTCAGCTCCATTTGTAATGGAGAAAAAAAATCATTCAAAGCGAATCCAATTATTTTTACTTCCAAAAAACTTAGGAATCGTATGTTATTCAGATATGAATCTGGTTGGATTCCTTGCGACTCTCGACTAGTCTAGTCTTAAATTAATCAAACCTTTCGGAAGTGCTGCGTAAGCAGAGCTTTCTAAGCATCCAGATTTTCAGGTACATACAAATGTACGTCTGAGTTGGAATACGAAGAGATTGCCTCGGCGAGCGCATTAATCGCGAGCTAAAAGAAACGAGGAAAATAAATAAATTAGACTGGATAGTTGTAGCGTGTATCGAGCTTTAGGGTCGGGCGTGTGCTTTCTCAGCCCATTGTGGGGTCGGGAAGAAAAACGGGAGCTTTTGTTGGTCTCCCATTCCGACCCCGATTTTGCACCGAAAACCGTCGAGCTTTCAGTTTCAGATTCGTCTGGTCGATCAATACGCGGCTGAAGTTCGAATTCAACCCCTAAATATCAAATAAATGTCGCAATAACATATTTTGTACCCTACTAGGCTAAACCGCTATACTTATTTTCAGTCTAAAATATTTAGATTGCTAGTAAAATATTTATTTGTGGTATTCAATTTAAATTCATTTTTTCTTAGACATTGTCTATAGCTAGAATTATAGGCTTACTTTAAACATGGTTTTGATTCAACGAACGCCTCAAGTTCACGACCTTCTTCATATTCAAGACTCGAAATATTTTCAAGTACTTTTATTTTCAGCACCGTGATAAAAGCTTGTACATTTAATTGTTTGATTTACGAACAGTTTATGCTGTTTTACCATAAGATTTTAATTTTAAAAAGATTTTCACTTATTCTTTTCCATATTTTATTCAATGACCTAAATTTGAAACAAAAATTAATAATAAACTCAAAATCGATGTAACATAAATATTCACTGAAAAAATGCACGTTACTTGAAATGATATTTTAATTAAATAAATAAATTTTAATTAAATAATAAAACCAAAAAAAGTGTCAATTGTTTCCCAAATAATTAAAATTGAAACTCAATTGCATTTTTAAGGTACATGTTTTGCCATTAAATGTTCATGTTTTTTAATGGCAAAAAACTCTGGCATGCCTAGTCTTTACCGCCGCGATCCTTCCCAAAACTCACCCCCTGGGGTGATTTCGGTTATATTTTATCGTTGTATTGACCGGTTTGACAGTGATCGATAACGATGATTCACATACTTGAAGCAATGTAGGAGAAACTTGTCGAAGTAATAACATCGTACGAATTGACAATGACACGAAGAGACGTCTATCACAACGGGAGTCTACCTAGGAGTACTATGTGGTATTTTTGAGTCTGTTCTTACCATTAGATTTAAAGTGTCACATGTTTTCTGGAATTGGATCAAATAATATAACATCAAGGTTAGATGAAACCAATGAATCCTAAAGGTCTGACCGCACTAAACGACAACCGAACGATCCGACAATTCACAACAGTGTGCGACAATATTAGGTAAACCGTACTTGGACGACAGCGATGCGATACTACGCAGTAAATTATATCAATCATTCATTCGGTACCTCGGAGCAAGATCGACGAAACGGACGCTATTATAGTATCTTTGATATGCGAGGAAGAAGAAAAATCGAGAAAAACCAAAATATTATGGCTACATGCTATTTCAAAGTCACGATATGAAGAAGGAGAATAATTGTCGCAAGGCAACCCCCACTCAACGACACTTGCGTCACGTCGCAAACGACACCTTGCGTCAAAGTTGGTCGAAAAGTCAACTTTGACCCAAAGTGTCATTCTACGTCATGCGACTGTCGCGCAGTGCGTTATGTCTCATACAATTTCATAAAAACAATATTTGGTCGCGTACTGTTGTGAAGTGTCGGATCGTTCGGTTGTTCGGTTGATAGTGCGGTCAGACCTTAAGAGGTAGTGATATTTTTCATTTTCATGTATCGAAAAGCCACTATTAAGGAAAATATGACATGCACATAATATTTTCATATTATTCTGATAGTTTATAGTCAGATACGATCTCGACGTATTATGAGGTACATATGTACATCAGATGTATGTATGTATAAAGGCTTCATATTTATTTATATTTGATTTTGACGAAAATGTGAAACTGTTTCGAGTGATCAGTTGACTGGATTGGGGTGTTCGACGTATGCGATAAATTGATATTGATCGTTCGATCGTCGAAATTATTCAACATAAATAATTCAAATCGACGTCGTTCGATATTCCAACTCGAGGGTTATCCCTTTGACGACGTTGTCGCATGTCTGCATGTCCAAACGGGGGTATGGAAACTCAATTTGGACCTCATTTGTATCCCGTGTGTCCGATTTGGATCCGTTGCTATTAATTGTGCCGAATAGGGGACAGGAATCCATGATTGCCGTCAATTTGAACGAGCGTGTGTGTTTCTCCGAGGCATAACTTAGTTTTGATTATGAAAGCGATTCGAACGCTGTTTCTACGTGCTAGGTGTGAGTTTGATTTATTTTTTGCACCAGTAGTAGTAAATTTTCGGCACTAGTCTGAATATAGTATTGAATTTTGAACGCTTTGAAATTGAAATTATAGACTTGAAAGTTTAATAAAGTTTCGGCCTAGCTTTAATATTATCGTTCGTATACGGACTGTGTTTATTTTGCCTATGAATATATTGTAATACATGTAAATTAATTTATTTATGATTCTGTGCCCTTCAGAGTTTGCTCCGCAGTAATAATTTCATTTAATGATTATGCGTATGCGATTTCCATACGTAAATTTCATTTTTCATCAGCGCCTGATTATAGGCATTGTATTTAACCGTATTCGATAAAAATTCTATGTACATATATGTACATATTTACATATTTTCCAATCATGAATTGCGATAAAATCAATCAACTATATGTACATATGTGACTATTTACTTTCATATCGGTAGTTCTAATCTAAGTTCACCTTTTCGACCAAAAATGTGATTTAAATTGTATTTGTAATATGCATTTACGAGTAATGGTTAAAATATTGTGCGGTTTTACTGTCGCGTATGTTGAACGAGTCACATATTCTGCGAATTAAAAATTCTCTCTTTTACCAAAATGATTATACTGCAGCTTTTCCGTTGAGTTTTCTGTTAGCTTTTCCCACGAATAGAATGTAGATGGCGCAGTAGAAATACTTACATATACATAGTATAAAGGATGATGTAACGGCAAATCTTTTTATAGATAGAATTATCTATTTCATGTGAAAGAGAAAATTTTTTTTGAATAATTTCTAGGGTTGTGTGGGGTTGACTTTTTGAAAATTCCAGCTACTCGGATTTCAATTTCACGTTTAAATCAAATTTATTTTTTTACTTAATAAAGTATGTAATATGAAAATTGAATAGCTTATAAAGAGATACCCAACAATCACCAATGCAAATCTGTAACACAGTTTTTGTCTTTTTCTAATGTTTGAATTGAAGAAAGTCGAATTGAAGAAAGTCCTGGTATTTATGTAATTACATATGCATATATGTATGTATCCTAGTTTTATGCCCGTTATATATATATATATATATATATATATATATATATATATATATATATATATATATATATATATATATATATACTAGCTGAACCCGGCATGGGTTGCAATGCCACAACAACGCATCCAATTCCCGTTCTCATTCCCGTTCTCGTTCCCGTTCCCGTTCCCGTTCTCGTTCTCGTTCCCATTTTTCGGAAAAACGCAGGCAGCGAACACAAATTATTCAATTATTTGTTTATTTTACCCTAAAAATAAATGTCATTTGAAATTATTTGAAATAATTGCGTTGCAATGCCACTCATTCCAGTTTTTCCCATTTCCGTTCCCGTTTTTGGTCGATTTTTTTTCACAGAAAGCTGGACATGCATACAATAAATCCTGAAAGTTCCATCGTACAATAACGCATGAAATTCCCGTTCCCGTTCCCGTTTCTCGATACTTTCCGATAAGTAAATGTTTCAGTTTCAAATTAATACTTAATAATCAAATTAAATTATAGTAAAGTAAAGGAACGCATACGTGCCAGACAGACAAATATTGATTTATATACATATGTATGTAGGATTTTTATGAGTGGTACGTAATGTCAGGTTGGTATGAGTGGTACGTAATGTATTTGTACGTTGGCATGCGTGCGCGCAAGTTGATTACCAACGTCAAAATTTACACTGGCGCTTCATATTATCGCGTCGATAAAATCGTAATTACGAATATTATTATTAAGAGGATTTTTGAACAAAATATAATATTTGGGACGCTATAAATAATAACGGAGACACGTGTACGACTAACTATGAATGTATGAGTATGAGTTTAATTACATAATAGTGGAAAGCCATTCAGTTTCTATTCATCGATGAGATATCTATGGTTTCATATGATATGCTTTACATGATTTCAATGATTGGGATTTCAATCAAAATTATGATTCCGACTTAAATATATTACTAAGAGGCTTGGGCCGTCTTTATATCATTACATACGTACTTACGCGGTACTTAAGCAGAATGAAGATAATAATACAATATTTGTATTATTGTCTTCATTCGTTTGGAATAAATTTTCATCATCCCTATGCCCCTTTAAAGCTGTATTATGTTTAGCCAATTAATTAGTAATAATAGTATCAATAATCAGAATTAACTTTTTGCGATTTTCTTGAACTTAATCTATTTATCGACATCATATTACAAATTTCGTTTTGTGGGTTATTATAACAATTTAGAAAATCTTTGGCAGCTTGAATGGAATGAAAGTGATATTTACATCTTTGGTGTCTTTCAAGTATTTCACCTTTGCCGAGAAGATTTTTAAAAATTGTTGAAGCATTAGTAACTAGTGCTCCAGTTTCAGTGTTACAACTTTCTTGTTCTAAAACTTCCGGAGAAAACAGTGAACAATATTTGCAAAAAACTCCTTTCATTGCTGGAGAATAAATTAACCAAGAATATTTATTTAGATATCTTTTGATAATTTTATATTTCATTTTGTGCTCGGAATATGGAAAAGTGAATAATGGCGGTGGAAAAAATGATTATCTAAAAGTTATTTTCTTTTTAAATCACTTAACACATTCAACCCGGCGCGTGATTTCATACATTTGCCCATGTGGCGGCAGTCACGCGTATCGGCGCCCAATTACTCGTGATGACATTAAATCATTTTATATAATGAGTTGTCCCTAAATATTTAGAGCTTTATAGGAACTTTAGTTTTGGAGTGCTTAATGAAGTGGAAGTGGATTATATTAGCTTTAAAAAAACGTACCTTATTTAGAAGTGTATGCATTTCTGACGAGTAATTTTTTACGAAAATAACGTAAGGAATGTAGGATGTCTATTCGTGATTATGAACATTTGCGGAATGGAAACAAATATATTTTATTCTACGATATAACGGAGCGCGTCTTTGTGCAGAGGCACAGATAAGAATTTTTAAAACATTTCGAGTTATGGCGAACAACACGCAAGTTTCTCATTCAGAAATGATCGGGGACAATGAGGCTCGTCTTAAATCCCACCGCGCACACACCTCTATATGAACTTTACACAAAGCTCGAGTGCTAAGTTTTGGATGAGAGCTTTGAGTTGAACTTCATTCATTTGAACGACGACAAGTCACTCACACGGCCCTACCTCTTTCCTTTTAGTTCGAGCTACATACATACATACATATCTATATATGTATATTGTACATACTATCGTATATATCTAATGCTAGGTGAGATGCGCTCGCTAAATGACCATTTATTCGGTCTGCTGCTTTTTTTATTGTTTTCATTCAGACTCTTCTGAGTTTGAGCTTTTGTAAAGCTCTCTATTGTGGTTTTGAATGACGCCGTAATGAGCGCGTTGGACGTCTTCCAATTACTATTGTTTCGGATTGTTTGTACACTTCGTTAATGGAAACGAGATATTCGAACGAATTTCAGATATGACGTACCTATTATATGTATGTATGTATATACATATATATTTATAAAATGGTAACAAGGGCAAGTTTTCCAATAACAAAGGCAAGTTTTCCATTAACAAAGGCAATGTAAAATAAACATTTTTTCAGCTATTGTCTTTTTGCGACATAGTTAATAGCAATTTAGTATAAAAATAATTTTTTAAAAAGATAAAATTATCGTTATTAAGAAAAATTAATTTAGATTGTATTTTAAAAAAAAATCGGACAAAAGGGCAACAAAGCATATTTAAATCAATTTGTTTCGTTTGTCCTTCATTCAACCTACATATAATATACATATGTATCATTTCGAAAGAGACTCTGTATGTATGTATGTAGAGTTTGTTGGTAATCGAAAAACAAATCAAAGTTTCTATGATGACGATTCGATAGGGTTGAGTATAATTTTTTTTTTTCGATTCAAATAAATTTAATAAAAATACAAATGAATATTTACTATTAGATTCGCCATGTTTAAGCTGTTTATATTACAAATACTGAGCGAAGTCGGGTAAAACAACTAGTATTATATATGTATGTATTTTGTTTTTAAATAAACATATTGATAGTCGATTTGAATATTTTAACTTGTATTTGTATTTATTACAAGTTATATAAATAATTTTTGTTTCAAATGGGCAAAAATATAAAGAGAGATAAGCCATCTTTTATTATAGACGAATATTCTCTTAATTATGTATGTTGTTAAAAATTTATTTTTTTAAAAATACCTGGGGAGGCAGCAAAGCCAATGAATTAAGGGGATTATCACTTGTTGCAAAAAAACAATCAACAGTTCCCTTTTCATAAATTTTTTTAATCATTTCGATGGCCTTAAAATTTATTTTTTTAAATGTTTATGTTTTTGAATTGCTTATACCTTAGCCAATAACAATATTTTCCTAGTGTGTAATACTTATGTTTTCCCAATCGTTTTCCATGGAAACGTGACACAAGAATCCACTTTGCTGTTTGTTATAGTTGGTGAGGAGCTGCCCCCACAAAGAAGCTCTGCAACATCCGGAAACATGGTCAAATACTGCCTTCATTCGTTATCTCCGATTTCGAGGACAAAAAAACTCGTTGCAAAGTAATACATTTGCAACGAGTTTATTTTCAAATATTTACTTACTATTTTTTGGGCTTCATTTGAAAATTGCTAAACAAAAGTAAAATCATTTTGAATTGCTTTCACACCGTCCAACTCGTTAGAAACTTAATTGCGTTAGAAATCAATACCGCAGTGTATTAACTTTTGCCTGTTGTTTTATTTATTTTAACGACTTAACAAAGACTATAAAAATGTTTAAAAATACGTCTATGGGTTTAGGTAATTGAAAATATATTCAACTTTTAAATCGTCTATATAGGCAACAAAGAACGTATAGCGTGAATGTGATTGTGTTTCGTTTTTTGGGATCGGTCGTAAACAGAAGTGTGGTAAGAAAAAGGTTTACGATCTCTGCGACACGTGTCTAATAGCGAAACGCGGCAGCTTAGTGCCTAAGAAGATTAAGTCAGAGTTCGCGGATCGAGTACTTTAATTCTTGGCGAAAGAAAGTCGACTTTCCCATATCGCGCGATGAATTCTTAATGGAAAATTGGTGTTGGGTTGACTTTTTCGATAGTGAATTGATCACCGTGAATCCACTTTTCATAAAAACCCGAAAATAAATCAGTCCATCGTATAATCGCTATAAAATTGAGAATATTTTTAAAGTGCCCGATTGGAAATTTCATATAATTTTTAATAGCCTTTTGCTTATTTCACGCCACTGAATTTCATTGCTTTGGACTCAAGTTTAATTAAAAGTCTTTCATGTGGAAGTCATAAAGCATTTTCCTCATATACTCCTATATCAATGTTATATTACATATAAAAAAAGTGTTTGATCGTTGAAGCGCACCACACCGGTCGTTTAAAGGTCATCGATTAACGATTTACTCAAACCGAAAATATATTCAGGTACTTGTATAATATATTTTGCGGGTCGAAAGGGGATAGGCGTTTTTAATCCGAAAATTATGTGATATCATTTGTCGGCGATATAAATATTATCGAGGCGGTTTTTATGCGTGGTACGCTCGTAAAAACTTATATTTATATCGACAGCTATGCGGCGGACCCCCTCTTATTTGTACAACTGTTTTTTGCGATAATGTTTCCGAGGCCCTGGCAGCGATATCGTAAAAGAGGAGTCTCTGTGGAAAAAGCGCTTTTCCATGCGGAGTAAAATTCCATCGTATCCATCACACCTAAGCACTCCGATTGAAATAATAATGCGGTGCCTGTTGACATATACATACATATGTACATATGTACATTAGGCCTGAGCAAAAACTGAATCTTCGTCGTTAAATCTAGTGGAAAACTTTCGTAGTAAAAAATTAACGTTAAATAAAAAATTTCATTAATTTTAAACAATGCCCTGTGCCACTAACTAATCGATTTCCAAAAAAATAGGTTTTTTTCATATACATACATATGTCATTTTTAGACATTCTTTTGATTTTTAAAATTATTTTTAAAGAAAATAAATACTAAATACGCACCCATTGAAGTTTATTCGGGTCAATTATGATAAATTTTGATTCAAAGTCGCCGTTTCGCTAAAAAGTCTCCGTATAAAATCGCGCCGCGTTCTCAATGTGTGTTTGTATCAAAATTATGCTCTGAATAAAATATTTATATGAAAAAAACTTCCACCTACTGGTCGATATAAATCGATTAGTTGGCGGCACAGGACATTGTTTAAAATCAATAATTTTCTACTCTACATACCTATGTATGTATATATGTACATACGTAGTAACAATAGATGAAGTTTTGTAATCATGCGAAAATTCTAACTCGAGATTTTGACTGATTCGAACTCAGAATCGACCACTGACCACGTTTTCATGATCTGGAAAAAATGTGTGCGTGTCTGTGTATTTTTGGGATTTTTTGAAATCCGTTAGTCCTATCGAACTGAAACTTAGTATTGGTTATTTAAAATTTTCTTCAAATTTTTAAGTTGACCGGAAATGGTACCTCCCCTTATACAAAGGAGTCCTTTTTTTAAGTTTTTGAATTCAATTATCTCCCAAAAAGTGCTAATCGAATCAACCGAGTATTTTTTTCGACCGCATGCATGCTCTTCATTTTTATTTAAAGTTCCCTTGATACGATGAAAGTTTTCCACTAAGTTCATTGATGAAAATCCAAAATTCACGTTTTTTACTTCGGCTTAATATACATTCATGTAGGAAAGATTTTTAAAGGTGCGAATGTGTGGTTGGCGAACGTGTATGGTGTGAAGCGTGTATGAAGACACTTGCCGTAAGGCTTGCCTGACTTTAAGACGTATAAATAAACACTGTCTAAGCTATTCCATGTGTATCATTTGGAACCCCCTGCATCCAGGATCCTCCATACATATATTTATATGTAGAAAAGCTTCAGCTCCGTTGAACGATAAATCAAAATCATATTTTGCGTGAATATTGCAAAAACGACATGAAAATTTGCGCAAGTATAAAAGGCAGTAGGAAAGAAGAGGAGTTTCGTACATATGTACATCAGTGCTACTCAAACTATGGTCCGCGGCCCATTACTGGTTCGTAGACCAGCGGTAGCCGGTCCGCGGAGAAAGACGTAATTAAAAAAAAAATAAAAAATAGCTTATATCAGAACTATTTCAAAATATAGACTGGATAGCCAAGCTAGCTTATTTGACAGATATTTTTTGCATTTTGAATGACCTTAACTTAGCCATGCAAGGAAGAATGTCATCTTGTTTCACAATGGCAGACAATACAGATGGGTTGAAACGAAAACTAAAAACATGGAAGATTCGTGTTTCAAAAGATTGCTATGACATGTTTCAAAATTTGGCTGATATAATTTACGAAGGAGGAGAGGAGCTTAATATGACGTCTTTGCGCGATATAATCAGTTGTCATTTGACGAATTTATCAGATTTCTATTTTCCACCAAATGGAAAGGATGGATACGAAATCCATTTTTGCCATGGAATGATGATATATCACCTAATTTGGAAGGTAAACTAATTGATCTGACTGCAAATCAAGAATTAAAAAAAATGTTTTGAAACTACAACTTCACTTGCAGGCTTTTGGATCAAATTAAAAGTAGAATTCCCATATATTTATGAACTTGCAGTGAAAACTCTTTTACCATTCGCATCAACTTACCTTTGCGAGACTGGTTTCTCAACCATGAGTATAATTAAAACAAAATATCGTAATAGTGTGGATATTTATGATCCATTGCGTGTGGCATTGTCTTCGATTAAACCACGACTGGATAAGTTATCTAATAACAAACAAGCTCATATGTATTTCTCATTAGTTTTTTTTTATTTTCATTTTTTATCTTTGTCTAAGTATATACATACATACATATTGTACTTCTTTGAATTCAATAAAATAAATTTTACTACTTAGATTTTATTTTATTTTTATTTGTTTACAAGTTTTTAACCATATACACACATAACATTTTTATTTTAAAATATGATGCCGGTCCGTGAGAATTATTGAAAAATATATACTGGTCCGCCAGCTGAAAAAGTTTGAGTAGCACTGATGTACATTATATGTGTTGTGTGTAGATGTACCGTGAAAGGACTTATAACATTGTTCAAAGTTCAGTTTAAAAATTGCTTATTATTAAAAGCTTGTCTTGGAAGCTGCTTGTTGAAAGCTTCGTCTTCTGCAAAAGCCTCGCTGATGAGATTCGAGTCGCAATGGTGGGTTTTCACGGCGGCGACGAGACCTTTCACTATTGCTCGGGAAAGTACAAGTGCAATCATCGTAAAATTACAAATAGCGGATACCCGAGTATTTCTTACGAACTGGATGAAAGCCTATTCTCTACGAAGAACCCGTTTACAGCGAAGATTTGCTGAACGAAACATCATTCGAATTTCCCCACATGTTATATACATACACATGTATGTATGTAGCTTTTTTATGGCCATTTTTAAAAGAATATTTTCAAGTGTAACTTTTTATATGAAAATATTTAGCGCTTTATTTATTAAAACTTGATAGATGGTGTAATTAAGGGATCATAATAGCTACAATTTGTAAAACGTGATCGGGGCAATTTTTTGAGATAAAAATAATTCTTGTTTTTTTTCAAACGCGTTCAATGAACTCCTTTGTTTCGAAAAAACCGTTGTTACGAAAAAAATAATTCAAATGAAAATTTTATTTTAATTATAATGTTTAAAATACTTTTAAGCTGTTTCCATCATACAAATGTATACATATGTTTTAAAATATGTTAGAGATAAATTTAAAGTCATTTAATCGGATATGAATTTGTATTCATTATTTTCAAGACGAATTTCAGCTATATCAAGCCGAACGCCCTTATTACACATGTACATATGTATGTACATACGTATGTGAATCTGTATACTGTTTTATTTGATTATTTTTCAGGCTCATTTTATTACTATTGATTTGGATTTGTTTCGGTGATTATATTTCGTGCTAGACTTAAACGGCGCTGCCTCGATGGATTCAAGACGAATCTCATAAAAGTGTACGTGCATAAAATATCATTACTCTTTTTCACCACATTCGTCGAGCGAACGTTCGCGGTAATCCAATCATTTCAGCCGTCAGAGTGGAGCAATCCCGTTAATTGCCAATAACGACCTCCTCTCCTATACTCATTCACGTCGACCTTCTCGCTATTATATTATATATATGTATATATAATTTTTTGTCGATTAATCAAGGGAATCACGGTAGGAGGTTCAAATTTTACCATCTAATCCAATCAAACCTTTCGTCTGAAATCCGCACGTACCAATCAATAAACATGACGTGCATTCAATTTGAGCATAGAATTTCAATTTCTTTCAAATCAAGTTATTTTTATTGAAAAGGGGATTTCTCAATTTTTGATAGACTGAAAATAATTCTTGTATATGTTAAAATGTTACCTTTCGCTGTTCGTTGCAAAGGTTTTCCTGAGTTTGTTTTCCCTAAGAAACACTGAAGGCTGCATGTAAATTATTTTTATAATTAAGGGGAAATAAATTGAGTGTGAAATTTGTTTTTCGCTCCCCTTAGTTATGGACGCAGATTTTTATTATTGTTACGCTGGCTTATCATAGCTCAAACATAAAATAATAAAAAGTTTGAAATTATTCCAAGAGGTTCTTTATAAATATTTATGAAAAATTGAGCGTTTCGGTTGTATTGGTCGGCGAATTTTGAATAAATTCGACGAGAATTATTAATCAAAAAATCACGACGAAAAAACACTAACCCTCCCCTAGATGTAAACGTTATATTATATATACAGTTTCAAAGTCAATTATTCGAATAATTAATCTGCTTTCGTTATTGTTTCGACGCAATATTAGATTAATTTAAAGCCCAAATCAATATTTTTTACGGATGACAGCCTTAATGTAACGTGACAGTTTGATATTTAAACGCTGATTTATGAAATCCTAGACTTATGAATTTGATATTTTATATTATATTTATGTATGCAAACTTGGGGAAAGCTTTTCTTAACCGATGTACTGACAATTAGCAGCGCTCACAAAACTGTTTAGTATGATGGTGTTGTAGTTGTTTTAGCATTGTAAATTTATATCGCAATTTGCAAATGTACCACGTTCTTCTTTTATATATGAATAATTACCCATTGTTTTCAAAGGTCACAAAATAAATGCGGTACGGCGGGTGTTTGTTGTTTTATTATTAATAGGTCCCTGCGTGGTCGCAAAGTGCCCCCTTTTAATTTCTGTAACAAGCACTTCCTGCCGGGGCATTTAGAAAGGATGACGACCAGAATAGGAGGGACTGATGGTAGGGGAGTGAGTGGGTCTGCAAAGTAAGACGAACGATCCACAAAGCTCTGAAGAAGGCCAACTTTAAGCTTTCTTTAACGAGAAATTGTGGCGCGACGAAGGCTAATATGTATGTGTGAGCCGGACGGGCATTATGCGTTCAAATGGCAGCGCTTCTACCCCTCGTAATTACGTTCGAAATATTCATTTTCAACCAAAACAAAAACATTTTTATTATACTGAAACATTATCTTTTTAATTTCATATTAAAATATGTTAATATTTTTAATACAAATATAATTGAAGTTCTCGCATTGCTGACGACCGGTCAGTATATTCTCATATAACGAAATGATTGAAACCTTTCAAATTCCGCTGAAACTGTTCAACATCTTCATATTTGCTCTTCATGATCATTTCTACTGCTCCTGTGACGGTGCACCATTTGAATGGCAAAAGGGAGAAATTCCGTGACAAATTCCGTCCTCTTTCGAACATTCCGCTAAGAGGAATTTAATAATATAATGCGTCGTCCCACTGAACTAGAAAAACGGAAAATTGACCTTCCGTTCTACATTGAATACCATTTTTGCACATAGCAAATATTCTAAGTGAGCAGACTTCCAATTTTTAATATTTATTTATTAATATAAATACATATATGTATGTACATACATATAAGTACCAGGAAGACCTAACAAGTAAATCCCAATGCGTCTTCCTGGTCAATTACAAACAGCGATAAACAATTTATAGAATAATTTTACAGCGCATCATAGAAACAAATATTGATAAATTGGGATAAATTTGAATTTTCGCGGCATTTCGCAGTAAATTTGCGAAACATATATGGACAAATTTGCAGTATTTTATAAATTAGCAAATTTGAGATGGTGTATGCTCGAATTTTGCAAGAAATAGGACAGGGTTGCCAATGTGCTGGATATCATTCAATGAAATCAGATAAGTTTGCTAACTCTGGTAGGAAATGATCGACCTTTGAGTCACTTACTCAAAGTCTAGCCAGCAGCACAGCCAGGGATTGAACCCGTGTTACACGCTAACTGTTGATCTATTCTTCTAGTTATAATATTTAATTATTATGTAAAATCATCGGGTGAAATACGAAAAATTCACATCTGTTTTTATTATTTAGTGATAATATCACACTTTTCCAATGATTGATCGTTTATTTAGTCAATTTATCATTAAATAACATATGTTACTCACCTGATGTTAGTAGGTGTGCTCGGCTATTTTTTGGTAAACAAGCGTGCTATGAGATTCAGCGATCAGTTAGCCTTAAACCAGAAAAAAATCAGTAGTTGTTATGATTCAACAGAATTACTCATAATTTAAATTTACAAGTCATATTGACTGTAGTATAACAGATTGTAGGTATGGATTAAATCTGTTTTTAAATTTCCTAGCACCGATTCAGTATGATCTAAGAGCACTATTTACAACGTTATAGCGTTATGATAAACTTTGCATGTATGTATTACGATTTCGTGAAAGTTGAAATATTTTATAGACGTTTTTGAATTAGCTTTGTATTTTTTACGTATTTCATACAATTTCTTTCAGAAACACAATCGCCTTTTGAGGAATTTGTATGAGAATATTATATTCAACGCGTGTGGTGATTTCTTTCTTCTCTATTCACTATTGAATACCTTAAGAAGAGTTCGTCCAGAAAAAAAATTGAGTATACCTGTGATGCGGGTCAGCTCGACCCGTGTGTCGGCGATGCTGAAACTTTTCAATGGGCAATTTGCGAGTGTCGAGCCGCACCTGAACCAGGTGTCAACTCGTCCAAAATTTGCCAAATTGGTCTCGGTGATGGGGTACGTCGCGTGACGGAAAAGCTTGAAATTTTCCAACAAAAAAAAAATATATGAAATAAAAAAAATGCACCAATGAAAAATTTCGAACTGGAGTTGATTGGCAACTGTGACGAATCGAAAGCTCGAACGTGACTTCACAACACAACGTTGCGAACACCCACCTAAAAGCGAACGAAGTACAAAAATAGACCACTTTAGTTTCTGAAAGCTATTTATAAAGTCTATTTTTCAGCTGATTTCCATGGTGGTCATTACTTTTTTATACGTCAAAGTTGTCAATACCATAAAACTTCATTAATAAATACATTTAAAAAGTATGGCTACAGCTTATACTTTTGAAATCGAGAAATTAATTTTAGAACGGGAGTTTGAAATTTTAAATGTATACTTCATTTTTATGTTAAAATTATAAAGTTACATAATTGTAAAAAAAATACCTGATAATTTTTAGTTAAAGATCGTTCATTCGCCTGAAGCTCTATAGCTTTGCTCGCTAATAATGTACATATGTATGTATGTACACACATACATACAGTTTACAAATTATGTTATATTTTTTTTTGTTTAAGCAGTGTGTTCGAAGGCCAGAGAGAAAATTAATATTTTTTTGCTGAAATGAAACGGAGGAAATTCGTACTTAAAAAATATATATTATATATAGATACAATATATTGAATGATTTTTCAACAAGGAAATTGCCTCGGGGAATGAAAACAGCTTTTTGGGTACGGGTGTGGAAAATATTGAAACAACAGGTGGGCTCGATATTCGATATTCGATTTCACACAGAAAGAAAGATTACTTTACTTTAACTTTTATATTTAAAAGATTTTTTTTACTTTAACTATTATATTTACAATATTCAACTTATTAAATTATTAAAGGATTTACATCGCCGCCCTGAACGTTGCCGTGTGATAATTTTTGCCATAGTACTTTAATTTTATTATATTTTGATCATTTTAAGTGAGTGATCTTGAGAAAATTCAACCGATTTTTAATAATTTGAACTTGGATTCGATCACTGTAACGTTTCCATGGTTTTAAAAAATGTGTACATATGTATATGTGAGAGTTTGCATATGCTTATTATCTGTAAACTGAAATTAGTGATTTTTCTTAAAACAATATTTTATTTTTGACTTTTTTATTTGACCAATTTGTATTTTCTTGATATTTTATAACACTTTTAAGGATATACATATCTAATATGTAATTTCCAAAGAGACTTTGTATGTAAGTATTATACATATGTATGTAAGGTTTGGTTCGTAGAATCCGTGACGCTATCGAAAAAACCTAATTTTCTATGACGACGATATATTCCGTTTCCGATTTCGATTCTGTTTTCGATTCAGGTTTTGATTTTGATTCCGATTTCGATTTAAGTTCCAATTTCAGTACCAATTCCCTTATATTAATATAATATATATATTAATATAATTCAAATATTATATTAATATAATTCAATAATTAATATATATATTAATATAATTCAAATGTCTGTCTTAATTCAAAGACAGACATTTGTTTATCTGCTGTTCTTGCTCAAGATCATGACTTAATTGCTTTTTCTGAAACTTGGATTTGCGATTCTGTCTTAAATGGCGAACTTTTCGATGACCGCTATTTAGTTTTTCGGAGGGATCGTTGCAGCAGAGGCGGGGGAGTTCTTCTCGCTGTACGAGCTGCTAGTTTTCAATCTGTTCGCCTTTTTGATCAGCTCAATACCATCGGTGAACATATTTGGGTTGAACTTCGCTTAAAGAATTTTTCTATTTTAATATGTGTACTGTATTTTCCTCCGAATGAATCTCCTCTTATTATAAATTCATTTTTTTCAAATTTGCAAAATAATTTTAATGTTTTGGCTGGCAGGAAAGTCATGATCTTGGGTGATTTTAATCCTAGAAGTTTGAATTATGTTCCTAATGAATTAATTTTTATGTCAGAACTATTTAATATGAGTCAATTGAACTCAATAACTAATTGTAATAATAATTTATTAGATTTAATTTTCACTAATTTAAATTTTATTTCTTGCAATGTATCTAGAAGCCTATTTCCTTTGCTGCCTGAGGATCCATACCATCCGGCGCTTGAGTTAGAAGTAAATACACTTGTTTCGGCTTCCTCTCATTTTCATTCTGCTAATATACCGGCTCCGGGTGGATGGTTGTTTGATGGTGTTGATTTCGTGATCCTCA